>NC_045691.1:5159591-5491437 GCF_003331165.1 Xiphophorus hellerii
TATGAAATTTTTACAACAAAACAAACTGTAGGTGTTTGTCTTTGTCTGGTGAATATTTGGATAAATCAAGCTTCTTCTTCTTCTTCCAGTCAAGTTACTTACAATGGCTAAAATATCCAGAAATTTTACTCAGGTAGCGATACTTCATACCAACTTTACTCGAGTAAAACTAAAAAGTGCAGCATAGTAAAATTGCTCTTTTTCCAAAATGTTACTCAAGCAAATGTAACTAGTTACTACCAAACTCTGGGGTACACATGCATTTTTTTTAAAAAGCAATTTTGATTTTCAGACAGAGGAACAAAAACATTTGATACAAACATACGAGAAGATGAGAGTGTCTGTTCTAATCCTCTTTTGATATGAGATGGAATAAATAAAGCTATTTGGCTGCTGAACATGTTTTAACCTCTAAGCCAACAGTGGTATAATGAGGTTGAAGGGCTTATTCATGTTTGCATGCACCTTAGAGACTTCAGGTTCTTGTGCAACCCTCTCACAGAGACCCACATGGGGCTTTAGCATAAATAAAGAACAGACTTTGCCCAGTGATCTTGTCACAATTGGTCTTGTTCAGTGAAATAAAGTAAATGTGGGTTATTCCTCTCAGCTGTGAATAATTTTGTGGATGCGATGGCCAGTTTGCAGCCAGACAAATCCTACTCTCTGGTCCCTAATATGCAACAGATTCATGCATAATGAATGGAGCAGAGAAAAGGGGGATTTTGGTGGTAATCTCAGTCCGTCCACGTCCACACAACTAGTCAGTGCATTCCTGTGTCAGCAGGCTGCAGCAGGATTTTGCATGCTGCCAAGTGTCGCTTCTGCAGGAAAGTATGCATCTCTTTTTATCTCTCATTGGCTCCCTTACTTTTTTTTCCTTGCTCTCCAACATTCATTACAATTCTGCTAATACAATTTCTGTCTTTAATATCATTCTCTACATTCTGCTTCCCTTCAGCCTGCCTCTGTTTATTTATTCCCTGGCAGGCTCACTCTTCATTAATCTAATGCAGTTTACCCCACACTCATTCAACTCTGCTTCAGCAATCCTGTAGTGCAAAGCTGCCACTGACTTTTCATCTGGCCAAACTGTCACTCACCATGATCCCATTAAAAGACAGAAGAAATGCAATATCTGTCTCCCTTTTTAAAATAAAAAGCAGAAATCCTGCAAACGTCTCCTCCGCCAGCATATCTCCATCCTCCCCTTCATCCTATCAGTTGGTTCACACAGACTCCCTCCTCTCTACCTTTTATTTGCTCTCTCGCTCAGTTAATGAAGGGAGAATTGAGGTCAACGTCTTATCGTGATTTGTTTCCTTCCTTCTGGTTGTTAACCGGCTAACCGCACTCTTTACATTTTTAAATCTTCTACACCAGACTCACTTTGGGTGAAGCTGGTTGATGGTTCTCTCCATGGAAGTGATGTTGACAGTTTTGAAATGCATGGAGCATTTAAAATGGCAGAACTATTGTTATTGAACCATCTATTTCCTCCACCATGTATCCTGTCCATGTGATCTTGAATCTTTTCTTGATCATCAGGTTCCTTGCAGCACTTATGTTTCCTCTGTGTTTTGCATTAGGAAACCTCTTTAGCTGTGGGTACCTGTGTTTTCTAAATGTGCATCGTAATGTGTGTGAATACTTTATACGCATGCTGAACATCGCCCTGGGTTATTAATAACCAAATCCAGTTCGCTGCACCCGTGGCTGCCTCTGCACTCTAGTACAAATTGTAAAATACAGGTTCCTAAATCACAATGGTGGCCTTTTAATTTATTGCTCTGTGAGCACTCAGTGATGCACACTTTGAGCCAATGAAACAGAGACACACACAAGAGTCCTTTTTTTTTATTACAGCCCTCTTCTTTATTTAATGCATGAAGTTTAGCATTTTTTCAGTTGGATTAAATGCAGATTAGAGCTGCTGATGTTCTTATGTTGAAAAAAATATTTTCCTATGACGGAGGCTTACTGTGGTTCCATCAGCAATGTCATAACTTGAGTAAACATGCAGTTCACTGAGGTTTTTCTGTTTGGAAAACAAGGTATATGGTTTTTTTTTATTGAAATTCATAATTAATGTTACAGCTATTTTACTCAGCTATTATATATTAATTTAATTGTTTCGGTTTCCTTAACTCCTATTATTACACACTAGTAGAAAGACTGGATATTTATCTGCCTGGAGCTCTTATGTCTCCAGTGGTCAGTAATATGATCTCATGCTTATTCATATCTGTGTATTTGTAGTTTGCTGGTTTATTCACTACTGGGGATTCAGTTGCTTTCTTGCTATTTTTCCTAAACTTTTCTTATGGGTAATTATTCTTTGGCTTTTCATAGACTACATGTTTTATTTATGTCACAAAGTTTTAATCTTGGTCTTAAACCAAACATTAAAAAAATGCAGAAATTGTATATCGGAAAAGCAGAAAAGCAAGTTGTTAGAAGAAAAGATGAAATTCAAGGTTGAAAATAAATATGCTGTATTTCTGAGTGCAATTAATTTATACTTATTATATTTAAATCAGATATTATATATATAGTGTCCAAACTTTTGGTCTGTACTGTATATACATATATTCATTGCTAATAAATAAAATCTAATAAGTTTGGTTTAGTTTTAAAAATATGAATATTTACCCTTAGATCATTGTTTGTTTAGGCTTGTTCAAATTATCTGTGACATAAGAAATATGAACAAATCACTTTTCTAACAAATAAGAATGAAATCTAATTGGTTTAAATCTATATTTCAAAAATAAAAATCACAATACTCTGATTACATAAGTGTCCACCCTGTTTTTGTACCTTTTTTATTTAATTACAGCCTTCAGTGTTCTTTGTTCGCCATCTGTCAGCATGCTACATCTTGACTTGGTGATTTGTGCCTACTCCTCATCCAAAAGCTCTCCAAATTTATTAGAGTATGGATTTCCTGTCCACAGCCCTTCTTCATATTTTTTTTGCAGATGTTGGACTATCTCTGGTTTGTGCCATAGTTTTTTTGTGTTTTCATTTATAAATGAAATCTCTCTTTAGAATAACCTTTCTGTCAGACAGTTGAAGGTTTGGGGTCAAACTATCAGACTTTCAGGGCTGTTTATAATTTTGTTCATCTTCATTAAACACTACTTCAATTCAAAGAAAAGAATACCTTCAGATCCTAATGCTGCCATTACCATACTTGGCTTTGGATATAGACTTATTTTGTGTTTGTGCAGTTTTGTTCTTCTGCCATGAGTATCTTTGGGAGCTGTGGCACTACAGCTCCAAAAGATCTTTCATCTGATCAAATAAAATTCTCCCTTAAGGTTTTTAGATTGATGTTTTCTTTGAAAGAAAATTATTTTGTACTTTAGTCCTAATTGTGGTCCAGATTTATAGAGAATAAAAGAGATTGTCATCACAAGTGAAACACCACTACATCTTGTAGCTCTCAGCCTTTTTTCCGCCTTATCGATCAGTTCCAGCTTTGTCTTTTCAGCACTTTCAGTTCATCAATTAGTTTTTGTAATTATTCTAGAATTATTGATGACTGTCCTCAAAGAACAATAATGTGTTTGTCATCTGTAAAAAATGTGTACCTCTCTCCCAACTTATACGTTTGAGTAGTTAGATCTTTCTAACTGTCATCCTTCCAAACTGTAGCTGTAGCTAAAATATGCAAATAAGCAAATGCCATTAAAATAATTCACTTAACTTCATTGGTTCATATCTGGTTCAACCTTTCCTTCTGCAGTGGCTCTTTTGGAGGAACATTCATTCACTATTAGATTTCTGGCTAATGTGACTCCAAGTTGAATCCTCTGATTGAAAGGATCTATTTCTGAGCTCATGCTCTTAAGTTGAGTTTGATGTTGAGGTATGAAGCAGATAAGGTTTTATTTCTGCTTTGATGTATCCCAAAGAGGTTCACATTATGCAGCACCCTTTATGTTATGTGAGCGGTCATAGAAAAGTCAGATTATAATCAACCACTTGTCTGCCAAGTCTGAAGAACTTCAGTGTTTAATTTTGACATAAGGCTAAGATATCATAAGTGTGTTTAGAAATCATGTTGACCATATGAACGCATACTGGCACAATTCAAAATCATACTATACTCAATGGTTTGGTTTCAATTTCTAAATCAATGAGTTGAGTTTTTTTTTTCTTTTGCATTCTTACATTTCTAATTACTTTGTAATATGAAAAGTATATTGTATAACAGCTTGTATTTGGTTAAAATCTCTGTTTTAGGGCAGTTAGAATTACCAGAATTATTTCTATTTGTTGAATGCCAGAATAATGAGTTTTTCTCTTTCTTTCTTCAAATTAAAAACATCCAAAATGCTTTTCTGGATGTGGAAGAACCATTTGTATGTGGTGAAGTTGCTTCAATAATGTCCACATAATGCTCTATACCCATGATGTCATTTATTTTGCAAAGTGCACCAGTCCCTCCTGCAGTAATGCGTTCACACAGCATGATGCTGCCAGTCTGTACCAGGTTTGCAGGCTTCCCTGTTTTTTCCTCCAAATGTAACAATAGTTATTATGGCCAAACATTTCAATTTTACTTTCATCAAAGCAAAATAATTTTTTTGTTTTGTTGTTTTTATATTGACGGACAGAAATTTGTTCTTGAGTGTATCTGGAAATTGGGATCGGTATTTTTATGTTTTTGGTCTAATTTGATGGGGGTTTTTTTATAATTTATGTTTTTTTTATTTTGGATTAATTCACCTCCAAGTAGCCTTTCAGCCCCTGATGTTAATTAACTTGTTTCACTGTGTATCATGGGCGGTATGGCACAGAAAATTTAACTAATTTCTCTTTTGGACCAGTTTTATGTTTTACCTTCACAGGTTTACTTTAACATTAAGTTAAAAGTAAAAGTGTTGCACTTTTAGCTTCAGTACATTGTGATAGGATCACAGTTTTCATCAGCAGGGCCCTGCAACCTGCAGCTCCAGAGCCACAAGTGACTCTTTGGCTCACTTAGCGATGAAATATCGCCATGGGTTTTGTTTTGTTTCATTCTGTTTTTCCATGAAAGAACAATGACCTCATCTGGTCCTCCTGGTAAATTTGGTTTACAACCACCGTTGCTGTTGTTAATCATACTCTCTACCACCATCAGCCAGCATCTTATAAGTCTTTAGCTTAGCAACAGAGGTTGCTATGCACATTTTGGACCAAAACACCGTCCTCTTTGGAAGACTCATCCCCTTTCTGAAGCAGTATGATGGCAGGACATTTCCATATTGTTTTTATTTTTCATTTACATATAGCTGTTCACAAAGTGGTGCTTTCGGACATCTAGAAGTTCCTGAATTCTCTTCCTGATGTCTTTGCTGATTTCTTTCATTTTTCCCCATGAAGTTAAGGAAGAAAGCAGTTTGTACCTCGACTTAATTTCAATAAATCAATGACAATATTGTGATAGACACGTGATCAATATCAGTAGATAATGCATCTGATAGAATATCCGGTAACACTTTATTTGACAGGTTGTGAATAAGACTGTAATGACACCGTCATAAACATGACATAACATCTGTTATTAAGTCTTCATGAATATTTATGACTGTTGTCATAAAGTGTCATTCTTGTCATTATGGCACTTTTAATACAAAGTTAACATTATTCAAAATGTCTTCGTTATGACAACTTGACATTAACCAAGAATGATCTAACTTAAATTTGTTATAAAATTATTGCTGATTAAACTTTAGCTTTAATAGCATAGAGCTACATAATTTTTAAAGTTGCCAAGACACTTTATGACAACAGTCATAAATATTCATGAAGACTTACTCATGTTCATGACAAGTGTTATATCATGTTTATGTCGATGTCATGACAGTCTTATTTACAACCCGTCAAATAAAGTGTTACCAAATATTCAATATTGAATATATAGAATATTCACTGAACTCTGATTAAGAACCACATGTAGGCAGAGGAAAAACGGAAACCGTTCAAACTTTCATGGCCTGCTAAGCTGGGTTGATGGCATCAACTCATTCACTCACTCTTTGGTTACCTAGCAACAACCTGTTGAGTAACTGACGCAACAACAGCTTCAGGTTTTGCCTCACAACTGCTTAAAAATAAAAAACATTGGCATGGAGTGAAAACTGTGACTTAACCAGGAAAGGTCACTCCATCAGTTTGGCAGGATTTCAGTTATTTAAAACAAAATCCAAATAAATAATCATCAATATGAAACACTTATGTTGTGATGCATTTTTACAGCCTAACAATAATGGTAATTATTATTAGACTGGTAATCTTAATGGATCAAAATGGGAATTATTTATTCAGATTTTAATGTTAGACTGTGGAAAACATAGCTGTAGTGTATGTAAATACCTGGTTTCAGTTAAATTATATGGATCTGTTGAATGCACCTGCGGTGAGAGTGATAATTACACTTTGGGGTCAAGCATAAAACATACAGTTTTATGTGTAGTGTGAAATCATTCACAGTAGACCTTTGTGCAAGATTACCACCAAACATGGACAAATGTCTGTGGGAGTAATTTACCGATGTTGCATAAGAATTGCATAAAACTTGTTGCTATAAACTCAGGGTGCATTGCTTTAAACTCAAGGTGCATTGCTTTAAACTCAGGGTGCATGGGGTTTTGCTCCACTAAAGAGCTGTGGAGATGAAACTCCTACAGCTGAACACTTTCTGCTACACAGCTGGTGCTATTGGGCTTCTTATGAAGAGTGGTGCGATGAGAGCCCAGAAGGAGGCTAGAAATAGGAGAGCGTAGGAGACCGGCTCCAACAATAACCATCACTGTACAGATGTATTCACCATGAAGTAAGAATGGGATTCATTCTCTGAGTCTAATGCAGCAGATGACCTGTGTAATGTGCATTGTCTGTTGGGAAATGGCCTCTGCTACAGACTGAGTAACACGTTTCTCATCTTCCTGACAGGAAGTACAAGGTCAAATGACTGCATTATCATCACACAAGCAGGGAAGGATTTTTTTAACACTTTGAGACTAAAGAGGGTTTTTATTTTCTCTCTCTCTTTCAGCTGACGTACCTGCCCCCACCGTGGGGCGACTGCAAGTCCACGGCGATGGACTCGGACTTCTTCAGCAGTTACAGCATCACTGCCTGCAGAATTGACTGCGAGACGCGATACCTGGTCGAGAACTGCAATTGCAGGATGGTTCACATGCCCGGTATCTTTCACACACACACACTGCTTCTTACAAATGCATTTATCAAGCAGAAAAGTGCCTTCGTGGCTGTTGTTTGTAAACTTATTGTAAAAGTGTCCGTGTGAAGTGGTGGTGACAGTTTTACTCGCGGAACCAACACATTCCTGGCAGCGGTCTTAGAAAATCACATACTTTCACACTCTAGTGGATCGGAAAACTCGACCATTTTCCCTTTGTGTTTGTGCAGTGATTAAAGCTGGCGTTTGCTGTCTACCTCTTACATTTAATCACAGTGTGAGATCTCACATGGCAAATTGAAAAGGGGGGCTTTGGCACAGAGGAAACATTTGGATTGGGACTCTGTTAAGTCTCACTCACCTGCCTCCCATCTAACATCTCTGTTGTCAGTCACAGAGCAACCCGACAATCTGCCTGTCTGATCACCAGGATCATATGCTGCCTTGATGTGTGTTTGAATATCCTGAGTCCACAGGGAGCGAGATAAGAATCCTCCACCCACCGTTTTTTGCTCTGGTCCTCATCGTCCTTCAATCTTCCTGTCAGATGTGTACTTTTTAGGGAAAACTCCATGAATTATTGCCAATAGCAGGGAAGTAATTTCCTGTTGGTCCACAGCACCATGGCAGGTCTTTATTCAGTGTTGTTTTGATGGATTGAAATGAATGGCTGGACTTCTAGAACGACATAGATTGGAACAATGTTGGCAGAAACTTTAAGCAGTGATAAATAATATCAGTTAGGAGACCAGATCCATTTTATGACAGTATCCAGTTGTGGAAAATAAAAGTAATGACTCAAAACAAATGTTTAACCCATTTTTAAAAGCTTTTCTTCTTTCCTTCACACTGTTGCTGCTTTTTCTTTTCCCTGCCTGTCCTTAGGAGATGCCCCGTACTGCACCCCGGAGCAGTACAAGGAGTGTGCAGATCCTGCCTTGGGTAAAAAGATAAACCAGCATGATGTGTGTATACTGTATATGTATCCCACTGTTCAGAGCTCTTGATCCGAGCTGATAACAGATAATAGTGTTTCTTCAGCATGATGGTACCACTGAAGCTTTCCTTTTCTGCCTCACCACCAGCTAAAACCTCTCAGGCCTTTCATGTCTGCTGCTTGTTTTCTTACAGACTTGCAATCTCGCACTCTTTCATGGCATCACCTCGCATGTTGCCCTGCTGTCCCTCTTGCTCTGTCAGCATGCGTCTGTCCCATTTTTTTATATTCTTTTAAAGGTCTCAGAGGTCGCCTCTACTTTGACGCCTCTCACTCAGCTGGCATTTTGTTTGTCACGCTGGAATGACGATAAATTAATCTGTCCCTGTCTTCTCTTTTTGGATCTCTGTCTGTTTTGCCTTCCTTTTCTCTCTCCATCTGTCGCCATCATTTTTCTTTTTCTTTTTTTAGATTTCCTTGTTGAGAAGGACAATGATTACTGTGTGTGTGAGACCCCATGCAACATGACTCGATATGGCAAAGAGCTGTCCTTTGTGAAGATACCCAGCAAGGCGTCAGCCAAGTACCTCGCCAAGAAATTCAACAAGACAGAACAGTACATTGCGTAAGTAGTGCTTCTTTTTTATTCGCTGTGATGTTTATCCTGTTTGCCTCATTATCATTTTGATTATGTTCAGGGCAATTTTATCCTGCTGTCTGAGAGGCTGCTTCACTTGAAGCAGCTAAAAATTGATCTTAGATGAGTTTTAAAATGCATTTAACTTCTCTGGATTATTCAATATCACAATTTGATTACTCTTTTGAGAAGTTTTGATGTTATGTCTAGTTTCATAAAGTATGTTGCATCTCTTAGTGTTACTTCAGGTGTTTCAGTTCCACCAACTTCAGGTGTGAAGTTGAATAAAAAAGAGTTGGGCAATAAATCTGTAAAAATATACATCACAATAGATACATGATGAATTTCAGTAAAAAAAATATGTCCAGTAGAATGTTCAATGATTAAAGTGAACTCTCATTCAGAACTGCACATTCACTGGATATAGTTTGAGGAAAAGCTTTTTCCAAATACGCAAGGTGGGTGGCATCAATGAACTCACTCATTGGGTGCCTGCACAAGTTAAGTAACTTATGCAGAAACAGTTTTGTGTTTCACCAGCGTGCCTCATAACTGCTTAAAAATAAGAAGAGAGTGGAGTGATAATAGAAAATCAGTTTTCTCTTATACAACAGGAAATGTCACCACTTTGGCAGTATTTCAGATATTTAAAGCAAAAAAAACTAATAAATAATTATCCATATTGACTGATATGATACATTTTTCAGCCATGTCGTCCAGCCCTGTGCATGTGATTACCCTGCTTTACTCTGATACGGTTAATAAAATCATTGACCTTTAAGAGGTCATGAACAATGAAATCACTGAACATCCTTCAGTGAGTTCATATTTATTTGGCAGAAGTTTTGTGTAGCTCAGACTCTGATTCTCTTTTTAATCTGACTGTAAAAGATTTGTTTCCAGCTCTGCTTGCTTCATCTGTTGACAGTTATAAGCGCCTTATTGTTCTGGTGCTCTTGGATCTTACAGCAGCTTTTGATTCGTTTAAAACACTTTGTTGGTATCCACAGTACTGAGTTGGCTTACTTCCTACCTGACAGATAGAACATTCTGTGTCATGATCAATAATTTATTCTCCTCCAGCAATCCTCTTTTTATGGAGTGTCACAAGGCTGTATTCTTGGTCCCCTTCTCTTTTCCCTTTATATATTTGTTAGGTAAAGTTTTAGCTATACAAACTGTCCTTCCCTCATTATGCAGATGACTGCATAATAAGAGATATTAGTAAGTTAATGCGGTTCTCTCTAGTTTTGGACTTCATAACGGCTGTAAAACAGTGGATAAGAATAATTGATCATAAGATTGAATGTATTTTATTTGGTGACATTGCCACTGCTGACATCTGCGCTGTATCTTTAATAAAACTGTTAAAATCCTTAGGTTAATCTTTGATCAGGAGTGTAAATTGACTCAGAGAAAGATATTAACGTGTTTATTAGTTTTAGACTCTACATGATGTCCCTCTGTCTTCCCTAAGGCAACTTCAACTTGTCTAAAACGCGGCTGCCTGTCTTTTAACCAACACCTCTAGATGTGAACATATCAGCCCGGTTTTATCCTCTGTACATTGGCTTTCTTTCCATTTTAGAATTGACTTTAAAATTTTACAATGCAGCAGTTACGCTGATTGAAAACACCTGAGTTTCTTCTTCATCCCTATATAAAAGTCTGAGGTGCTTTTGTTGCACAGAGGGAATATTGGACCTTTCTCTCACCTCGCTTGACCTCCTGGGTTTGGTTTGCAGGCTTTGTTTGCTTGACTGGTTTAGTCTTGTTTGGTTAATTCATCTTCGTTTTTCACAGGATTGATTTTCTCCATTAAAATAAACATGTAAATATTATATCCTCATGTCCTTTTCCTTTTTTGTCACAATCACTCAACCAGGTTGTTCAGTGATTGTTTTTAAAACTCATAATCGTCTTGCACCATTTTATTTATCTGAATTTTTAAGTTTTTATGTACATGGGAGATTCCTGAGATAATTAAATAACCTTTTACTAGATTTCTCATGAACAAGGCTAACAAAGACCTCTGATCCTTAAGTCTCAGATGAAGACTTATTTCTTGAGACAGACTTTTTATACCATGTGGCATAGTGACATTTTCCCTTATTTCTATTGTAGATTTTACTGGGGTTTTTTCTTTTTGTGTGATTTTCTTACAATTAGTTACCTTAGTTATTGTTAAGTGCTCAATAAATAAATCAATCATCATTCAACAATGTAAAATGTATCAAATGTAAAGACGTAAGCCTAAGTTTGGATGCTCATCCAGCTGGATAGTTATACTCAATATTCTCTGAAAAGATTTGACCTCAAAACAAAAAATGAAGAACTGAAAGACAAAGAAGGATGCTGTAACCCTCCAAAAGTTAACTACCCAAAAACAATAACTTCGGGTCCGCCACTGAATATGTTCTGTGAACTGTTAGTGAGTCTCAAAACAATTACCTGCAACTCAAGAGAGCTCACCCATTGAAAAATGATAACATTCGTGATTCCAACATCAAGACATTATTGAGCAACAAAGGTGTGCATATTGAATATCAACAAACAGCAATCCACCGCTGTCCCAAAGGAGCTGCGTATCTGCAGTTTAATAAAGTTTACACAGAACAAGCAGCATCAGAAAATTGTTTTGGGGATTCACAACAGCAAAATAATGCAAACTGGTGTTTAGAGAAAGAAAAGAACAGCATAAAATACACTATTAGGACAACACAATGTACAGTATAATTAGTTTTAATTATCTAAAAGGTGTTCTTTTCGCACAGTCTCTCAACAAAATGGTTGGATATTAATTTTCTTTTTTTTTTGTATGGCAGAATATGTTTCTTTTGAGGTTGATGATTCCCTTAGATTACTTACTTAGGTTGACTTTTTAAAGCTTTAAAGATTTTCTTTTAATTTTTGAAGTATGATAAAGAGCTCCAAGTGAGACTTTCAGATGATTAGTCAGTCAAGTAGAGAGTGTTTTATTTTCATATAGAATATACCAAAAAGATTAAAAGAAAGTTCAAGAAAATGAGAAGTGGGTACAGTCATAGTTGAATCTTTTATTCATCACTCCATGCTGTTGAGGGTTAGATAATTACTGCAGCACATGTAGCCAGAGTGCGACCAGAAAGAGAAAGTTTCTACATTCCCAGAGGACGGTTTGTTTAACAAGTGGCCACATTCCCAAGAAATGAACATTTGTGGAAGGGTCTTTGATATTCAGCCTGCTCTGTGCTTGGTGGTGTGAGACTGAAGAGTGTAAAGTTTGACTGTCGGGAACCTCACAGAGAAGGAGGCTCAGCTAGGCGAAAGCTTTGGTCCGCTGTTTGACAGCAGCTCTGATCAGACGTGGTTTAGGTTACTCGCTGTCAGTGAGGAAGCATCGCTTTTATATCAGGGTGACACCTCACACAGGAGACCTACAGACCAGAGGGAAACAGACGGAAAATACCAGAAAAACTGTCAGAAATAAAACAAAAACCTCAATATATTCGACTAGGGACAGGCTGCCTATACTCCAGAGGCTATTAGAGCTATGAGAGTTTGACGTCTGTGGAAGTTTCAAATTTATAAGACGTCAAATCCGAAAGCATGAAATTAGTTAAAATTATAGTTTTAGGATTAATGTGAATGTAGTGAATAAACCTTTAAAAACTGGACCTAAATTAATGGAGGAAAAACATATTTTGTTACATAATAGCACAGCAGTTGGTTCCAGCTCTTGTACAGGGCTGCATTTTCTTTAGCATTAATTAAATACTTTTAATAGGAACCAATGCAATCCAACCCCTGGGGAAAACAAGTGGACTCTGACCCAGACAGCAAAGAAGCTAAAAGGTTTTAGTTCAATTAATGGCATCAAGATTAGCTGAAACATGGTCTAATTTAAACTATTACAATACTGCATTCTAATCCTATTACATAAGTAGTCCCAAAGAGGTCTGTCTATTCAGAGAGGCTCGTATTGCAGTTCATTTTGCAGTTCAAAAAGTTTAACAGGATCTCTTAAACATCTTTAGAAAACTGCAGCATCGGGTCTTTGTGACTCTGTAAAGTACAAGAACTTATTGGATTCTGCGAAAGATGTGCCCAAACCTTGCAACAAAATAAGACAATTGCAAAGTAGCATGCTTTTTTTTTTTTTACATCTTAACTGCAAAATCTTGCAGAACTACGATACCACTATACTATACTACAATTACTAGATGATCGTTAGTTAAAAATAATTGACATTTAAAGATACACATGACAACATTAAAAATCAGCTGAAACATGGATAATCTTTGAGGGTAAGCTCTTTCAGGGTGCCTGAAGATCCCAGAGTGCTTCCCTTTATTCTTAATAGTACCTGAGAATTACCTGACTCTATTGTAAGAGCCCACTCTTCTGTGTAGAGGTTTGGGTTACATAGATAGGTCATGGGGAGTCATGAAGGAGCTATTATTAGTATTAGGTCATGATATTTGGTTAGATTAGTTTGGTTGTCAGATAATTTAAAGGAGAACTGGCCATTGGGCTGCCAGAATATTGAGAAAAGATGTAAAATGTGATAATATGGTCAATTCTGTGATAAATAAACGGTGACAATGTCTTTTGGTTTGAGGTTCAAAGCAAATAGGCAGCAGATAGTACATAATCTATCCAGCTTCTGGAGAAAATAAAATGAAATTTGATATATCTGATATATGTGAAAACAGCTGTTTCTGACTGGCATCTTTATGCTGCATTAAATAGCATAGAGCCTGAATACATGGCTCATTGACTAATGAGCTCACACTTATTGCAGATTCAGGCAATAAGTAAGTTGCATACAGTGATATTGCAATGGCAATAAATGTGCAATAAATTTTGCAGCCCTAACTGGCCTCTCTGGCTAGAGTTTAGATTTATGGCCCAAGCCAGACCTAAAATTCGGGCTGTGTGTCATTTTTTTATACTTTACCAAGCACAGCGCATCGTACAATGCGCACATCTCCTCTCTTATCAATCACACATCCCAGATGATTTCCACTTGACACTCTGCGGTAACAACAAGCGACAAAATGGAGCTGGAAGATGTTAAACAAAAACTAAAAGCAAGAGAAGTTACACTGCTTACTCAAATTATTGCTTAAAAACAAAAGCAGTAAAATCTTAAGAAAAGATCAAAACTCAAAAAGTCCTGTCTTCATGTCAAGGCTACAACCTCATCATGTCCACTCCTGGCCACTAGGGGAGCTGCTGTCCTCCTGTTGCAACAAAAAGGTCTCGGCCAAGCAGCTGAAGTGAACGAATATACAAAAAATAAACAAAATTAATAAACAAAATGCACAATGTTCATACACTTTGTACATAAAGATAAGTGTGCTAGTTGTTGCTGGGAGACCGAGTGAAGCTGTCTGGACTCCAAGTTAAATTTAAACTGTGTTGTCAAAAAGAAACCTTGAGTTTGTATTTAGTTAAGGAGATGAGAATGAATAAGTGTAAGCAGCTGCTGGATGTGGTATATAATATAAATGTACTATAGTTCCAGCACAGTTAATGAAAAACAGCTTCAGACTAGGTGTGATCCATTCAAAGTGTTAAAAAAAACATACTTTAGATTTGGATTTTGTATTCATGTGTCCTTTTGATTACAAGTGCCAACATAAGCTGGCAAACCCCAACTTTAAATCTGTGCTGCATGCTTGGGGGATGTGCTGCATTTTATTCAGAGCCCTACCACATTCATAGGGAAATTTCTCAGATTTTCAGGAGACATTTTAGTGCAGATATAATAACGGTGGCAGTATCATTGTAACAGGATGTGTTGGAAAGCTGCAGGGTGAACTCCAGCTGCCAAATACCGTAGAATGCACCAGGGCCATGCTTGCCTTCACACTGAAATAAGGTTTTTCAAATTTGCCACAAACCAGTGACATTTGACTGGATTTAAAGATCCTAGAGACAGAGGGCTCATTCTAATCTGATGTGAAGGAAAGCCAATGCAAGCCCAAACATGGAATATTCTGCAGTTATTACTAATGGTGAATTCCTCACATTGTAAAACAGACATTTTACAAAAACTATAATCTACAAAGTCTCTGTTGCACTCAAGAAAATCCTGGGATTCTGAAGCAAAACAAACTATTGATGTAAAATATATATTTCATCATTTTGGAATTTGGCAAACAGAAGCCATTTTGTAACCTTGATCATCACTAAAACATGAACACTTCAGCTATATTTAATGTCAGGCAGTCAGAAAAATATACACAACTGTTGTTTTATACATCTTATATAAATATCTAGTTTCAACTATAGGCATGTTTTCAGTGCTTTTCATAGAGCTTGTGCTCTTAGTAAAATCAGTGCAGTTCAGCAACACAATTCAATATAAATATTTGTTGTTTTGCACCGACATCACCATCTTTCTGTTAAATTTTGCAATGTAAAGTCAGCTCTTGGCTTCACCTGATCTTTTCAAAGAAAATCATTTTTTACTTTGCTCAGATTGAATAAAGTAGGATAGCTACTAGAGAATTTTTAAAACCTTCGAAGCGGTTTTGATGTAAAAGTCTTTGGGGTCTGTCTTCCCCCAAGGAGAGGGAACTCAAAGAAGAAAAATATTTCTCTGTTTTGCCTTGGACCCTTAAGCTAATCCCTTTTGATTTTCTTTCCGCTGAAATCAAACAACTGTAATCATTTCCTCTGTACACCACGATGATCAGGCCCACTGAGGGAAAATTAGTTCGCTGTGGCAGGTCATCCGCTCAGCACGACACATCTGCTTTGGTCTGTGCAGAAATTGGAGTCGACCATCCTCTTTGCTGACAGCCCTGAGAGAAGCATGTGTAACATGTTGACGACTGAATGCCTGCCTTTCACACTTCTATTCTTCCCTTTCTGTTTGCAGTGATAACATTCTGGTTTTGGATATCTACTTTGAGGCGCTGAACTATGAAACCATTGAACAAAAGAAAGCCTACGAACTGGCAGGCCTTCTGGGTAAGGAAATAGCTGTCAAGTATTTTCTTGGGAAAAGATAACATGCAATGTGCCGCCTGACAGACGCTTTTCATCCGACATGAAGGCACAGCCAATGTATGCATTTTTATAATAGGTGTTCAGGTCCCTGGCGATGTAAAAACTGCCTCTTTAATCTATTGTTCGCTTTTCAACTGCAGATTTGCAAACATCTGTGTTTTCTGTTGCCTCTCTCGTCATTCAGCCGTACAGATTAAAGCTGGAGCTCATGAATGCGGAGAAATGATTTCCATCTAGTTTAAAGGCTTTCTCACTTTTCTTTTCAGGCGATATCGGAGGTCAGATGGGTCTCTTCATAGGCGCCAGTATCCTCACCGTTCTTGAGCTGTTTGACTACCTGTACGAGGTAAAATAACACCTGCCATCAGCTCCGACGCTCAACGTGTGCTCTAGTAATTAGTGAAATGAAAGTTTGAGATAAACAAGAAAGAGAAGCTGTTTTTCTTCTTTCTTTCTTTTTTACCACAGGGAAGGCATATTTATAGACGCATGCAATCATTGAAGTTCACCTGATCCAAACTGTGGGCTTTAGTTATAAAACAGGAAAATATTTGGATGGTTTCCAGAAGCAAGAAGAGAAAAAGTAACTCTATTCTTGTTTGTTGTTTTTTTTTTTGTTGTTGTTGTTATTTTTTTAGGTGATCAAGTACAAGCTGTGCAGATGCATGAAGAAGAAACACAAAAGCCGCAGCAGCAATGATCGGGGAGCTGTGCTGAGCCTGGATGATGTGAAACACCATGTCAGTATAGGCTGCTGCCGAGTACTTTGACTGTGTCAGACCGCATTGCTTTGACAGGAGCTAGCTCCTTTCTTCTTTGTCTCTACTGGCCTCAATTGCCGGCAGTCAGGGTGGTGTTGGCGAGAGAGAGAGAGTGAGATAGAGGAAAAGCGATTGAAAGAGGCTAAAAGAGAGCGATGCAAAGAAAAGAAAAGCAATTGGGATGAGAGGGGAAGACTGAGAGGGAGTCGAAGGAGAGGAGGCTTGGGTTTAATCAAAGCAGCAGGACAGTACCAGCAGGGACAGGCCAGAATTAAAGCCTCAGACACTGTGACAGCTTACTTATATCCAAGTGTAAATGAAACCGGCTCACTTTAATTGTGACTCAGAGCGCAGGCAGAGAAAAGTGGAAAGGCGCTCCTCCTCTGCTCCTGCCTCACTTAGTAGTCCTCCCTCTCCATCCACCTTCATTATTTTTCCAAGTATTGCTCAGGAATCTATTATCTCGCCGCTCCCGACCCAACCTGTTGGTCTTTTCATTTTTTTTCCAAAGACACTTTCAAGATTTTCTCACTCGTCTGCACATTTATGTTCCCTTTCCTTCAAAGCCAATCATCTTTCTGCTTCGTTCTCGCTGCCATTCCAATTTCTTTGTCTTTTTCTCTTCAGGCTCCTTGTGACAACCTGCGTACGCCGTCTACATATCCTGGGAACATGCTACCTCACCATCCGGCCCAGGGCAACTTTGAAGACTTCACCTGCTGAGCAGACCTCAGTAAAGCCTCACCGTGCGTGTTATGCAACCAAAGCCGACCGTACAGCAACAAACTTTCTGACGCACAGACAGTGAAGAGCTGATGCTGATGAACAAAAACAGAGGCATTTTTTTTACATAGAAACTGAGAAAGAAAAATCAATCAAACACGATAAAGGATTTCCATCCAACGGCCAAGTAAAAGAGAGAGTCCTGAATATTAAGAAGTATATTTTGATCTTTAGAGAAACATTTCATGCAGCGGTCCAAACTCTTTTGTGTTTTTCCTCTGGAATACTGCCACAACAGGTACTGGCGGAGAAAGTTTGCCAACAACAACAAACTCTCTTACAGGAATAAAGGAAAAAAAGAAAAGAAAAAAACATCCATGGTTACTGGAAAATGTACAGTAATTTCACCGCAAACAGAAAAGAGCCTCCATGCCTCTATGTGACACAACACTAACCCTCTTTCCCCTCCCCCACCTGCTTCTGTGACGATCCTCAAAATGCTTACTCCACTGTACATGTAGCAACACAAGGAAAGGTTTGAGAATGTATCTCTGTTCATGCCTGATGGGGAATGGGTGGAAAACGCAACAGCAGCACAGGTGCAACATTGACCATTTGAAAAATGTACTGGTGAAAATTTCAGGTCTCATCATCATGGTAATGCATGCTTGTATTTGTCCAGTGCATGTTTTTTTCTTTCTTTTCATTTCTACTTCTAGTTGATTTTTATGTCTTTATATAATAAACATATATAAATATATAAATATACATTTACATTGTAATTACCAAGTCTGCCTCAGTGATAAGCAGGTAAAAGGAAGATGATGCGTCTCTTATATTTCTGTGTTTTTGCTTATGTGTGTGTGTGTGTGAAGTGTGTGTGTAGGGTGTCAAACATAATGCCCAACCAGATGAGTCTTTAATTGTGCAACTCTCAGTTTTTATGTTAACTTCTTCACATGTGCCAGATGAGTTGAAGAATCTTTGCTCATCTTCATTTATGCTTATATTGACCTCGATGAGAGGTGATTTTAAAAAAAAAAAGAATAATATTTTTCTTTTGGTTCTTTTCTGAACTTTTTATTCATGAATTACTTGCGGTTCTGTAGGGCTGTTAGGAATTTCCTGTATCTGTGTTCTAGTTGCAAAAGTCTTACTGAAGCACAATATTGCAAGTACGTAGAGGTGATATAACAGAAAACGTACAATTCTTGATATGTCATGTTTTTTTAATTTTTGTTGACTTTTCTTTTCATTCTTTCATGTCAAACTTATTTAGTTTTATCTGACTGTCTCAATCCATTCAGGTTTAGAGGCCTGTCTATTTAGTTATTGATGCATAAATAAAATGTAACTATCATTTTTGAAATTTGTCTTGGGAGGATTTCTTCTCAGTAGCAAATTTACTTTCAGAAGCATTTATATGCTCGAGCGAACAGAGGCAAAATAATGTATTTTTCATCACCAAATAGAGTGAACATTCATTTTTAATCACAAGTAGCTCTTGGAAAATCAGATTAAGCGTCATCAGGGGCTACCTCTAATCATGTAATCTGGAGTGTTGCCTTACCCAACACTTTCTTTTAAAATAAGTCAGCATTAAGGGGAAAAAAAACGTTTAAGGGCAGGAATGTGGTACCAAGCAAGATATTGCTTATCTCTGTCAAGCATTCATTTGAAACGCTGCAAGCCACAATGTTGGTGTTTTTTCCAACTCATGCCGTTAAAGCGTAATTACACTTTCAGTAGTTAGATGACAAAAGGACGGATGGGAAATATCTTCCACTGCCAGTTTAAGTTTAATCAAGACTGTCAATCAACCAGCAGCTCAAAATTCTGGGTGACATCTCGTTTTTTTATGGTACATCTGGTGCTGCCAACTGGTACACATGTAGCAGGGTTTTTTTCTTATTTGTGATGCATGACTTTGTGAATATTGGAAACAAAAATTGTGTTTGCTGCTGAGTCTGAGGTGCATCAGTCCACTGCCGTGGGTCATCCGAGGAGGAGAGTGGTCGTTTTGCCTTATAATTCTTTCATGATTCCTCTTAGCAGAGGAGGCACACATTCGGTGTTGCTCATCAGAAGTGAGAGAACATTCATTTTTTATTAGTTCACACGAGAAGCCTCTGCTGGTAGCCACACAAGCTTAAAACTTCACATAAAGAATCTCTTTTGTCTGCTGAAGACTCGACTGTGTTTAATGTGCAAAACGTGACTTTTCCCCACTAATGGTTTTATGATTTTGTGCTGTACCGAGAAGACAAATTAATTAAGAAATAAAGAGCGAAGGTGTTCATTTCCTGCTGGCATTTGTGTCTTTGTCGCCGCGACAGCCTGCAGCTCAGAAAATTGTGAGGAGGGTCAGGATACAGGAGAGCTGCCTGCCAGTGACAGAAATCCTGCAGGAGATGCTTGCTGCATCCTGATAAGTCTCCACAGGCAAAGCAGGGTGGGGGGGGGGAGGCTGTGTGGGAGGTGGTAACACCAGCAGGAGTTCACACAAACTGAAAATCCTCACAAAAAATTAGGGATTAACATGACTTTTGCTGCTGTCTCTAGGGTCTTAATTGCTTAGTTTCTCATGTAGGCAGATTCAGAAATCCTGGCAACGGCATCGCTCTTCTCTGAAAGAGGTTAAATCATTAGGTGCCCTCTTTCCCTCCCCAACATCACAATCAAAGATGACTGATCCTCCTCTTTTAGCTCTCACCTTGGTGGCTGACACGCAGCCAATCTCAGGATGGTATAACAAGCAGATGCTCCTATAATGGGATCTGTCCCAAACTGTCTGGCCTTTTTTAAAATGCCGGGACGCCCTCGGATAATCCCTGCAGGCGGCTGCATGCGTGCTGCACAGAGGGGGCTCTTCTTGTGCTGGGAATCTCTGATGATTGTGGTTTTTATGAATTCCATATCTGCTGATTTAATCTTGCTGTCTGCTGCCACCGAACATACACTCTTACACAAAGAAGAGGTAATTCCCTCTTAATCCTGTTATCATATTATCAACTTCTCCACAGATATTACACTCCTCCTTCACCATCCCTCTGTGTGGCGAGCCGCGTTTTGTCTTTTTCTTATGAACGCACTCCAAAAGCCAGCAGGTCGGAATGAATCTGCAGGTGTAAGTGCATCTTTTCTTTTTGTTTTCACTCTGTGAAACCTGCAACTCAATGTAGTTGGCAGCAAAACCATGAATGCAATTTTTGCAGTAAATACAAAATGCTTGTTTTTAAATTATGATTGAATTCATTGGGGGATAAAATCTATCCAAACCCACCTGGCACAATATGAAAAAACAATCGCCCACAAACCTAATAACTCTTGCAGCCGCCCTTGGCAGCAACAACTACCATCAAGAGTTTGCAGTAACTGCCAAGGAGAGTTTAACTTCGCTGTGGTTTTCAGAACCTCTTTAAGCTCATTCCATAGAATCGGATTAAACCTGAACTTTAACTAGCCCCCTCCAAAATCTTAACTATGCTTTTATAAGATGTTGATCCATTTCAAAAGCAGACTTGCTGGATTTAGATCATTGCCGTGCTGCATAACCCAAGTGCCCTTGAGCTTTTAGCTCAGGAACTGATTGTCTGACTCCTCTCAGTCATTATCTGGAGAACTTGACGATTGACTTGCAAATTATTTACTCTGTACTTTAACTTGGAGATATCCAAAACTTCAAGATTATGTTCTGCATGTAGTGGCACTTTTTTTGCGCCACCAGAGGGCATTCACTTGTTGTGAGTTAAATGTTTCTGAGTGCACACAGTGAGAAGAAGTAAAACAAACCAAAGGAAAAGCTGTTGTGAAATTCATTCAATTCAGTCATGTTAATCCCAAAGGGAAATTGCATTATGCCAAGTTGTGAGGCCATAAAAATACCTTAAAATCACCAAAACCTCATAGTGCAACGCTCCTACGAACATTATTAAAGGATTAATGGAGAAATGTTGTGATGATGTGCTGAAAGAGCAGGAGCTTCTTAAAGAGACAGAGGACCAATTTAAATTTTGAAGTCAAATTTCTTTTAGGTTGTGTTTGATATAGACAGCATTTTTTATAGCAACTGAAAGAAGCAAATTTACTTGATTGTGTTATAAAATGGCATAATGTGTCTGAAAAATATATAATACTACCCTTATAAAAATTGTTTTTTTGAAACCTTTCCAGACAAATATGTGTTTCATCTGTCCCTGAAAATCTTTAAGTTATGACTCTTTGTAAGATCCTTGCCTGATTCCTGTTGTCAGAAAGACTCAAATGGAATAGAATTACGTTTAAAACTGCAGATTACAGCTTATTGAGGATTTTTTGGAGTGGTATTTGATTACTTTTTCATACAGTTAGGATGGTTTGAATTAAGCTTTTTTCTCTTTTTTCTCTTAATAAATGACATTACCATTTGAAAAATGCATTTTGTTTATCTGATGAAACATTTGTGTTTGACAGAAAAGGGAAACAAAACTAATTAAATCTATGAGGGAGCAAATACTTTTCCACATCATTTCAAGATTGACTTTTTACAGATTAAAAAAAAAATTGGTACATCATAGTCATGTTATTTTCAGAACCTCTGGTCAAATTCAAATTATTCTCACCTAAAAATAGTCGCTTTTGACCCCGTAATTCTTCATGTGTTTTATATTTCTGGATCTATACGGCGCTGAAATGAATTTTTGATCTTTCTCTACTGCTTGTTTCTGTCTTCGCAGCCCTTCCCGTCCGCGTGTCATATCAGTCACGTTTCTGGTGCAAATTTATCCTGTCAGATCTTGCGGTGCAATTAGAAAGCCCAGCCGTTTGTCATTGATAAGGCTGTGGCAGCTCCTCTGGGCTCCACTTTACTTTCAGCTCATTAAGAAGATTAATTATTGTCATGCAGTCAAGTCTGATAGCCCTAGAAGATGTTGTATTAGCCTTCGGATTTGGGCCTGACTGATTTGGCCTTCCGTTTGTTTAAAGTATGAACCCTGCATTCAGCTGTTTGATATTAAACCTGTCGGGAGGCCTATTAAAGATAAGCTCTATCACTCACTTGGAATGAAAGAGCTCATGTAAAAACTGGAAGCCCATTAAATGTAATCAGATATTGTTAAGTGCTGAGAATGAGGATTCAGTTGCAACCTGCTCAGAAAGACACATAACCTCATTTTCTGCCATGTTTTGTTCAGTTTTTGCTTCATGTTTGACATCAAGTTTGCAAACTGTTGCAATTGTTTCAGGACTCCTTCTGATTCGCTCAGACTTGGTGCTAACTAAATATATAAGCAACGTTAATGCTCTATCTGCCTCTGCTGTCTGAGAAAACAATTAGAAACATGTAGATGATGAAACACAGAAGGTCATGGTGGTGCCATGTGGAAGTCCCTCAGATGCAAAATAAACATGGAAGATTTACTCATTTATAAGACCCTGCTGTGATTAAAGGGAATGTAATGTCTGATTTGTGGGAGAACTCATTAGGAAACATGCAGAGGGAAAATTATGTGACTCTAAGTTCATGTAGGCGATAGCAAAAAAAAAATTAATTAGTGCAAGTCTGCAGAACCCTCCACCACACTCACTATGTTACCATATTACTATGTTTTCATCTTTTTTCCCTTAGAAGATGTTTCACATTCTGTCAATTGTAGAAGCAGCAGTTTAAGATATTACCAGCCAAAGCACCCTGCCTTGTTAGAGCGTCTCACTGGATTCTCAGATCCGGTGGTTTGTGAGGAGAGTCTCTGCGGATTGCTTCCAAACCCAGTCGACCAATTGCTTTAACTGTGATAGCAAATATGTCAAACCGGAGACTCTGTTACAGCTAAAATATGGGTTCACCAAGCTGAGGAAACACAGTGTTGCGTTTCCTGTCTACAGCCAAAATGGTGTTGCTTGTTGGTGTAATTTATTTGGAATAAAAAGACAAACTTCTTATTATACTATAAAAAGCAAAAATGTTGCACTTTAAATTGTAGGTGCTAAACCCAAGAGATCTTCAGCGTTGTTCCCGGAGTAAACTTGAGATCATTAGACTCTGTGGTGAAAAGCTGCCTGGCTCTTTGTCTAAGTTGTAAGTTTCAGACTCTTTGATTACTCTCTGCACATCAAAGAGTCAAGAGAAGAAGACTGCTAACAAAGTCCAACATAGAATGAAGTAAAGAAACAAGAAAGATGATCTACAGCAGATGGTTATAATGTTTTGAATTACATAAACAGGATTTAGATGCAGGGATTCAGGGCAAGTTTTGGTTTAAATCTTATTACTGGACTTGAAATTAAATAAAGTGACAAATAAATCTTTTTTGGGGCATTATTGTTAAAGCTTCAGTACTTTTCTTTATGCTTAAAAGTTGCTTCAACTTTGAAGCTTTTAAATTGTGACTGAGGGTTTTAGATGCTGCTTTTGTTTTAAAGTGATTTAAAGTGATGTCCTGGGTAGACAGTTGCTATCACATTTAATCTATTATTTGTTCCAAGGAAACCTAGACACAATAGTCTTATATATTACCAATAAATTCAGTTTTGCTTCTATAAACACACAATATATCTTGTAAAAATATGCAAGACACAATTTCCATTTAGCTTTCATACAGTAAAATAGTTCAACATGACACATTTCTTTTTAGTAGCACTTGTAGTTTACAAAACATCAAATAAACATAGAAATACTGCACATACAAGACTGATTTACACAATACGTGTACTTTTCGTTTATTTGTGTATTTTTTTGTTTTGTTTTATTGCATACTTTTTCAAATGTTTGTAAAAAAAAAGAGGTGATGTCATAATGATAGAAATTTTTCTACCAGTTTCTCAGTTGATGTGAAAATGGTTTGACCTTAAAAACCTGCATCAAATTGGTAAAAAAGCTCATCAGAAAAAACCTGGAACACTGAAAATTGAGAGGATTAGCTAAACATTTCACTTCTTGCACATAGAAAATAACTGCAACAACCCTGTGATTTGACTAGAGGAGATAGATCTAATTCTTTTAAGTGTTATGCCAAGAAATTAATTTTGATTCGACTAGAGTTGTGCACTAATGAACACCTTAGTAATATAAAATCACTACCAAATAAACATGATTTAAACAACCAACGTGCTTTATGACTATTTATATAATGAATTTATTAAAATATAAAAATTGTCATTGTTCTTAAATCCAACATACAAAAATAATCATCATTTCCTCTCTTCATTAAAATTTAATTCTATTCACATAAGATCATATTTTCCTATTTAAGCATGTAATTTAGGTTTAATTTTTTAACTAGATGTTTTTTTTTTGACACATTATTAAGATGTACCAAATGCAAGTGTTACAAAAAAGACAGATGAAAATTAAACTTATTGTTTGCTCTAAAGCTGAGTCACACCAAAGAGGAGGACTTCGTCTGAAACAAATTGATGCTGTCAAAGACAAAGGATGCATGGATGAATGGACAAATACATAAATAACTGCTGAACACAACTCTTATGCCCCAATTAACTGTGCCATATTTTCTTGACAATACTGAAGCATTTTTTTAATTGAAAAAGATCAAAAAAGAAATTGCAAGTGGTTATATATACTACTACATTGTGGTTCACAGTAAGGTCTGAAACAACTCATTATGAGTTTCAGATGGATTGAAAAGTATGCATAAGAAAAATGAAACCTGCAGTTAAAGACATTACTAAAAATATATTTAAATAGTTTATAAAAACAAAGTTCAATGTTCTTTTATATTACTTTTATGATGGAAGTGTGGCTCCTCTATGAAGTAGAAAAAAGATGCTAAATAAAATTTGAACAGTGTGATGTGCAATGTGTAATTTCAGATGAAATATTGCTCTACCAACCTTAAACATACAGAGATTGAAAATTTTACACATAAAACTGTAGTCAAACATGATGGAGGGCCTCTGAGAAGATTTATTTTCAAGTTTCTTCTTTAGATTTTGACTGGAACTTTCCAATATATGAATATGCTATAATCTAAACCACTCCATTAAGCTCTGTCTATTCTTCCATCAGCTCTGACCAGCTTCTCTGTTTCTACTGAATAAAAACATCCCAATAACATGATGCGGCCTGGCATTAATTTTTTTTTTTTCTACAGCAAAGGTGTATTCAGAATAATGCAGCATTTTGCATGTAGGCTAAAGTTGTTTGCTTTGGTCTCATCGGAACAGAGTACTGTTTTTCTGATTGCTATGTTCTCTATATAACACATATTAAATGTTCTGTTGACACCTGACCTTTGGGTCTCCGCATGTCCTCCAGAGATACCATGAGCATTTTGACCTTTTCACTGTTGCTCTTCTTGCCAAGTCAGTCAGCTTAGCTGCACAAACCTAACTATAGGCTGTTTATTAATTAGATGAATTTCAAAGGCAAATTTTTGCAAATTATTTTTTTGAGAAAGGCACGCTGGGGCACACCGCTTTACTTTTCAGTATTAAAAGTCATGTGTCATTTTTACTTCCACTTGACATTTATGCACTACTTTTTTGTTTATTATATGCAAATCACAATAAAATTACCGGTACACAGAAGTTTGTGGATGTGAGAAAAAGTGAAAAAGTAAAGGGATACTGATACTTTTGAAAGGCAGTTTCTCACACCGTCAGCTTGCGTTTGTACTGAAAATGAACAGCAGAGGGCGCTGTGTTTTGATAAACACGTCACGCTTCACGGAGGTCTCGCTCTCGCGGTAGCTGCGCTCCAGCACCGGCGGCGATATTCAGGGAGGAGATGGCGGCCAGAGGGGGATTTCAGTCAACACCGACTGCTGGTGGCGGTGGAGCAATGGGACCTGGGCCACCGGTACCAGGCGCAGCGCCAGGTATGGGACCTGGGACTCCCTCTGGAAGAATGGGACCGACGTCAGGCGCACAGAACCACATGTACCGCTCTCCGATGCCCGGGCCTGGGTACCCGGTGAGTTATCGCTCCATCAGTCCGCTAGAACAAAGCCGCTCACCGTTGCTTTGTCACAAGTGGCTAACACTATCCTCAGAAACAGTTCAAAGCGAAGTTACCACTACCTAACAGATGGAGTCAGCCGATGACTTATTTTAATCACTCACTTTGAGTTATGGTCGGAGTTTCCAGTTTGAATTTGTTCCCCTGCAGTTTGCTAACATTAAAGTTAGCTCAGTCCCAACTGGCCTTTAGCTTAGCTTGCTAACGTTGCTAACTGCGCTTCGGTAATTTTTTTCCCCATTCTCGCTCAGTATTTTTCACAAAGGGACTCAAGCAATATAAAATTTGCCCTGAAAGTAAGTTTAGCGTTTTAACATCTTACTTTGATGAGGCGTGGCTGTGTGATACACAGAAGTTTTAAACTCAAAACTACTTTTGAGTTAAAAGCGTCCACTGAAATCAGGACTTTTACAAACCAGATTTCCGATAAGAAAAGTTCAGAAGAGGGTCAAACTAGTTGAGTATTTTCTGTTTTTGGTTGATATGGGATAAATTGACGATGCTCTCTGGGGAAAATTTTGTATACGTGGATGGGTTTTAGTCTTAGTGAGCTGTAAAATGTCTCTTCATCTTATTAGAAGTTTGTATGTAATTATATATCATCATCTCCCCTAAACATCTGCATCACTTTAAACTTGAAAATTAGTTTACTTTTTAACTTCTGCATATAATCATGAATGCGCAGTTAATCTGTACCATTAAAATAACATTTAATGGTTGATTAAGAAACATTGTTTTAATGAAATGGGTTGCCACTATCTACAACCATCTGGTATTTCCTCATTATCATTAATTCACCAGACATACTTGGAAACAAACAAACATTTGTTTATTTTGGACGTTTAGCAGTGCACACATTGTGTCAAAGGAATATTACATGTTCTGCCAGCCTATTATAATATAATCATTGCATTATGCGACATCTGTAGATGCATTACTATTTCATATGTGTATTCTAGCCATTATGTGCCCAAAACACATTTTTATAAAAGTTACCAACTGCAGTGTGAACCATTGTATGTCAATTTATTTCTCTTTGTAGCTAAGTATTTATAAAAGTTATGGTGTTAATAATTAAAATAAAATCTCAAGCAGAATTTAATTTAATATTGTGTTGAGAAAATGTTGTTTTACAGCCATTTTCTATGGTTCTGATGCCAGCGCTCCGAGGGATATGATTTTATTTTTAGTATCATAATGACATACCTTTACAGACCACAAGTAGATGATGGAATATTACTTTAAAACTTGCTGTTTGTTAAAGAAGAGACAAGATGTCCTAAGGCCTATGTGAATTGACACTGCGTTCACACAGAAGGTCGTGATCCTCTACTCTAATATTTGTATTTATTTATTTTTTTTTGCACATGCTACTAATAAAATGCAATTGTAATCAGACTTCTGTCTGAACAGTTCATAACCCATAGCGACCTGCATACGCAGATGCTTCCATCTGTCGATTAATGTTAAAGTTATTTAGCAATGGGAGCCAAAAAGATTGTCAAGATCATAACAAGACCATTATGGCTGTGGAGTCGGACCATGGGTGATGTGATTGTGATGCGATGCCTTCACTGACAAAGGCTTCTTTCATGAGTTTATAATTATAACTTTCAGCCACTTTTTACATCCAGATTTGCAGCATTCTTCTGGTGCAGAATTATGACGCGTCTCGCTTCAACGACGTTAAGATCTAATAAAATACGACATGACAGTTCAGACTTTGAATGCTTTGAAAACTATTGGATATGTCTCTGATTTAGTATCCTCTATGGAAGTGACACAAATCAGGTTATTTTTTTCGGTTGGAAAGAAATCACAGTTGCATATTGGCAAAATAAATTGTGCTTGAGGCAAATTTCACTGCATTTGCCTGCTGTTAGAACATCAGCATGGTGGTTCAACCACACCTGCATTTTAGCAAAGATGGCATTTCAGCTCTTCATATCTTGAAATATAAATTGGCATACAATGATTGCATTAACCTCACTGTAATTAAAGTATTTCATAAGTGTTTTGTCCAGCGTTAAACTTTACAATTACATACGGTTGGGTAAAAACTTATTTGTTACGAGGCCTGTTGCAATAAATTAATTAATTGCATGATAAATTGAAACAAGCTCAATAATTTCCTTTTTTGTGATTGATTGTATTTCTTCTTCTCTCTCTTTTTCTACCAAAAACTGAATGACAAAACCTTTCAGTCTCAACTAGCACTTTTCTTGAAAGACAGCTGTCTACAGAAACTTCATAGCTCATTTTATTTGTTGTTCTTGTATATTGATTTTGGAAATTTAAAATGTCTTCCAGTTAAAGTGTTAAATCATAACACTTAAAGCTTATTGATCTCTGAGAATGTGTTCTTTCATTATTATCAGCATTATATTCCTTGAAAATCTGCACAAAGGAATATTATTGTTTATCGTAATAACCTCTGGAATGATTGTCATTCCAGTCACTGTCCAGCAAAATCTATTGTATTAGAATTAATTGAAAATGACCTCCATATGAATATGACAGATCTACAAAACATAATCACTATTTTTAAAAGCTCAGTTGTATAACAGAAGAGTTGGCTGGTTTTCTTTTGTCTTATCACATTATCAGTCAGACTGAAACTGAGTAATGGCAGACATGTTTTCTGTAAGCTGATAATACATGTGTTGCTTAGTGATCGGCTGTACATGAGAGGTTAGTGTTTGTATTTTTTAATGTATGCCCTTCATCTTATCACTACACACAGCTTTAAATCATACCCTCATGGTCGCAGTGATTCATGGTTAGATAACTTCTTTTATATCTTCTAGATTATAGATTTTCCTTTTGCTAGTGGTATTGTGCCTTAATTCAAAGCCATAATGCTGCTTGATATGGTGCAAATAGTGATGATTGGGATGTTAAATCCCTTATTGGCGGTTTGCAGAATGCTGTCAGTGTGGAGCACAATTCAGAGAAAAGATGCTGCATCTCTCTCTTTTTTTTCCTCCGGTGTCCTTGGCTGCTTTCACTCACACAGGCAGCCTTTCACAACACAGTGGGGGGAAAAAAAGAGAGGATTCTTGTTCTGAATGCTTCACATCACTAGTTGTTCCCAGGCAATGCAAGGTCGTACTGATGCACAGTGTAAAAAGCACTAAATGAAAGCCATGCAGTCTCCCTCTGCCTACTCATAAGTGTTGTGTGGAAAAGGCAGAGCCTATATTGTTGAAGTCGGGCACTTTTCCTCCCTTCCAGCACGGCTTGAGGAAGGTGTGTTTTGCTCTCATCTGTCCCATTTGCTGGACTTACTGCTGGAGGAAAAGCTGCAGTCAGCATCTCGTGGTTTATCTTCTCTCTTCTGCACTCATGCAGTCAAACACAAGAAGTCGTCTGTTTGAGTTTCTAGCACATGGCTTGGTGAGTTGACTGAAGTTGTTACTCTGTATTTGCCTGTCAGGTCGGCATGGGAAGAATTTGCTTGTCTGGTGAAACCTACACACACCCAGTATGCTTCCTTAATGTTCACTACTACTTTTGGGTTTTACGAATTCTATAATATTTGCACTAATGTATAAACCTTGTAGGTATCTTTAAAGTTTATTGTGCATGCATTTATGTTGTTGCTATGTGAACAACTATGTACTTCATAACAGTGTTATTTAATAAAAGGAACTAATAGTGAAGCTAAATTGTCATTTTGACACTGGAAATATGCTTTGTGTTCTTTGCAGTCATAGCAGGAACTTTTGTATGGAAATTTTATTGGTTATTATTTGCAGACATAATAGTTTTTTTAATGGGAGAGTTATGCTGATGTACCAATATTTCCCTAAATACTCATTTATCCTTTTTGACTGAAGATGTAATATTTGGGATTAACATTTTGAAAATATGACTGCTGAATGTGCTAAAACCAAAACACCTAGATGCTGGAGTCCTAGCTAAAATGTTATGATTTTTTTAGGTGATAAATTTACATAATTAGATATTGAGGATTAAATTGGAGAAAACTGTTTATTATTTGTACTGGGAATACACAATATATGGGCTTTAACATTGGTTACGTTTGATGTTGCTAATACTCTAATGTCCATCTGTTTATCATAAGTAAAATGGGTTGATATTGATAACTAATGTTGTTTTCAATCTCACTGCCTTTGTGGTATTGTGTGGTCATGTGATAGTGTTGCAGTACAGAATTGTTGGGTTTTTAACTGAAACCAAGAATATCAGTGGAGTTGTGGGGTTTTTTTATGGTGTCAAATGAGTAGAGAAATGTGTATTATATCAGTAAATATCGGTTATCAGTCATAACAGCCTTGAAATGTTGTGCATAGTGGCACATAATAATATTGAATATCAATATTGAATCAAATGTTCATATTTACAGATCACTAATTTGTACTGTCATAACCAATTTTAAGGCCTGGAAATATTTTTTTTTATTGTACATGGGGTGCATCAATAACTTGGCTCCCATTTCCTTGATTTTGGTTGATTTGTAGATATTTTCCAGGCAAAAATATTGGATTTCAGCCAAAATCTGAATCAGTAGTCCACATGAAAAGAAACTTAATAAAAGAGCTTATTATTATAATTTGGTGTTTTTGTCTTTTTCATTGCTACATTTGCAAGGCTATTATTTACTGATTACTGTTGGTACTTCTATTAGTAGTTCCATTAAAATCAGCACATTTGCTTTAGTTATCACTTTGCTTAAGCAAACTAATACTGCAGTGATTCAAGCAATTATTCAACAATTATTTGCTCCTATTGTTTGCCAGCCTGCCAGTATTTAAGTAAAAGGGGAAACATGAAACATCTGTTGCAGTGTTTTAAAGATTTTAAAAGATTCTGAGTAAACAATGACAGGCTGGATTAAGCAGATGTTTGATGATGAGTAAAAGACTTGATATCACACACTTAACGTCTGTACCTGATGAGAGATTACAGACTGCATGATTTGTACAAGGAACTGAAACCAACAGAACACAAAACTATCGTTTGCTAAACTACTAACAATTTAGTAGTTTAGAAAACATTTTGCCAACTACTATTAAAAGAAGATGAAGAAATAAAAGGATGACAATTTTGCCTTTTAGTAGTACCTATATTCACTTTTTTTTTTTTTTTTTTACAAATTCTGTATTCAGAAAATTACATTTAAATACAAAAATGACTCGTGCATTTTAAATGATCTTTCAGTTTAGTGTTTATGTCTAAAAAGTTACAAAAACCTCAACACTATGCAGACGTTTTAAACTATCCTATATAACTGACTTGCTTCCTTCCTGTAAACTCTAAATATTGGGTTGATTTCCATTTAAATTTCAAACATTAATCTTAAAACCATTCATTTTCCTTCTTATAACAAGCTCCTGTGTGTTTACATTGATGTTGCCCACAGTGGGTTTACACTCTCCGCTTCTCGTCAGCTGTTGACAGCATGTGTTAGTTGGGTCGATAATTACTTCATATTTACCAACCGCATCCAGATTCAACTCAGAAACTTCAAACATGCTTGATTAACTGCGACTGAGATGAAGTTGAGTCTCTTCCCCTCGCACCACTTAAAGATTTAAATCTTTCCTTTTGTCACAGTGTCAGATTTTTATGCCAACTAGCCATGGCAGACTGGTGCTTTCTTTACCCAACTGAAAATTGTGGCTAAAATCTAAGGGAAGAAAAATGTGTCCTCAGCTTAACTGGATGTTTCCTTTACTGCCAAGAGACTTTACATCTCAAAAGAATAGATTACAAGGTTTTGTAAATCCTGTATCTCCAATTAAATCACTGCATTAAAATGTTTTTTTTGTCACATTTGGTGAGAACCTCACATCTACAACACTTTGCAAAAATGGAGACTGTTTTTCTAGCAGCCTGGGTATGAAAATAAAAGTAAGAAATACAACAGGAGTTAATGTTTAACACCTGAAAACCTTCTTTTCATTCATTATTTCTGGTGAAATTCAGCAACATTTTTTAACGATCTGCTTTGTGTTTTGTCTGCAGAGACCGGGCATGCCCCCATCCAGCCGTATGACCCCGCAAGGCCCCGCCATGGGCCCACCGGGTTACGGCAGCAGCCCCGTGTCTCGCCCTGGGATGCCCGGCGTGATGGACCCGTCCCGGAAAAGACCCGCTCCTCAGCAGATCCAGCAGGTTCAGCAACAGCAGAACCGCAACCAGCAGTGAGTTCCTCAGCTTTCTCGATTGAGCCGTGCAGGAAGCAAAAAGATCGATGCCTAGAGCTGGAGTTTAATTATCTCCATTATAGCATTAATACTTAAAAATGTTTTAAATTTTACCAGCAGGGCAGATATCTGTTTATACAAACAATCATTGTTTCTCACAATGACTTATTCAACAAGAATGAAAAACTATTATAAAATGAAGTAAAAAACAAACTTTTAAAAATGTTATTTGATGGGTGAACAGAAAATCTTCCTCTGATGAAACTCTGTGTTAAACTGTTCGTCAGTTATGCTAAGCAGTTTTTGTTTGTTGAGTTGTTTAGACCACACCTGATAGCCGGTGATCAATTCCAAAGCTAATGATCAAATTGCACATTGGTCCAACCATTGAGATTTTATATAACACACCTCGAAGTTTATTTTTAGTCAGTAAGCCTAGATGAAGTGGCTTTGTTTAAATTGGAAGGCAGATGGAAAATGTTTGTCTTTCATGTATATGTTTAATTTAGTACGTTTGCAGCTGCAGGATTTAAATGGCTGCAGCAGTTTTGATTCAATTCCAGTCTAAATAAGGAATTTAATTATGGTGGTAATGCTTGGACTCTTTTCTCTGTGTGTGTGTGTGGGTTCTTTATGGTCTCTTTATGATGAGAGATCTCAGATTAAAGCGAACTTACACTCATGTCCATTTTTTTTATTTGCTTTTTACAGCACAAAGAAGAAGAAGATGGCTGATAAAATTCTACCTCAGAGGGTGAGTATTTACTTTGTGGAAATTAAATGAATTATGAACTTTTCCAACTAAACTCTTATTTGCCCTACTGCTGTTTTGAAAAGGTATAGTTATAATGTAGGTCAGTACAGTTGATATAACATGGTTAAGATTTTTGACAGTACCATTTAAACATGATGGTGTACCGCAAAAAATGCTAGTTTATTTTTTTGTATATCCGTTTTTGCAATATTCGCTCAGTTGAAAAGGGTACATCTTAATATAACAACAAAAAAATGCTTCAAATTTTATTTAAAGCTTTCGACTTGATGCTTTACTAGGCCTGGTTTGTCATCCACTGTTCTGTACTTCTGTTCACTTTGAAAATTGTAGTTGTTGTGACATGGTTTGTCTGTAATTCCAGTTTTGGTTCTCCTGAGCAGAAAATTTTCTGTCTTTTTCTTAGCTTCTTAAAATGGATATATCATACTTTTATATTCTTCATTTTTCCATGTAATTCATAAAGTTGTTGTCAACATAAAGTGGGACTGCAATGCTTTGGCATCAATCATTATTGAAGCTGCACAGGCTGTTCTGAGGCTCATCTAAGAGCAACTCCTGCTGGTGCTGTCTTTTTAAATACACCCCATTCTACCATTTCTGTAGTTTGATTCATGTCTAAAATAAAGTATATTGTCGTTTTAGCATTATTTGCGTCTTGCCGCTTTGCTGCATCCGTCGTTTCCATAGACAGAAGGAACTGACCTGCTTAAACAGAAGTCTTTCAGCAAATCCTTCTTAATACCAATGGAGGCTGAAACACTCATCCTTGAAGTGCTTCATGCAAACAAAGAGAACTTCAGAAAATGTAACTAGGAATAAAGAAAATTGAACAATATGGCCCAAATAGAATATAAATATCTACGCAGTTCGTGGGAGAGACTCTGTTGAACCTTTCTGCACTCCTAGAGACTCCAAGTACACAACAAAATGTATTTAAGCAATTTTAAAAAGTCGATTTTTGCATGATGTGCTCCCTTTAGGCTTGAAGTGTCATCCTTGTTTGTTTGGTTCCTAGATCAGAGAGCTGGTCCCAGAGTCTCAGGCTTACATGGATCTTCTGGCTTTTGAGAGGAAGCTGGATCAGACCATCATGCGCAAACGGCTCGACATTCAGGAGGCCCTAAAAAGGCCTATAAAGGTATTTAGTCTATAGCCTTCTAACTAATCAGTTATTATTCAGTAAAATGCTTTGGCTTTCAAGTTGTTTTCACAATACTGTTTATGCTCATGTGGGTTTATTTTATGATGATCTCCTTGTGGAAGCTCTTTGGATATCATGTTTATATAAAGAAAGTGTTGGTGCCATTGTAAGGCTGTCAAACCTGTCTTACAAATATTGCTCATACACTGACTGTCCTTCCTGTGTTTACTTTCTGTAAAGCGTTACACACTTTGTTTTTAATCAAGCTGATTGTTTATGTAATTACAAAAACATAAAGTGAATGTTTTCTTGCATGGTTCTACAGCAAAAGAGAAAGCTCCGGATCTTTATATCCAACACCTTCAATCCTGCGAAGCCTGATGCTGAGGATGGAGAAGGCACAGTTGCATCATGGGAGCTGCGTGTTGAAGGGCGACTATTAGAAGATGTAAACTGTTACACTAATATACACTTGAATTTTGATTTTATACAATTCAATTCTCTTTAAAACAAATGTGTAAATTGCTGTTTCAACCTGTTTGCAGACTGCTGTGTCCAAGTATGAAGCTACCAAACAAAAAAGAAAGTTCTCCTCCTTCTTTAAGTCACTTGTGATCGAATTGGATAAAGACCTGTATGGACCGGATAATCACCTTGTGGAAGTACGACAGGATTCCTTCATTTACTGATCTGCTTGTGTCTTTGTCTTTTTTTTGTTTGTTTTATTCTTCCATATGATTGTTTTTAGAAAAGTAGATTATATGATTGTGAAATCAAGTGTTTTCAGGGTATTCACACATCCTTAAAAAGTTAATTTATCTAAAATGTACTTTAGACAAATGATTTAATTTAAAATGTCTTAAATTAAATTCCCAGGTCTTAACTATTTAATCTCATACATTCTATGTATTTTTTTTTTCCTGGGATTTTTTTTGTCAGGCAAAAATTTGAGTCGCACTCAGACATCTTCATCGCATTTATGACTTGAGATGGCTGAAGCTACTGCTAACTAATTGCCAATATAGCCTTTCTTGCTAAGTAGCTAGCATTTTTGCATGAGTGCAAGTTTATCGCCATTTGCCTGGAAATGTAGGTGTTAAATGTTAAATGTTTCTGTGGAAATGTAGGTCTAAATTCCATCCATAATGCACTTAAAAAGTTTGTGAAACATACAGAAATTCTGGTCTTGCTACAGTAGGAATTGAATTATGTTAAATATAAGATATCCTAAAATGGTGTGTGCATTATCTTAGTGGCACAGGACAGCCACTACCCAGGAGACGGATGGTTTCCAGGTGAAGAGGCCCGGTGATGTGGGAGTTCGCTGCACCGTCCTGCTCATGCTGGATTACCAGGTGTGTTTTTGTTTTTGTCTGGAGTTATTTAAAGACCGGTCCATTTTGCTTTAAATGACCTTGTGTTTGATCATTGTTTCAGCCCCCCCAGTTCAAGCTGGACCCCCGACTGGCCCGTATGTTGGGTATCCACACTCAGACCAGACCTGTCATCATCCAGGCTTTGTGGCAGTACGTCAAAACACACAAACTCCAAGATCCGCATGAGCGCGAGTTCATCAACTGTGACAAATACCTCCAGCAAGTGAGTAGATAACTTCTGCATTTATTGTCCTACTTAGCACTGATTTTAATATGTCCAATAAAACCTGTGTGATCATGATGCTGATGTGTCGGAGTGGATCTGGTTCTTGTCTCTTCGCTGTTTACAGTCTGACTCTCTTTCTCTGTGTCCTTGTACGGCTGTAGTTTTGTTGGTGTCCTTCTGGTTTCCCAGGAATTTCGGCACAAGTTCTTTGCCAAGATAAACAACCTAAAAAGGATTTATTTTACTATCCATGTGTGAAATGTATGATGTTTATATAGAATATGCTTTCATTTGTTTCAACTACAACAATGGAGCTTAGAGATGTTGAAAAGAGCACAGAAATATTTAGAACTCTCATTCCTTTTTAAGAAACAGCAGCAGGGATTACAAGTTTGCCATTATAGATAAAACTTACAGAATATTCTTGATGTAAACAAATATTTTGCTTCGTGTCTGTTGCTTAGTCAATGCTTGATTCAGCCAAACAGCTGTTGGAATCTGAAACTTGTGAATACTTTGAAATAACTGGAGTTTTTTTTCCCTCTTTAGATTTTTGAAACTCAGCGAATGAAGTTTTCCGAAATCCCACAGCGCCTGCATGCTCTGCTGATGCCTCCAGAACCAATCATCATCAACCATGTGATCAGGTAAGGCTATGAATACAAGAGGCAGAAGTTCCATGTGAATTTAATGTGTTTTAATGGATTTAAACAATGCCTGTTAAGTTTATGCAGACTTAATTTAAAAAGCCTGGCACTATTTACTGTAGTTATGTCTTAGGTCAATAGTTTAGTGCCACATATTTTTATTCATAAAAATGTCACATATCCTAAACAATATTAGGACAACACCAATACTCGACATACATGTTAAATGTGATATTTTTTGTGATTTCCTGTCTTTTTTATATCACTTGATTTCTGCATGAGTTTCAGCATTTCTGTGTAAGTTTTGTCTATGAAGGACAGTTTGAGTTAACCGTCGGACAAATATATCACAGGCATGCACAGCATGAAATCATGGGCCTTGAAGTACAATCGCTGACCACAATTACATCCAAACAGTCGTTTGCAACTGTTATTGTGTAAATATTGATGCTGCGCTGACAACCATGTTTGAGTTTATTGTGCAGAAGTAAGCTCAGATGTTTTCTGAAGTTATTTGAATTGGTTTGTCTTGTTAAACACATTTAAAAACATTTTCCAAACAAAATGGCAAATCAAAGTAAGAAGGATTGGAAGAAAATCTTTTTTTTTTTGCAAATACTGGTTGGAAAGGGTGAAATCCAGAGTTGATGGGGAATATTTCTCATCAGTGTGGATCCCAATGATCAAAAGAAGACTGCTTGCTATGACATTGATGTGGAGGTGGATGACACGCTGAAGACACAGATGAACTCATTCCTGCTCTCCACAGCAAGTCAGCAGGAAATAGCAGGATTGGATAACAAGGTAAGAACCTCGACCCGAGAGTCTAGCAGCTTTCTGAGGCAATTCCTAGTTTATACTCTGTCTGGGTGTTTTCTGAAGGAATTGTGCGGAAGTATTTTCATGTTTTTACAGATAATATCAAATAGTATTTAGGGTTTTAGTCAGTTTTGAACTCCACTGAGCATTTATTTTTTAAGATTCAGATTTAAGATTCCTCTTTGTTTGTTTTTTTTTTATTATTCCTAAGGCAGATTTAAGTTCATTTAATTCAAAGAAAACAAGTGAAATTAGAGTTACACCAATTAATCAGCCCTGATTTTCTTAATTTTGGGCAATTGGCGAATACTTGCATGTGAAACTGATGTTATCCATTAAACTAATTTACATTTTAACAGCTATTTTCTTATTGCACTACAAGAAAACCTAAAAGTCAGGACACGTTATTGGTGATTTTTAAGATTGTCCTCACCTGACCTCAAACCTCGTGATTCTGAAAAGCAAAATGCTGCTGTGCAGTTAATTTTTGGTGAGAGGCTTTGTTTTTAAGATGAGAAAAATTGGAGGAACTGAATGTATTTTTTAGTTATTTTAGTAGTTTGAACTTTAAGGAAAAGCTCTAAACTTTTCATTTATATTTGAGAACACTACCTCATGTGCAGGTAAGACAGGTTTGCATTGTAGTAAAATAAGACCAAAACATTAACCTTCTGACACCTGACAGTGTTTAAAAAGTAAAATTACTATCGACCAAACAAGGATATTTTAAAGATCTGTGATAGTCCAGAAAACAGCAGTCGGTGCACCAGTAAATGAAACCTTTTTTCGTTTACTTTTTTTTACCTTGTTGTCAAACAAGTTTTCATTTACCTGAACCATCTCTGCACATTTGCATGTGCAATTTTTACATGAAGGAATTGTGAAAATTGCTATTCCTCCTGCCTGACTTCCTGCTAGCAGTCATTACCTTGACAGTGAGGCCTGTAATCACACTGATGAGGCCTAAAGCTGTCCTGCTGAAGGACGTCCCCCTGGCCAGTCTTTGTTCTGAGACAGCTTAATGATGTAAATATACAGGAAAGTCTTTTACTATTTAAGGGCTTCGCCACTGATTTTCTTAAGTTACTTTGACTTTGGTGAGGATTGCTTATTCCTGTGGGACTCAGCCTTTTTTTGCCCAAAATTTAACAACCTTCCCAAGGCTTTTATCTGTATCTGTTGGCATGTTGCCATCACCTACAGGCCACAGGAACAGTTCAGGACCGTCAGTAGGAGCTTTTCTCACGTTACAGGAAACAAATCAAAATGTTCAGTCCTACTAACTTGTGCGGAATCCCTTAAAAATGTAAGGTTCTGTTTATGTTATATTTTAAGCTTGTATCTAAAGGTGCATTACAGATTAAAATAGTGACAACAACCACTCTGAGATTTATCAGCCTTCCTACCTCATAAAAAAGCCCAGAACATTTTGGAGACACCTCTTCAAGGGTTTTCCTGATGCAGCGTTTTTGGATGAGTAAATTATTAAAGCAGCCCTTGTTCTCAGATAATCAGTGCTTCTGATATTCTGTTTGATTAGCGCTGATCAAATATGTACATTTATGATTACTTTAAAGAGATGAATGAACCCTCCCCTGTCAAATTTTCCTCAGATCCATGAAACTATTGAGACCATCAACCAGCTGAAAACCCAGAGGGAGTTCATGTTGAGTTTTGCCAGGGATCCTCAGGGCTTTATCAACGACTGGCTTCAGTCCCAGTGCAGGGACTTCAAGGTGAGTTTGTGTGTCATGACCTCAGACTGGCCCGCTTATCTGTGCTTCAATGTTACAGCGAATACCGCGCAAGTTTAGCTACAGAAATCCTCCCTCGACTCTCTTCGGTTATTTTCCACGGAGGATATGGCACATGATTGAATTCAGAAAAATATTTCTCTCTTCTGATGTTCTGAAGCATAGATATTGGTTATAATGTCAGGTTTTCAGATGAGTCCAAGCTGAGTAAGCCCTTCTGTGTGATTGTGCTATTCAGAATAAATTCCCTAAGGGCTCAAAAAGATGAAAACGCAGCACTGCCTGTTTCTGCACACAGGATGCATCACAAAAGTAAATTGGCATGACTCATTGTTTTTCACCAATTACTGACTTTTTTTTTTTTTTTGACAGAACATATTTTTGTATTTAGATGTCTTCAAATAACATTTATGTCTGTATGAAAATATTCCATTTTTATTTTGTTTTTTTTTCTAGACAGATTTGAGATTTGTCTTCAGATGAAATCAGTGTAGCTTTAAAAAAAGCAAAACCTGCTCAGGAGGGTTCAGAGGCCAAACACCATGAACATTTATCGTCTCTTTACATGCAGCATCCCAGAAATAAATTACGACCAGTTTCTAGTAACTGGAACATTGATCAATATATTTGATGCTGAGTTGCTTGATAATTTTGATGATGGTATTTTACATAATCTAATTTGTAGATTATGTAAACATCATGCAATCACTAGTGGGGTGACTGTATGATGTTTATATGGTGTAAAGCAATTTAAACTGCCTTGTTGCTGAAATGTGATGTATCAATAATCTTGATTTGACTCGTATGGGAGAGAACAAAAAGTGAATGGTTGCAGCACAGGAGGGTAATGCCGATTTAAAATAATATGAAACCAGTCCTTCTAACGGAGACCATGTGCTTTTCATCAGCTGCAGTTCCTGTTGAGACAGAATCCTATTTAGTTATATAAATATATAATTTAGAATTTTGTCATTTCCAGACCATTACAGATGTTGTGGGAAACCCAGAAGAGGAGCGGAGAGCAGAGTTTTACTATCAGCCGTGGGCTCAGGAGGCCGTGTGTCGCTACTTCTACTCCAAAGTAATGTTTGAACAAATTTATTTAGTTTTAGTCTTTATTTCCTTCTACACTGACCCAAAATGCTTTAATGCATTCTTTCTGGTGACTTTTTTTTTCTGGATTTAAAAACTTCTTTCAGGTCCAGCAGAGGCGGCAGGAGCTGGAACAGGCGCTTGGAATCAGGAACACTTGAAGAGGTTTTTCCCCACGAAACATCCCGTCAGAATGGAGATGGGCCAAGTTGTGCTGTTGGAGTTGATTAGTGTGTGTGTGGGTGTGTGTGTAGGCGTGCGTGTGTGTGTGTGTGTTCAAACTGAAGTCTGCAAATTTTTCGTTAAGACTCTGAAAGAATGGATGTCAAACGACTTTACTGTTAAATATGATGTTACTTTTTCTTTTTTTTCATGCAGATTAACAATTAGGTTAGTTTCTGCTTTAGGTTTTATGTAAAGTTTTTTTTTCCTACCACATTTCTCTGAGCACAGGTTTATTTTTCTGCTGCTTGGTTAGCTTTATCACATTCCTTTTGTATTTGGTACACTGACACAAACCCAGAGAGATGTTGGATTGTTCTTGGAAATTTTAAATGTAATATTTCCCGGGAAAAAATGTTGCGCCCGCTTTTGCGCCTTTGTTCTGTTGTATTGAGACTAAAAATGACCTTTTGCGCTCCTGACCAGCCTTCAGGTTTTCACCCCTGGAGGTAAATATTGATCGTGACTGTTTGTGATCAGTTGGGCTTCTTTGCTGCATATTGACCGTTTGTGTGTCACTTGGATTTTAGCTGTGTTGGTTTGTTTTGACAGCGCCACAGTCGGTGTGTGAGGCATTTTACTGGCTCAGTGAATCGTGGAGAGAACACTGTTGCATTACGACGGTTCTCTTTCTTTCTTTCTTTTTTTTTTAATGTTTCCTTTTAATATGAAGTTTAGTAATTTTTTTTGCTATTAGTGATCCTTGTTTTAAAAATATGTATTACATCCATACTTGTCTTGTTAGATAGTACAGATAATCATGAAAGTAGCTAGTATGGGTACCTCTAGTCTATTTAGTTTTGTAAATACTGAGCAAAAATAAAAACTTCAGATGGATATGAAGTTAACCTCTATCTTTGTCTTAAGTTTTTGTCTACTCTGATTGTTGCCACAGTATTTATATTAATTGACTAGACTGACAGAGCAGTTATTTGGCTCTTTGTTGCTCAAATTCACTGAACCACCTCTCTTAACGGCAACATGCTTTCAAAATTATGTTGCCTGTCAAATTAACTTCACATATTTCACTAATATAAAGAGACAGGTGACTGAGGCCGATAAGACGCACTCTAGTTTCTTCCTGCAAATCGGGTTGTTTCCCCGTCGCAGGTTAAGAGTGTTGGGAACAAATTTGACTTGAGAGTTTTATTAATTCAAAGAATACACTAATGTGGGTTTGGGGCAGTGTGTGAGTTGGCCTCTGAGATGTAAAAACACTGAGTGGACAGTAGAGCTGTGTGAATCTGCAAACTTTTTTTCATGGACCAAACCTATTTTCTGTATGTTACTGTTATAATAAAGGATATGTAAAAAGTATTTGTCTCCTCTTGTTTTAAATAAGTCAAAATGTAATCACAATAAGATGTTTTAAGCTGACCTTCAATTTAAATATCTGCTAATAATTCACTTTGATTTTAGTTTGACCATCAGTTCAAATAAAAAAAATTTTCTTCTTTTTTGGACTTTCAATGGATCTTAATAAATAGAAATATCCTTTATTGTCCCACAGTGGTGGGATGCTATATGGTCAAATACTATGATTTAGTTCATAGTGGAAATAAGCTGATATTTGGCTAACTGTATGACTTTAATTCACGCTAAGCATGGCTGATAGAAAATTGACCTTTAAATTTGATCAGTTATATCTTTGTCACATTCTATTTGTAGAAACATGACGGAGTGGGCGCTCTTGGCAACAAACTGTCATAAATTTCTGTGGTAACCATGTCAACAAGAATTTAGGCAGTAGAAAGTAAAATTACTCGGAACAAAGTAAAAGTATCCGAAAGCTGGAAAACTTTAGTTCCTTTGGAAGAGACGTGTTTTTTCTTTGGTTGATGAGATGTATAGCTGCGTATTTAATCTTTGAGTGTCGCATTAAGATTTATGTATGAGCTGCTAATGCATTTTGTTCAGGTACTAAAACTTCTTGTTCTAATTAACACTCATCCTAAAGGCCCCAACATACTCGGACGTCCTGTCCGCGGACAGTTGGCTCTTCATACTTCGTACTGATTACCTAAATTTCTCTCGTGACAAATTCCTTTATTTCACACAATAATAATGACAACTAGCAAGTCTGATGAACTATCTGGGCGCCTCGCTCTGTTTCTCCTCCATCTGGGAGGCTTTAACTCATCTCTCAGTGCGGGACAGAGAATGGCAGTCACATGTCGGTTCATCCGGGAAGGACTGAACCGCTGCCCGGACCCAGCGCAGCCTCCTACTGCGGGCAGAGGAGCAGCAGGAGGCTGCGCTGGCTTCAGCTGTAATCAGGATCCATTCAATAAACTTTGTTATGTCCCGAAAGCACAATTGTGATCGGTGTAATAATTTGTGCAGCAATCGAAAATGAGCACATACCCGATCATCATTTCCTAAAAAAAAAAAAAAGTCAGACTCAACTTTTCGGACCAGCTCTCTGCTGATAAAGAAGTCTGGGATGATGTCTTGTTTTTTGTTCTTATCATTCTGCATAATTCACCATGCCAATGTTTGCGTGAATATATAAAACCTGTTGCTGTTAAGCATTTTCGCTTACGTGTCTATCACGTCCCCGTGACAACTTTATGGTGACTGTTATGTTGCTGTCAAATTTGAAACAATATGAACTCATAAAACCCTTATTCTCAACCTTATCAGCCCGGTGTCACATGAAAACCAGTTCGATGTGAACACTGTTTCCATCGGGTAGTTTACTGTGCGACACCGAGTACCGTACGCTGTCATAAAAATCTATCCTTGCGCGGACATGGACAGATTTGTATCCATGGATACAAATGTATCCATGTCTTTCCATGGATACCAATCTGTTGTATACAAGTTACCAAAAAATCAATTTATAAAAAACATATTCACTTAAGAGAAGCAAGCCTTGTGTGGATACCTTTTAATAATTGCTTGCTGGCTATCTAGCTACATATAGTCACGTTGTGACTACTATATGTAATAGTCACATATGTATATATGTACATATACACTGTATGTATAAAGTGACTATATGTAATCACTATATCTGACTACATATAGTCATAACGTGATTATATGTAGCTAGCCAAGACTATTTCAAATGTATAAAAAACATAAAACTGCAATGACAGAGATTTGTAAATACCAGCAAGGATATAAACACTTTCGTTTGAGAGCTCTGAAGTTTAGACAGGAATTTCAAAACACTGATCTAATAAAATAATGCACCAAGTCCATAATTTGTCATTACATTTTCAGATTATTGCGTAATCTTCCCACTGCACTTCAACAATGGGATGTGGGAAGGTGGACCCTGGACTGTTTTATTTAATTTTCAAAGAAATATTCATTGACAACATGTTGTGTAATGCATGCTTAAAAATTAGCAAATTAACAAAGGATGAATAATTGTCAAGACAAAAAAAATCCAACAAAGACCTGAGAGATACATCATCCTTTAGTTGATCATCTACTTTACTTTGTACTTTGTACTTTAATAACTCCTATGTCAGAAATGGAAGGCATATAAAATAGCATTTTACTAAATGGAAGAAAATGTCCGCAGTCCAATTAAACAAAACTTGTTCAGCACCACTAATGTTACATGACCTCTTAAAAAAAGACAATAATTTTATTTTTATTTTTTTATAAATGTCGACTACTTTAAGGACCACCATTGTATTTTGATTTTTAGGATTTTAAAATTAAGGGGGATACATTTTCTTCTATGCAATGTTATTTCTGGAAAATATGGAAAAAAAATATTTTCAACTTAAAGACAAGCATATTTTTAAGCAAAATGTACACAATTGTTATTTTATCCATATTTGAAAACATGAATATAATTTTGCAGATTTGGAGGTTGCAGACCACTGTCTCAGACTACGGTTTAAACATTTACTGTACGAAATTCCCTGAGCTTCAAAGTGGAATTAAACAACTAGGAAGATTTTATTATTTCTTTTATTTTGTTTTAAATCACTATCCTCTTAAAAATCCAACATGCGTGGCCGATGTTCCAGGATCCCAACATGTCTCCAGGGCTCCAATAAATTTCCAAACTGTGGTTTAAAATTTAATGGTGCACCTATGATTTTTTTTATTTTTGCTTTAAATGGTAATTAGTTATAATGAGTTGATGAAAGATGTAAAAGTTTGAAAACCGATTGATAGACTATCCGTTTCAGCTGTATGGCTTATTTTTAATCCAATGTGATTCAATCACATCTGAAGTGCAGTAATCATTCCCTGCAGATCATCAAAAGCATCAAAGCCTTTGTCTATAAATAAATGGGCTGTTCTGCATCTGGATCTCTAGACTGGCACTGCTGTTCCAGTGCAGAGCCATGAGAGGCAACAGATCAGACCAACCATAAGGAGAGGGAGTGTCTGGTATAAACCCAGTCTGCTCCGGAGCTCAGTCCGTCCTCACAGCAGCAGCTGCAGGTCTCTCTCTCTGTGGGAACCCTTGGCACACGATGGCAGCGCCAAAGAAAGTCTGTGTGATCGGCTCCGGTAACTGGTGAGTGGGAGCGTTCAGTGTTGCTTTAGTGCAAAAATGTTAAGCTTAAACTGCAGGTGGTGGCTGTTGCTTCAGCACACAGTGAAACTTCTGGTGGAAACACTAAAAAGTGGGAGAACTTGTGCAACTTTAAGAGCCGATAAATCATTAATGAAGTTCATAAACCCACCTGCCTTTTTTCAAGGCTGCAGACTGGACGTTCTCTGAGACTGCTGCTGAGTCAAAGACTCCCCAGCTATAAAATATTTATTAAAGAAGCCACTTTATTAGTCTGCAGAGCATGCTGAATCAGCCGTATAGTGCTGGTGATGTCCCTCAGCCTGTGTGACATTTAGTCAGAGCTGGATGCAACTCTTAAATCTCTTAAATCTCACCCAGACTCTCTAAGCCAAACCTCAAATATCTATAATATTAATAATTTATTATCTTTAAATTATTTAGATAATAAAATTTAGATATTGTAGTACATAAAACAGTTCTTTTTCATAAATAGTAGTTTCTCTGTGTCCACTTCAAGGATACCTAATTATGATGTATAATTATTATAGTAGACTTTTTAAAATGGTAACCCATTTGGAGTTAAAATGTTATCATTCATTAATAATTACCTCAAGACTCTCAGCTCATTTTCTGAAAGAAAAAAAAAATATTTAAAGCTTTTAAATTAAATTTACTTAGTTTTTTATTTCAACACATGAAACTAAAGGGGCAGGTGGAGTAGTAAATTATGTATTTATCTGTTGTGTCTTGGGCAGTTCTTCAAGTAAGTGTTTGATGGCTTGAAGAGGAAATTAGTAGTCGCAGCTGTAATTTCCTATTTACATTAAAAAAATGCAAATCTGTTTATTAAAGAGGCTTTATAAAATGTTTTCCCTCTCTCCTGACCTCACCAAAATTTACCTTGTGTTGTCTAATGTAAACATATGTCTACATTTACACTGTTTTAAATTTTTTGAAAAATGAAAGGACAATGGAGTTTCTTTTCCCATCAGTTCATGGTGAAAGTGAAAAGGGGATAAAGCCAGTTAGGGACTAATTTTATTTCAGAAGAACAAAGTCCGCTCTATGGGCTTTAATTAAAACAAACAGTAACAAGCCGCTTCCACAGAGAAGAAACACGTGACGTGGTGCAGAATAAACATGCATGTGTAGTTTGACCCAGGTCTGAAGTGAGAATTCACTTTTAATTGATACTATGTATTTTATATTGTTTGTTAACTTTGAAAATTTTGATTTAAATTTATTACATTATGAGTTATTTGCTGGTCTGCATTATGGGGCATTTGGTAGCACTGCTGCCTTGCAGAAAGATGGTTCTGGGTTTGAATCCTGACCTGGGGGTTTTCTGCATGGAGTGTGCATGTTCTCCATGTGCATGCATGGATTCTTCTGAGTACTCCTGCTTTCTATCACAACATCACTTTAGGTTAGTTAGGTTAACTGAAAATAACTTGCCCTTAGGTACACTTTTTAAAAAATCCATTAAAAAATGGGTAAATGTACCATAGAAATGTAAAGAAAGTTTCTGCTAAGACTTTTAGCAAATTTTTTTCCTGTATTTTCTGCTTTGTCAATGTTTATGAGACGTTCTGTAAAAATAGGGAAAATTTTAGTCATTGAACTTTCACCCTAAAAACATTTAGATGTAAGTCAATGAGTCTGTGAGGACACTGGTGTACTGATGACAATAAAAGGGTTTTAAATAACAGAAAAGTTTGTGAATGTACCCAGAGATGTACTGTAAAAATATCAAGTTTTGGATTAACAGAAATGTGCATAAATTAAACATGATGAGCTCTAAAAATACATTTTAGAGTCGATGGAAATGTTGGCACAATTAACAAAAAATGTCCTTTGTAATTTTTGCACCATAACTGCTGGAACTAGGCATCTGTCCCTGTAAATATAAATAGATTTAAAAAATAGACGGATGAATGTATACTTTGCTTTTGAAAGCCAATTTTCAAGTTGGAACTGTTTAAACTCCTACATACAGTACAGACCAAAAGTTTGGACACACCTTTTAATTCAATGAGTTTCCTTTATTTTCATGACTGTTGACATTGTAGATTCACACTGAAGGCATCGAAAACTATGAATAACACATGTGGAAATATGCACTACACAAAAAAGTGTAAAACAACTGAAAATACCCCTTATATTCTAGTTTCTTCAAAGTAGCAACCTTTTGCTGTGATTACTGCTTTGCACACACTCTGCATTTTCTTGATGAGCTTCAAGAGGTAGTCACCTGAAATGGTTTTCACTTCATAGGTGTGCCCTGTCAGGTTAATAAGTGGGATTTCTTGCCTTAGTAAATAGTCATGAAAATAAAGAAAACCCATTGAATTAGAAAGGTGTGTCCAAACTTTTGGTCTGTACTGTATAACAGTATAAAATATCCTCACTACAAATAACAACCTTGAAGTAATTTACTGAATCAGAGTGAGCTATTTGTCTTTTATTCGTGCGCCTCATACAATAATTATTGACAGTTTATTAATACAAAAGCAATAAAATTCCATCAACAACATGATAATAGTGTCTTTTCATGTCAATAGGGGCACTGCCATTGCCAAGATCATTGGAGCCAATGCGGCCAAATATGACAAGTTTGACTCCACAGTGAACATGTGGGTGTTTGAGGAGGTGGTGAACGGCCGAAAGCTTTCAGAAATCATCAACACGGACCATGAAAATGTGAAGTACCTGCCTGGTCATAAGCTGCCTCATAATGTGGTGAGCATGACATCCGACTGGCTAATGATGGGGGGGGGGCTAGTCAAAGGGATTTCTACATTTGGTTTCGCTGTACAACTGAAATTCCCCCTCTATCCTTTACCAGGTGGCCGTTCCAGACTTGGCTGAAACTGTGAAAGGAGCCGATATCCTGATTTTCGTGGTTCCTCACCAGTTCATTGGAAAAGTGTGCGACACCATCAAAGAGCACATAAAAAAGGATTCTATTGGAATGTCTCTCATCAAGGTCTGTCAAACCTTTGAGAGCAAACTCAAAGGTTTGCTCTCAAACCTTTGAGACTCTTAAGAGTCCCATCTTAAGAGTCTTAAGAGTCTTAAGATGGGACTCTTAAGACTTGGTGCGCCTTTTTCTGCTTCAATTCTGAATGACACAGAGATTATGAAAAGATTGTTCTTTTAAATTAAAGCTAAGTAATACCAAATATCAAGATGCCTTTTTTAAAGAATTTTATTTGATCATTACTTGCCAATAAATGTCCCTAAAACCCACACATCTAGGTCAAGAAGTGTAACATATACAGTATATATATATTTTTATCACTTTAACGCTCTAGGCATTTTCTGAGTAAACACAGTAAAGATTCAGGCCTCCTCTCCATTTTGTTTGCATGATGATTTTTTTGCTTCAGGGTGTAGACGCAGGCCCAGAGGGTCTGAAGCTCATCTCTGAGGTCATCCGGGAGAAACTCGGCATCACCATGACGGTCCTCATGGGTGCAAACCTCGCTAATGAGGTTGCTGATGAGAAGTTCTGTGAAACAACTATTGGTACTGATTTTATTATTTTAAACAGCCTGAATCAAGACGTTTACATTTTTGTTACACCCATTGTACCATTTCTTGTGTTTTATATGTTTTTTCTTATATCACCCACTGTAAAAGCACTTTGGTTAACCTAACTAATATTGTAAAGGGTTATACAAATAAATGTATTATTATTTTGTAACTAAAAATCTTGTTCATGTCAAAATTCAGCAATTCCACAAAGCAACATGAGTTGCTCCTGTATCATTACATATTTTTTTTATCACCCTGGCACATGACTATTCAAATATTTTTGTTGTTTTGATATTTCAAATTTCAAATGATTTTGAATAAAGAAATTTGCTGAAACTTAATGCTGCATCTCTTACATTGTCTGTGTTACTTCAGGGTGCAAAGACAAAGCATACGGACCACTGCTGAAGGAGCTGATGCAGACCAACAACTTCCGTGTGACTGTGGTGGAAGAGGCTGATGTGGTGGAGATCTGTGGTGCACTCAAGGTTAATCCTGTGGTAAAATACATTGTTTTACATAACTGGTGCATAAAAGACGAATTGGAGAGAAATCTCTTTTAAATCCTCCCAGAACATCGTGGCAGTAGGAGCGGGTTTCTGTGACGGCCTCGGGTTCGGCGACAACACCAAAGCTGCAGTGATCCGCCTCGGCCTGATGGAGATGATCTCCTTCGCAAAGGTCTTCTGCTCAAACTGCCCCGTCAAGCCTGCCATCTTCCTGGAGAGCTGCGGCGTCGCTGACCTCATCACCACCTGCTACGGGGGGCGCAATCGAAAGATCGGAGAGGCGTTTGCAAAAACGGGAAAAGTATGGAGCAGCTTTCTCAACTCTGATTGTCTTCTTACAATAAGATAATGCAACATTATTCTGTTTAGAGCTTGGAGCAGCTGGAGGTTGAGCTGCTGAACGGCCAGAAGCCTCAAGGTCCAGGAACAGCCATTGAAGTTAATGTAATATTGAAACAGAAGAACATGGTGGACAGGTAAGTTTGTCTTTAGAAGATGAGGTACTCACAGGGAAATTTAAAAGCTACAGAATCACAAGTAATGAAGGAATCAGCTAATTGCACTCAAGTTGTGACTGTACAATACAGAGTTTAATAGAGAGCATGCATGAGACTTTACAGTAATATTTATGGAACAGAAATTGTGCTTTTTTGTTTCAGATGGAAAAACTCAGCTCAGTTCTTCTAGCATTAATATTTATGCCCAGTATTAATAAAAAACGACATACATTTTCCCACAATTTTTTCAGTTCATATTGTGGTATATTAATTCCTTTTTTTTTTAGAACAGCTAAAACATAGCAATAGCCTGCGCTGCATCCATTGTAATAATGTCAAACTGATTCATCTCTATTAGAATAAAACTCCCTTCTGTTCTTTCACTTTCTCCATTCAGGTTTCCTCTTTTCACTGCTGTATATGAGATCTGCTTCAATGGCCAGCCAGTCGCAGAGTTCATCAAGTGTTTGCAAAACCACCCTGAGCACATGTGAAAGACTCAAACCAGGACCCATGGATGGACTGATGTATGGACAGACTATAACCAAGGTGTTAACATGGTGTTGAGAAGTTTGGTCTGATTTTCCCTTCCAGCAATCGCTTTTTGGTCTACCACTAGAAAAACGAAAAGAGACAAATGGACTTCATTTGCCCTTTTCCTACCTGAACTGCTGACAGAAGCATTTTTCAGGTTGATTGTTGAAATATTGTACGGAGGATTTGAGTCTTAAACGTTTTTTTGTCTTATATTGGCAGATACACTAACAATAACCAGAGTTTTATAAAACATAACAAATATCCCTTTTCTTTATAAGCTTCCAATGATAAAGACAAGAGGACACAAAGGACTCACATTAAGTATTTTTCTCAATAACAAACAATGAAAGGTGCCCAAAAATTTTGCACTGTGTATTTTAGAATAAATAATTTTAATCTTGATAGCTTTGTGTTTCTTGCTGGTGTGTGCCTGCAGGCATGATGCACTCGTACACACTGGAGGAGTAGCCTCACTGTAACCGGACCTGATTTCAGCCCGGCTGCCACTTTAAACTCTTCACCTTTACCATTTTCTTGAGCGTTGAGATCATGCCTTCGTTTAGTGCATGGTTAGTCTCAGTCTTAAGCCTCATAAGTGAATTTCTGCGCTGTTCACATTGCTAACCCTGAATCTCCTTGAGTATTTCAAGGGACAATTGTTCCTTGAGGTACCAATCAAAGTATCCTTCTTCTGTCTACACAAATCATTTGTCACTGGCAGCTCATTTCCTCTAACCTTGACAATGGCTCTTCACATAGCCTTTGTTGCAAGACTCCTAATTCATACATCGCCAGATAATTGGAAATGTATTTCAGCATGATTTGTGTTTTTTTTTTACTATCATTCTATAATTTAGCATCTTTCTTGCTCACTGTGGTGGTGAAATCAGTTGCTACTTATTTAACGGTCTCTCTCTGTATGACCCCTCGAATAGTTACTGAGTCAAGTGCCCTGTGAGATCTCTAATAATAACCCAACCCAAAGGAGCAAATGTCCATCTATAATTAGAGAGCAGACAGCTGCCTCATTCACATTTGTTAATAGAAATAGAGGGATTTTCCCCTCATTGTGTCTCTCAAAACAATTTATGTACAATTTCAATATATGTGAGATTTCTATTTAAAAATAGCAATGTACTACTACACATTTGGCGGGAAAATTTTACACTTTTTTTTAATGCAAACAGAATAAGTTACAATTTCTGTCTGTAATACAATTCTTGACCACTTGGGGGTGCGAGCACATCAATCATAGTCTACACAACCCATTGTCATCCTTTTATGACTTTAATGCAGTAGTTGCTAAGATAACTTATCAGGCGGATCAAAAAAACAGAAGTTGCTGACGCATATTTGAATAATTCAAAACTTAAAATATAACAACAGCTTGACTGCCGGAGCTAAACTGAGGTGAGCTGAGAAGGAATCCATGCATGCACTGCGCCCAGCGGGGAGGAGAGACTCGCCTCACTTCCTCAATTCTTGTTCTCGTCTCCGGGCGGCAGCGAAAGATCCGGAAAGTTAGCCGCAAACACCCAAACACAACCGGAAGATAGGACGGTGGTAGCTTCAGAACTAAGAAAATAATGCTTCTCTTTTGAGTATATTTAGGACCTGTGAGAAAAAAAATATAAACTATAGGTAAAAATAAATATGGCTGCTGCCCAGTGCCAGCTTTATTATATGAGGCCTTGACCAGAAGTTGAATTTGGGAGACCCACTTCCCACCAACTGCTTAATACTATCCATCTGTGAAAACCTACATTTAACATAATTTATATTACAGCTTACCAATGAGACAACAAATACTTAGACTGGCTTTGTATGCATTACTTCACTACACAATCGTTTTAATGATTGTTTAATTTACTATTTATAGCATATTGAATACATTTTCAGTTGAGGAAAAGTTATTTCTCTAACTTCTCATTTGGGCTTGCAGTTGTACCTGGTATGTAATGTTTTAAAACAAATATGTTACAATTGAGAAGAAGAGGTTGAATTTAATTTATTATACTTTTAAAGAACTCAATATTAAAATGGTTATCTATCATTGAGATGTGTTTGTGGGGTCTGTACAGTGGTCAGGCACCTGCCCCATAAAATTACACTACAAGTAAATTTGTTCATGATATGAATTTAAATATGAAACAGATTTACGTTTTTCATTTGAAACAATTAAACAATACATAAAGTTTTTCAATATCAGAACAAATAAAAGTAGACTCTTTCTTTATAAAACATATAAACCTTTAATTGCCAGACCTATAAACATTCAGGAGCAGTATCTAGTTAAAATGAGTTTCTAATTATAACAACTTTTATATCTTCTTATAATGAGATCTCCATCTCATTAAAATCAAAATAGGTTCTGGTTTAAATGACAAAGGGCGAAACAGCAAAACGGCAATTTATGGGATATTTGAGATTCGCCCTGAGAAGATGGAAAGCCCCTTTAAGCCTTTTTTGAAATCATAATCTGTCAGTGTTTTTTCAGCATGAGTTGTTACGAAGGTACTCATCTCGTTATAACAAGACATCCTGTATTTATTTTCTAGCTCTAGATGTGAAATGTTTTCATGAGATATACATAAACTGTGAGAAAACAACTTGTTTGGGGATCTTATGGCGCTTTCTATTTGTATCCAGAACTCAGAAATTCCTATTTCTAGGTAAATAAAAAAAAAAAATCAACTGGACTGTCTCCCCAAAGTTGAACTTCGGGAAAATTGCACAATTTTATTTTAACACTAACTTCGCGATCCAATATGCAGAGTTGTGTCAACAATGTAGCTACTACGCCCCAGTTTTAGTCAGAAGTCGGTCGATAAAAAAACATCTGCAACACACCCCGCAAATCCTCCACAAACCAGACTTCCCACTCAGAGCCGTTAGATGGGGTCTGACGTCATTTCCAGCTTCAAGTTCTGACTGTAAAGGTATCTGGAATGCACCATTAGTACCAGCTTTGTTTGATTTTCCCTCAGGCGGGATAATTCTTTCATTTTCTCTTTTTTTCTTTATTAATGTAGTGTTTTTAACAGTTTTCTTTCACTCGCGACCTGTCGTGGCAATGAGTAAAATAAATGTGTTCGTATTTTAATGATCTCCCAAACGCCCCCATCTTGATTTGAAAGTCCTCGCCGGAAGTTTGGGCGTACTGCGGCGGGCTTGATGTCGGTGCGGTAAAGTTGAGTGTAGCGAGTCAAACAAGTGGCGCTGGGAGGGAAGTGGAGACGTCCAACGCGGTTAACGTGCCGTCTCTTTCAGTTGAGAAACCACTTTCCTCCGAGCATCCGGGGACGGGAAGGCGGTGAAAAATGGCTGCTCTCTCAGCCTGGTTCTGGAACGAGAGGTTCTGGCTACCGCACAACGTAACCTGGGCGGATCTGGCGGACCCTGCTCCCGGGGTGGAGTATCCCAAAGCTGGACACTTGTTGGCTGCTTTACCGCTGGCTCTCGGGATTTTTATTGTGAGGATACTCTTCGAAAGGTTCGTATTGTCCAACACGACTTGCTGGAGTGAAAGTAAAGCTCTCCAATTGTTCTGTTGCACGTTTTTTTTGTCCATCAGCGGATGATGATGGATTAGCAAAAGCTAGGTGGGAGGATCAGTATCTTTGTCTGGAAGTTAAAAAAAGAGATTCTTTAATTATCTTAGGTAAAATAACAGCAGTTTTGTTGTCTCTAAATTATATTTTTCACACTTTTTGAAGACTATCTTATGGGCGGTTGGCAATAAATAAGTAAAATAAAGTGTAATAATAGCTTTCTAGTTCGAAAGCTATTATTGATTATCACGTGTCTTAAGTTGATTCATATTAAAAGAAGTGCCAACGCTGGTCAGGTTTACATCACATGTGAAGTTAGAGAGCCTATGACTGATTAGGATGAAGGACTCCGTCCTTGTGACGGTCCAGCCTCGTGGATTCGTAAGACACTTTCAGTAACACACACACCACAATTTTCTACATTTTTGAACGCCGGCCAGCTTACTGAGTTTGCCAAAAGACTTATAACCTGAAGGATTTTTTAATTTTAAAACCAAGGCTTGTATTGACTATAGCCCCACAAGTGACACGTTAACCATTTTATTGCCAACCAAGCCTTCTTTTAAGGCAAACTTTACTACTTTATTATAGTTAAGAAAACATTTCCCACATGCTTTTTGTGATCTATCTACTGAATCTTTAGGTGTGTGTTGTAAACTCATTCAGTCTCAAAGCTGAAGGGAGCAGTTTCACCAGACGACAGAGGTCAAACTTAACAACATCAAGTGTAAAAACTGAGGGTGATCGATGTTGATGGGAACTGACGCTCCCCAAGCAGGAACAGGAAACCCACTGGTAACAGAAAATCTAAATCTGAATGCCCTGAACCTTTGGTTTCATTGGTGGTCATCAGCATGGTTAGTTCATTGTGCAAGAGTATCTGACAACTTGTTCACTTTCGTTTTATTTTTGAATGTGGTCAGGATTAGACCAACTTTTCATTCACTAGTTGAATGTTTTTTTTTCCTTTGTCTGTATGCATGATGTAGCTTAAGCAGGTAAACTGTAGTTGACATTTTGTTATGCAAATTATGGTAGCCTTTTGACCTAAAAAGGTGAGATATTTGTTTCACTCTGCTGGTTAGTGCTAGGTACAAGAATAGCTCTGTGTAAAAGTCATAAATTCTCCATTATTTATTTGTTTTGCTCTCAAAATGCCAGGCATCACTGTAGACATTTAAAGGGGTCTTGGACACTGTTTATTCAGGCTTATTAGTGTTTTTTAGACACTGAATACTTTTTCATTCATTTTCAATCTAGTTCTAGACTACCTTTGAAAAATAACACAAATTCACAAATGTAAATTGCGTTTTACTAACAAAAAATGATTTCTGAAGCTTTCAGGCCCTGTCTCTGGTCTTCAGAATCATTATTGCTTTTAGCGGTTCACTGATTGATGAGATTGATTTTCTTAATTTTGGGTGATCAGCGATCGGTCGATACTTACATGTGAAACAAATCTTATCTAATCTCTGCAATAGTCTGAAAATCAGCCGCTTTACAGACAGACAGGCCCACCCACCAGGTCACATCTGCACTGTGTGGTTAACAATTATCATCCCACTGTTGCCAACTTAATGACTTAAGTTGGCAACAGTCACTTTTTTAGGCACCAAAAAGTTCAGTATTGGCCAAATTCAGAATTGGCAGTTCAGTGTTTTTTTTTTTTAAATCTGTGATCAGCTTCAAAGTTGCAGTCACTGCTAACTGTTTTTTTAATTATTATTATTATTTTGATTATAGACATGACGGATTTTCTGATGTTGTTTATCTGATGTGCATAATTTTTAAGCCTGACACTTTAACTTCTGTCCTTCATCTACATTTTTGAAGACTGAATAGCTACTGTTCAAGGTCCCTTTAAAAGAGGACAATAAAGTCTCGGTCCTCAGAAGTAAAGTACGTAGAAATGAAATGACTAACAACTATAAGTGGCCCAGCTTCCAGAAATTCCTAGCATCCATAGAATGCGTCATATCTGACCGAACTGATGAAGGAGAAAACGCCACAACCCACAGCACTCCGTCATGCTGGTACAGGACACCATGAAAGCAGCTTTAACGTTCCTGACGCCATGCACAGTGAGTCAGAGGTCCTCTTAGAAGAACAAAGGGGACAGTTCACCAAGATTAGGGCCAGTGATTTATTATTGCACTGTTTTGTTTTTGGCTTATTTCTGTTGTATTTGATCGTAATTGTGACGCCTTAATTGTATTTTTTGACACGAGGTTTCAGAGTCAGACTCTGAATGAAAATATAGATTTTCACCCCCGTCATCAACCATTAAAGTGTACTTTGGGATACGTTGTAATGTTTTATGAAAACAAGATACAAGTTAGAGAAATATGATATGCTACATAATTTTGTGCTTAATTTCTGGTTGGATGCATATGTCCTGCATATATAAAAGAAACTAGGGATGCACCGATCCAATTTTTTCACTTCCGATGCTGATATTTGAGGTTTAGTGCTGGTTGACTACAAGATTCTATAAAGAAAAACAGCTCTGAATTGACTGAAAGTATTTCTTTTTTTGAACACATACTTAAATGTACAAAATTAAACACTTATTTATAATTCTGCACCAGTACAACACACTTCAATGTTCCAATAACTTCACAAGCTTGGTCAAACATGTAAAAACGACTTTAATTTGTTCAGTCAGTGCGAGTAGGAATACAACAGGCAATGTAAAATAAATAGAGAAACTGAAACTGATGAAAACAATAGGTCCACTGTCTTTGTCAGATGTATAAACTACAACAGTCTTTCAAAAGGTTCAATCTAAATATGATGTATAAAATGAGAAAGCTTGACGTTGCTCAGAGCATGAAGTGTAGAATTAAACTGAATAGTTTTGCTTTTATGGATCGGACACATTTGGTTGAATATACGAGTATTGAAATAAGGAACAAACGTTTAAATGTTATGTAACTTTTGATCCAGTAGTTTCCTTCATTGCTCATTTTCCACCTTCTTTCAAAATAGCAAATTTTCCTGAACCAGTTCCCAGAGTCTTTGCTCTAATTCAAACCTCTGCTGGCATGTTGGTGGTCAAACCATTCATTCAGGTGGAAATGAAGATGATTGAACCAAAAACAATCTCAAACGGTTTCTATCCATAGTATTGAATTTCTGTTTTAACTAGTGGTGTGACAACCAACACCAGGAAGTCCTTTTCTGCTTTTGCAGATTATATGGAGAAACATCCAGGAACTAGCCTGAGCTTCTCTAAGCTTTTCAGAACAACAGGTAGGGCAGATTGACATGGTCCAGGTTTTTAAACATCGCTGTAATGCCGGTGTTATGCGGGTAGCGCCAACTAGCATTGTTTGTGCCTTTATCTGCTTTAATCCAGCTGTGGTCAAGTGACTGTAAATAAGAAGCAATCAGATATTAGAGGCGTAAAAGGACCGAGATGTTCAAGTGTTCAGTAAGATGCACTTGGCTGTTCGCCATCTGTCTCAGGTGCCAGAGCTGCCAGACTCCTGATGTGAAGGTGTGTTCAAGGAGAGTGTGGTCCGATGCTGGAGGGTGTTATCAGAGAGCGATCACTTTCTGTTGATGCCGACACCTCAGAGATCAAACTGACTCATTCATTCCTTCATTTATTTATTTATCAGCAGAATACATGACAGCACAGCTTCGGTTGCTACACGACGCTCTACAGAGTACATAAGGCGTCCTGCTGTTGCCAGGATATATACTCTTAGGGCTGCTACCAATTATTTTAACGATTAATCAATTTATTGGATGAAAAATGGCGCGATCCTCAGATTTTTCATTTAACCACGCAAGTCCTTATTTCTGCAATAGGCTAAATACATTAAAAATACAATAAACAAATTATTTCAGTTCCTTTTTAAATAGGAAAGTAAACCTTTATAACATTTCATTAGTGTGGGCTTTATCAGTAGCACAGAATGCATCAGCAGCTAGAAAATGTACTTCAAGCGTGTGAAAAGCTCAGACATTTCTGCTTGAATTAACACTGAATGCAATGTTGGGCTTCAGCTAATGATTATTTTAGTAATCAATTATTCTTGCAATTATTCAAACAATTAGGTAAAAACCTGGCAAATTGTGCACACTTTTTTATTTAGCCACTTAAGCTTTTTTTTTTTTTTTTACACAATTTTTAAAAAATACATTAAAAATGCAAATAAATAATTGACTTCCTTTTTTTTTTAAAAAAAAGGAAAATATCATTTTATTACCTAAATAATAATAACTAATAACATTTCATTAGTGTACGCTTGACAGCTTGTAGCAAAGAAAGCCACTGCAGCTAAAAATACTTCTAACATCAACATGTGAAAAGCTCAGCTCTTTCTACTTGACTTAACAATTCTACACTGGAAGGGCTTCAGCTAAAGGGTATTGTAGTAATTGATTATATTTGATTAATTGAATTAAAAAACCTAGTGGAGATTTTTTATTTAGCAATTTAAGCCTTTTTATAATGTTTGACATACATTAAAAAGGCAACAAGAGCAAAACAAGTAATTTAGTTCTTTTTAGGAAAATAAGATTTTATGCCTAAAACTGCAATAAAATGGCATTCCTTTACCATTTGTAGCTAAGGATGCATCTGCAGCTAAAAAATATTTCTAACTTCAACATGTCAGAAGCTCAGCCCTTTCTAATTTAATTAACATGCTACACTGTAGGGATAATCTATATTTTTTTGACTGACCAAATATTTGACAGCAAAAGAGGCTTAATAGATTTTTTTTGTTACAGAATTTGAGTCAGGTGAAGGTAAAACTGTGCAAAATGTATATTTTTTGTGCAGTTTTGGCTTAATCACTGCTCTGACTGTGTTGTGCTTTCAGCAAATGCCATTTATTTTGAGTCTGTATACTCCAGCTAACAATTAATTGATCAGTTAACGATTATATAAATAATCTCTTAATCTGATTAATTGTTTCAGCCCTACATGCACACATAAAATCTGCTTATACACCTGCATTAATAGAGTGCAGAGCCTCTCTTTCAGTTATGTCAGGTTTTTGAACAGTTTTAGGAATCCGAGTTCCTTACACCGTAGTAATTATTATTCTTTCATCCGCCCAGTTCTCAGTATCTAACCTTTGAACAGCACACACAGCATCAACTGTGCATATAAATTTTATTGCATTCAGCAGCTTTGTCAAAGTAACACCCACAGTGAATCTTTAACTGTCGGAAACAACACTTTGATTCCACCTCCTTTATTGTCTCTTATAGTTAAGCACAGTATTTACTTTACCACCAGTCCTGCAGCAGTGAGCACACATAGTGTAAACAGTTTTGTTTCTCTTCAGTATTGCTCTCAAAACTCAGTTTTCCATTTTGTGGTTCTGATGGCATTTCTCAAAGACGATACAATTCACTCTTGTCAGTGAGCCGTAAATGTAACATTAGACCCCTTGATGCAACTTGTTGGAGCCGAGTCAGTTGTGGACTTTCTGCTTGTAAAGCACAGTTTGGGAGGGTCAGGCTTGTTGCACCTTATGAGCCGACAGCGGCGAGAGTCATGCCACTGAGTTGTCAGGCTCGGTGCATCAGAACAGGTTCGACTAGGTGGAGGCCTTTGAGTCTGCAATGTGTTCACCTTGCTGAAACAATGCAGCGAAACATGTTTATGAAAGAACAGCCAGGAAAACACAGGAAAGCAGTATCCATCTCCACCCGTGTGAAAGTGGTTGCACAACATGCATTCATTACGTTGTTAAGAATTTGAATTTCACTTGGGCTGCAACTAATGATTATTTTAGTAGTCAATTAAGGTATTCTGATGATTAATCGGAAACAAAAAGTGACACATTCTGCAGATTGTTTCATTTAGCCACTTTTAAAAGCCATTTTTATAAAATATTAGAAATCCATTAAAAGATGCAAGTGAACAAATAATTCATTTTTAAAAATTGTGTTGCCCAAAATATAGCATTCCATTAGTGAACGCTTGATCATTTGTAGCAAAGGATGCAGCTAAAACAATACTTCTAACACCAACATGTGAAAAGCTCATACCTTTCTGCCCGACTTAACATCAATACAATACAGTGTAGGGCTGATCTGTTGACTGCTTTTTGGATTAACCAATTAATAACTGGATAGTAAAAGTTGCTGAATAGGAGATTTTTATTACAGAATTTAAATCAGGTGAAGCTAAAACTATACATTTGAGTTCTGGGTCGAACAGATTTACAAAGGTTTTTTTTTATATCTTAAATACTGAATGTATATTTTTTGTACAACTTTAGCTTAAATGCTACTCTGAGTATGTTCTTTCAGGAAATTACTGTTTTTTGTGTCTGCAGACTTAATGATTAATCTATGACTGATTAACGATTATTTCAATAATCGATTAATCCCTGATATTTGTCCCTGATATGTATTGTCTTGGTTTATTAAGTGAATTCCCATTTTAAGTGCAGGGATTTTGCTCCTTAAAAGATATCTCTGCGCAGAACCCCTTCCTCTCAGCCTGTTCATTCTTTTTTTATATATATACACTTTATTTTTATTTGTTTTTAAACATACAAGTACATAAAATCAAACATGAGGACTAGGGCAGGTAGCAGGCAGTCATACTGATGATGAACATTACAATTTCACAGACATTTCACTGTATGGCATCACAAAGAGGGAAACTCCCAGGTGTCTGTCCGAGTGATGCGGAGTCACAAAAATGAACTGTCATACACCTTTGGCAATAAAATGATCCCATTTTTCCCAAAGTTTCTCTCCTTTCTCCTTTTTGCGCCGTATTGTAACAGTCAACATTTCCATATTGTGGATCAGGTTTATGATATTCACAAGAAGCTAGGGGGTCTAGGTTGGAAGCCAACAGCCAGTTCATTCTTGTTTGATCTTAATCATTGCTTTGCTCCTGGCTCTGACTTTGTAGATGTGCGCAGCCAAGCTTCCTTGTGTGTACATACTCTAATAAGCCGTGTCATGGCTTTCAAGTGCCACAAACTGAGATTACACGTCTCCAGACTTCCTCATCCTTCAGCAGGTTTTTCACCTTATCCAGGAAGTGAGTGTATATACTTAAAACAGAATTCAGTTGTTATGCATCTAAACACTTTTCCCATGCCTTGTTCAGTCACTTGTTTCAGTGTATTTTTTTATATTCTGGAAATGTAGAATCTGGGTAGAAATATTTTAAAATCAGATGAACTTGATTAAAAAATGAAGTTGTGGGATATGAGTTGAGCCAAGCTGTCAAACTGGAAACTGTCGCAGTGTCAGGGTAGCCTCCGTGTAAACAGACCACACCAAGCCTCTCGGTTGGTCACAGCCAGTTGTGTATGTTGGTGGGGGTCAGTTTCTGAGAAGGAGCAGGGCTGTTTGGACATTTCACATAAATAGATTAACTTATGTCTTTTTCAGTTTCCTTCATCCTGTTGCTGTCTTCTACTTATTAGGGCTGCGTGCTTCAACTTTCATCGGATTTATGCTTAAGTCATCTTCGTTCCTTTCAGAAATGTGAAGGACCTGTCTAGACAAGAACCGAGGTTGTTGCCCATCCATGGGATTGAGTAACAATTTAATAGAGATTGTTGGAAAGCTGACTTGTGGTGCCAGTTCAGGGTGAATCAGACTTGCACAACTCATCCCGTTCAGCACCTTATCGTTATGGAGCTTATAGGTGGATCAAAAAGTCAAGCACGCTAGCTGCAGGGTGGACTGTGCTTCTTAAAGCTTTGAACAGTAAAACTTAGATTGCGCTGAGTAATGTTTAACATCATCTTAACAGTGAAACCCATCTGTCCAACCTAACGTCGCTACAAAAATGGTTTTGTTTTGTTTGCACCTTGAGTTATTGGTATGTTACACAGCTGAGGCATTTTATTTGTTGCATGGACTCAAACTGCAGTCAACATTAACTTGACTAACCAGGGGTCTGATATATTTTCATCTTTTTTTATTGCATAGAAATCCCAAACAGGTGATTTGTAACCTTCAACTTTTAATGGTTATAGGTGGAATCCATACTGTCGATTGACATGTGTAACAATTACATAAAGCGCTGCATTTTATGGGCATGTTTGTCATTTTTGCTTTGAAAGTTACCTCAAGGTAAAACAAACAATGTCTGATAAAGTAAATTAAGTTCTTGTAAAGTGAGTGGCAGTGAAAACGGGAAGAACCAGAAGTGTAAGAAGTAACTTGACGTCATTTTAACGGCAAAGACTTTTGGTTCCGTCTGATTTTTCTCATTATGCAGCGCAGCCTGCTGCAGGTTTGCATTATACACATCATGATGATGGAAAATTACAGCTGTAGCTAACAATTATTTTTGTGGTCAATTATTCTGGCGATTAATCAGATAAAAATTCTGCATGTTCTGCAGACTTTTCATTTAACCACTTAAGCTTATTTTATAAAGTATTAGAAATATGTTTAAACATTCAAATAAATAATTGAGTTGCTCTTTTAAATAAGAAAAAAATATTTTCTTGGCTAAAATGCAATAGCACAGCATTCCTTTATTGTTTCCAACATCAAAAGCTGGACTCATAATCAGTACAGTGTAGGTCTAATCTGTTGATTAGTTTTTTCTATTGATAATTAATAAAACAGTGGTTAATAGGAGTTTTTTTTTTTTATATACAAATTTTGAACCAAGTGAAAGCTAAAAGTGCCACTCTCTGAGTTCTGTGTTGAACAAATTTACAGGAAAAAAGTTTTTATCTTAAATATAAAATGTATGTCTTTTTGTGCGATTTTGGGCAAAGTCCTGCCCAAAACTGAGCGTTGCTCTTTCATCAAATTACCTTTTTTTTAATCTGCACACTGCAGTTAAAGATCAATCGATTGCTAAATTAGTTGGCTATGATTTCGATAAATGATTAATTATGATTAATCTGATTATTCGTTTCAACCCTAGACAATCAAAACTGCAAATGTAACTGGTAGAATAAATGAGCACTATAATAGAACAAAATGTCAGTGTTTGGTGAACAAACTGGATCCCAAACTAAGTTTAAACCCAGCAGAATTTAGGAGTCACTTTTACAAAGCAAGTTATTGCAAAAAATGAAAAACCTGAACAATTAATTAAATTTATTTAATTTATTTCTCGTTTGAACGGTTACACATGCTACACAAATTAAGAGAGGAAAGAAAATCACATTTTATCATTTTATGACTTTTTGTTTTGTCCTGTATAAAGTGATTTTCATTTGGTATCTTTTTTTCCAGAGTCCTGTGAAAACGAAATGGAAAAACTCTGCTGTTCAAGCTTTAGTTTTCACTAAATTAAAATATTCTTTTGCATTTTTCAGAGACACGATTAGGCAAATCAATGACTGAGTACATTTTGACTATAACGTGAGAGCGGCCTGAAAATAATTTGATTGTTAAATCAACCAACATCCTGCAGGAATAACCTCCAGAATAGTTCACACAAGTAAAATGTTTTCAAACGTTCGTCTTTTAACTGTAAAAAGAGAAAAAAAAAGATTTATTTTTGTGTCATTGAAATGAAGTCTCCACTTTATGGTTGTAAAGAAGTCTGATTGCAGATTGTGACATGAAAAGAGGCTGAATATTGCAAATGTTGAAGTTTTTTAATGAATCTTGTTTTGCAGTGAAAATTGTTTTATTTCAGTTTTAACGAAGCTTGTTACGTCAGCTGTACCTGCTTCATCATTAACTTGCACTTGCCTGTTTCTGGAGGGCCTACACGCTGTTTTACTGCAAGAATTTCTACTCCGAGACCAAAGTCTGTCTCTGTTTGACTTCTGTCATTTACTGTGGAAGCTTTCCCATTACATTCAGCTTACAACAGTAACGTTATGATCAAAAATAAATATGATCGGCATTAAGCTTGGAAAGAATATCCAACAGTAGTCCAGCTGCACATGAGCTCACCTGTTGAATGTTTATTTCAGGTTGTGTAGTCAAATCCTCAAAGCACAACTTCCCTGATTCAAGGCAAATTAACATCCCTTCCTCGTTGAATGAAAGTCAAGCAGTGATGCAGGTATTAAGTTCTGTTTGCATGTTTTGCGATCAGCTAGTGACTTTTTGTTTCTGGTTAATGTCACAGATTTATCGCCAGTGCCTGCGCCCGAGGTCTCCACATTCAGCCAGGTGCTGGAAGGAGAGCTCAGCCCAACGCGGTGCTGGAGAAGGTGTTCACCTCCATCACAAAGGTTGGTTTCTGGATTCAAAAGAAGAGCCTGGTGCAATTTAAGCTCTCAAATCTGCAGTTCCCGGAGAGTATGGGGTACCGGGCCCTTTGATACGGGTTGTCAGGTCCCTGTATGACCGGTGTCAGAGTCTGGTCCGCATTGCCGGCAGTAAGTCGGGCTCGTTTCCGGTGAGAGTTGGACTCCGCCAGGGCTGCCCTTTGTCACCGATTCTGTTCATCACTTTCATGGACAGAATTTCTAGGCGCAGCCAAGGTGTTGAGGGGATCCGATTTGGTGGACTCAGGATCTCGTCTCTGCTTTTTGCAGACGATGTGGTCCTACTGGCCTCATCAGGTCATGATCTGCAGCTCTCGCTGGAGCGGTTCGCAGCCGAGTGTGAAGCGGCCGGGATGGGGATCAGTGCCTCCAAATCCGAGGCCATGGTCTTGAGCCGGAAAAGGGTAGAGTGCCTTCTCCAGGTCCGGGGGGGTGTCCTGCCCCAAGTGGAGGAGTTTAAGTATCTCGGGATCTTGTTCACGAATGGGGGAAGAAGGGAGCGGGAGGTCGACAGGCGGATTGGTGCAGCGTCTGCCGTTAAGCGGGCGTTGTACCGGTCCGTCGTGGTGATGAAAGAGCTGAGCCAAAAAGCGAAGCTCTCGATTTACCGGTCGATCTACGTTCCCACCCTCATCTATGGTCATGAGCTTTGGGTCATGACCGAAAGAACGAGATCGCGGATACAAGCGGCCGAAATGGGTTTCCTCCGTAGGGTGGCTGGGCTCTCCCTTAGAGATGGGGTGAGAAGCTCAGTCATCCGGGAGGGACTCAGAGTAGAGCCGCTGCTCCTTCACATCGAGAGGAGCCAGTTGAGGTGGCTCGGGCATCTGGTCAGGATGCCTCCTGGACGCCTCCCTGGTGAGGTGTTCCGGGCACGTCCCACCGGGAGGAGGCCCCGGGGAAGACCCAGGACACGCTGGAGGGACTATGTCTCTCGGCTGGCCTGGGAACGCCTCGGGATTCCCCCGGAAGAGCTAGAAGAAGTGGCCGGGGAGAGGGAAGTCTGGGCCTCCCTCCTGAAGCTGCTACCCCCGCGACCCGACCTCGGATAAGCGGAAGAAGATGGATGGATGGATGGAAATCTGCAGTTCCCATTTATAATTTGTGTAATTTCCCTTTTCCCTTTACGCTCAGGAGGCCTTTGGTTTTAAATTTTTATTTATTTGAGATTTTATTAATCAAATTACTTCCTACAGCACACTCTTTTCAGTCTCAAGTTTTCTAAAATACATGAGATATAAACAGAACAGAACAGAAGAAATAAACAGAACATAAAAATAATATCTAGAAAACAAAAATAAAGTTTCATTCCAATAATAAACTAAACTTAAACTAACTGTAACACCACTGTTTCCTTGTTGGCTTAAAATAATATATATAAATAAAAATAAAAACGTAGTTATGGCTTTGCTATTTACTGATTACATCCAATTTAATCAGTTCAGAACATCTGTTTCAGATTGTTTATTACTTTTAAAACCTTTTGGACTGCATAATCGGCATCATATTATGACTGCAACTAACAATTATTTTAGTAATTGATTATTCTGACGATTAATTGGATAAAATATGGGCACATTCTAGCAGATTTTTCATCGATCCACTGAAGCCTTTTTACACAATATAGAAATACATTGAAAGATGCAAGTACGCATATTATTAAAATAATTTTTCTGTGAAAAAAGACAAATTTCATTGTCTAAAATACAATAACATGGCATTCCTTGGGCGAATGCTTGATCATTTGTAGCAAAGGTGCATCTGCAGCTAGAAAAGTACTGTCTACTAATCTGTTTATTTTTTGATTAATAAAACCTGTATTTGTTTGCACAGTTTTAGTTTTATTACTGTTCCCACTGTACTGTTTTCTTTCATCAAAGCAGCAATTATTAGAGTCTGAGTGCTCCAGTTAACTATTATTTCAATAATTGATAATCATGATTAATTTGATTCATCATTTCAGCCTTGGATCATAGATTTTTTGTGTATGTTTGTATACATATACTTTATACTTTATTATCTATTTTTAATGTGCGTACCTGTGTGCCTCTACTTCCCCTTTACTTTGCTGCTGAAACACTAAAGGTTTTCCTCTGAGGAACAAAGAAAGGATTATTCTAATCTAATCTAAACTCTGAGACACATTATGAACTACCAGTACATTCAGTAGTTCAATAATGTCCCTGGATTTTCCTTTCTTTGTTTCTTTCCTTTTTTTTTTTTTTTGGCTCAAACTCCTCATTCCACACTAATTTGATTGTTGTTTTTTCCACCCTCTGGTGACAGAGTCCAGACTCGCGGCATCTGGATGGCCTGTCCAAGCAGCTGGACTGGGAGGTGCGAAAAGTCCAGCGTTGGTTCAGGCACCGCAGGAATCAGGATAAACCCAGCACACACACTAAGTTCTGCGAGAGCATGTAGGTTTAACTCTAACTTGAGTGGAGGCTTGTTCCTGTTTAAATGCGTTGGTGGATATTTAACGTGTTTTTTTTTCTCTGTTTTTGTTTCTAGGTGGAGGTTTTCATTTTATTTGGGGATATTTATTTATGGGTTCCAGTTTCTGTGGCAGGTAGCTCACCAACTTTGGATGTCACTATAAATCCATTGTTAATCCAGCATTACAAGCGTCTGTTTGCTGATGGGCCTTTTACTGTTTTTCTGTCTCCAGTGTCCGTGGATGTGGGATACGCGGCATTGTTGGTACAATTACCCCTACCAGGTATGATGCAGTTCTCATATATTAACCATATTAGTCTAATATTTTGTAGGACCAGACATCAGCTGTGTTGTGACTCAGAGGTTTAGTTGCTGTTTACCCATGAAAAGATGTCTGGCTCAGTCTCTGGCTTCTGATGTCTACACAACATAGGAGGATAACAGGCCACATTTCCTCAGATACACACCGATTGTTGTTTTATTTTGGATATTTAAAATGTCTACCAGTAGCACTGTGGAGTTTTCTGTTCTAAATTAAAGTTTATTTGTCTTTTAGAGGGTGAATTTGCGTTATCATGACATCAATATATTATTTGAAAATGGTCTCAAAACAACATTATGTATTGGCTTATTGCCATAAGTTTTGGAACAATTTATCGTCCAGTAAAATGTATAATTGTGAGAAACCTAATTGTACTTGCATTATTATGCCATTATCATATTAGTTGAAAATTATCTCAAAACGACATAATAATGCAAGTACACATTCTCAAAATCAGTGTCCTTTAATTTTTAAAGGATACTGCAACTAGAAGACTTTTTAAATAGTCCCAAAAAAAAACAAATAAAGCCTCTTAACAAAATTGCCTTTCATAAAGCATTAAGGCTCAGACAGGGAAAATAAGCAAAAGTTTATGTAAACAAAAAGTGCAAACTAGCATCAAAAACACTCCATTTAAATAACTCAACCAGCGTTTCTCTGGCCTGCTACTCGTCTTGGGACTCATAAAACACTCTGCAGTACGAGACGAATCCAGGGTCTCCGCACGTCTTTAAAAAGTCTTAAATTCATCTTTTCTGCTAGGCTTAGTATTGACCTTTTTTCTCCTCCCATACCATTCTAAATAAAGTTTTACCACTATCATAACCAGCCATCAAACTGGGACGGCTTTATCTGCTTACCTTCATTCCACTGCCTCTCCTTGAATGCATGCCACTCTCATAAAATGCAGTAAGACAACTTTCAGATATGTTCTTGTTTTCCTTTTAGATGAGATTAAAACGGCTTGTTTATGTCTCGGGTAGGACGGACAAAACATGACCAGATTCTCGGTACTGAATCTGGTGCTGGCCAGAAATCTCTCTTTCTTTGTGTTTTTGTGCTGAATCAACATCATCAGTGTTCGTGGCTGATGGTTGTGTTGCTGTTTGTCACTCAGTACGGCCATTAGGGTTGGGCTTTATGGCAATGTAAACCACAAGACGTCGGAAAAATGTTATTGTGCTGCGTTATCTGTCGCCTGGGGCATCTGCCGATGTTTAATGGCCGACCTTCACTCCTCAACTGAAATGATCTGAACGAACCAGATTCATCTATTTGCTTCACAATAATGGTTTTATTTGGTTTGCTATACTTTAAGCAAGAAGCTAGTTTTATTGTAAAGGAGGGAGGAGTTAAATGGTGATAAATCCTTAGAAATGCAACGGTCAGGTTTTTCTGGGCCAATACTGATGACCTACTGATTCCTCTCAGGCAGGGTTGTCAAACTCATTTTCATTTTGATCAATATTAAAATAAGAAATGTTCTTAAAAGGCTGCTTGTACCAGAATGTATTGATAAAACCTATTAGCAAACTGTTAAAAATATTAATAAATATCGAATTGCATTCAATATGCACTTTTGAAAATGAAATTGCTTTTGTGATTCTTTTGTTTTGCAATTAAAATCACCAATTTTGTGCTTAGAAATGTATGCAACATATTTTGCAATATGCTTGTGTACGACTGTAAATATGATTTTTTGTTACCTTATCGAGTGCAACTTTACTTCAAGTAAGGCTGAGGCAGCAGTGTAGTAGAAGTAATAAATACTGCCACCTACAGGTGGGAGTTAGTAACTGAAACCCGATGTTTTTGATGTTTTTGACTATTCTTGCGGAAAATTTGTAATAAACGCACAACTTTGCATGGCTTGCAAAAAAACGCGAATATCTGATGATTTCGTGTTTAATTTTTGCAATCGCAAAATTATGAAAAGGGAATTAATGTAATTTAGCAGCAAACAGATTAAAACTTCTGTGGTTTGATTGATAAAAATAATATTTGAGCTCACAACTGCTATTTTGAAGGTTCTAACACTTATAAAAGGCTACAGAAGGCCGAATTTGCTCTAGGGAATAAAATGTTTTTAGGGAATAAAACCAGGAAACTGTGCTGCAGGTTCTATTACAGAATTAGAAGTTTTAAAGGAATTGTCAGATTATCCTCTATATGTTTTTGAAGCATTTATCCCTAACTATTTTTGTGATTTTACTAAATAGAAAAGGTGCTTTGAGTGTAGTTTGTTTTTCTGCAGAACCCAGTAAAACCAGCTGAAGCTGCTTTCAGATCGGCTCTCTGATCTCTAATCTCTGTCTCTCCAGGTCATGACTCCAGGTCTTTATCACTACTACGTGACTGAGCTGGCCTTCTACTGGTCACTTATGTTTTCCCAGTTCACGGACATAAAACGGAAGGTGAGTGTAACTCAGATTGAGTTTCTGCCTGTTAGTCAGACTGCAGAAGATCCTCTCCAGGGCCACTCCCTTTTAGACATTTGTCAATATGTCTATTGTTCCTCATTTAGCTGGAGCAGAGAATGCATGAAAGAGTGCACATGATGCAACACTTCTTTTTTTCTTCAGCTGTATATGTTAGCATTATGGTGTACTGGGATACTTCACAGTGTGTTTTATAGTTTCTGTGTTAGGTTAGCTTTAGATGGGAGGTCACATGTGGGGGTTTTTCCCTCTAAAGGGGCGTGGTGTGACTCCTACCACTCAGTCTGTGAATGCTCTGTGTTTTCAGTGTGTCATGTGATTGCAGGATGGAGCAGGCCTGAGTCTGTCAGAATTGCAGAAATTCCTCAGAATGCCAGAGCTGTAGATGTTTTCTGCAGAAGATTACTGAATTGTGATTTTGTTTAACTTGGTTTTATTTGCTGTTTTGCTGATTTAACTCTTGTTTGTTACTGGATGCTCAGAGGAGGCAGCTACAACGTCTGCTTAGGGAGCTTCTTGATTAGATGTTTATTTTTATGTCCACATCCTTTATCGTTGTGGGAAATTCTAAAATCCCTTCTTCGCTATTTCTTTAACGTTTGTTTAAATCATAAATTTGATGTGCAGATATTAAACTAAGATATATTCCCATGCAAAATGATTCTGATATGAGTAACTTACAAACTCCAGGTAATAATGGGAATTATATTTCCAGTATTGTTTGTTAGTTTTGTCTAGGATTACTTGCCTAAACTTCCAAAATGTGCGTCCTTTGTTTAGGCCATGCTCTTAAGTCACTGCTTGTGGGTGTAATAACAAGATTACTCAGCAGTTTTGTCAGAGGCATGAGTCTAAAAATAACATTTAATCACATTACGTTGTACCTTTCTCCTCTTCATCTTTGAAATGATTATGATGAAGACATTTGTAAAAAAAAATTTAATCACTTTACAAAAAATATGAACAATGGATGCATTGATTGCTGTTTTGTGACTGATCACCGATCTTAGTCATAATAATAGTAGTAATAATTTTCTTCATATATTATGTAATAATGGTATATGATATATAATCAGCATATATATAAGTGTGTGTGTGTGTTCTGTGACCTTGAACACTGATCACTGTCTCCTTGCTGTTTTATTCTCAGGACTTCCTCATCATGTTCATCCATCACCTAGCAACAGTGAGCCTCATTAGCTTTTCTTACGCCAACAACATGGCTCGCGTGGGGAGCCTGGTGCTGTGTGTCCATGATGCCTCTGACTTCCTGCTGGAGGTCAGTAATGATCATAAACAATCTGGAAACACTCATGAGATTATAAATAATGGTCTCTGCTGTGCTTCATTTTACATCTGAATCAGAAATAAGCATCATATGTGTAGTTTTAGTAACTACATGTAGTAAAAATATACCTTTTATTTTTTTTATTTATCTTTGTAGCTCACTATAAGTGGTTTCTTTTGTATGATAATGTGATCATGCATATGACACGTGTGAATGTCATGGGAAAAATGAGACACTTCAATCCTCTGGAGTCCTGAAACATTTCCTGCATGTTTGCAAAAAATATGCCAGGAAAAAAAGGAATATAAGCAACAAATTACTGCACATTTACAAAGTTGCACTTGAAGAAACCACAAGTTGCACAATAATATCGTTTTGGTAGGTGGACCAAAGTAGAGTCTGTTTGTTTTAGATATTTCTGTATGTGGAGTCAGGTACAGCTTTTCAGCTTCCAATAACGATGGAAGCTGAGTTGTTTTTGTCTTGACTGGAATTCACCCTGACTGCATATTTTTAAAACCTCTTATATTTGGAGCAAACATTCCTTACCATCTTATCATAATGTTTGATTTCTGTTGTCTTTGTTCTCCAACAGGCAGCCAAGATGGCAAACTACTCCAAATACCAGCGGTTGTGTGACTCCCTCTTCATTGTGTTCAGTGTGGTGTTCTTTATCACACGGCTTATTATATTTCCAGTATGGTGAGTATTTTCAGCCAGTCAGACTTAATATTTGGTTTGGTTTTAGTGACACATTCGTGAACTATGGTTTGGAGTTTCACAAGAACATGAAACACTTTTCGGGAAACCATTTTGGAGAATTTGTGTTTGGTTTGAGCCTTTGGATTTCAGGGAACGATAAAATTTAAATCCACATATCATTGAATTTCTTGGTCAGAACTCTGAGGCTGCGTTCACACCAGCCTTAGCCTTTAGTCCACTTTAACCGAACTCCAGTCCGTTGGCCTAGAAAGTCCAGTTTGTTTGAGGAGGTGTGAATGTGCAATCGATAAAAAAGTGAACCCTAGTCCACCACAACATCTTGGTCTTGGTTGAGTTGAAGTGAACTCTGGTGCGGTATGAATGCACATATGAATGCCAAGCCTCCAAAAGCAGGAAGTGGACTACAGCACAGGGCATTCTGGGTAAATGCAACCAAAACAAATTCAAGAGCCTATCGTTAGAAATGACTTGTGGTCTTTTAATAAATGCGTAATGCGAAATTCTGCCCTCTAAAATATTACGACACTCATTACGATATTTTGACGGATGTTGAGCTCATGTTTTCTTCAGCAGTTCTTGGTGCAGCGCCCCCATAGGCGAGGGGAGAGAACCGCACCAGCTGAAACTTTAACAAATACTGCAACTTCGGTTGAAATAAGTCTATTGAACTATCAGGAGTAAAGACATGCTTATATTCGGGTTGACCTTTAGCTACAAAGGCTTTTTAGGTGATTGCGTTTCTTTGACAGAGCACTAAAAGTTGCAGCTCTGCCTCCACAGAGAGGCCAACAATAGGGAACCTGTCATTGGCAGAAGTAACCTGAGCAGCTATATTCAATGTCTTGGTGTGAATGAATGAGTGGTGAAGCTACCTGGACTGAAATCCAAACCTTTCCGGGGGGGAGATGGGTCTGTCTTTGCTAGGTGTTCTTTTTCTGTATAATGGATTATCTTTCTGGGTTTCCAGGGTCCTGAACTCTACTATGTTTGAGAGCTGGGCCATCATTGGACCCTACCCGTCCTGGTGGGTCTTCAATGTCTTGCTGCTTCTCCTCCAAGTGATGCACGTCTTCTGGGCTTACCTCATATTCCGCATAGCTTTCAAAGCTATTATGCGAGGAAAGGTGAGATCAGTTTCAAAAGTTTGATATTTTTTTTCTACGGTTTGTCAAATCCAAAGCAAAAGCATTTTTTTGTGGCTTTGTTATGAAAATCTGAGTAACCAGGAGGTTGGTGGCATCTGTTGACCTTACATAGATTCGGTCCAGACCAGGGGTCTACAACCTACAGCTCTGGGGCCACAAGTGGGACCTTCCAAAATGTCTCTTGATAACTTTGGCTAAAAATGAAAAAGAACCAGCTATTGTTTCTAAATTTTGATATAATAACAAACTTGGGTTTTTAACAGTTTTTCAGTTTATTCCTACAATATTCCACAAAGACTAACACTAGGCATACTAGTAATATGCTTTCATATCTTTTTTTCTTGTCATTAGGTTGAAACCCTGTTTTTTTTTTTACATAAGTTTTTGTCCCACAGGAAAAGCCTATCCATCCTCTTTTTGCTAAATTTTGTTTCTTTATCAAAACAGAAAAACAGGGTCTCTGCACATTCCTAAAGTCTTAAATTCACATATTTAAACGTAAGGCCTTAGATTGTCTTAAATTAATCAAAAAACAATAAGTTGGCCTTAAATATATTAATCACAGGTCTTAAATTGTGTTGTGGACAGAATTTTATTCCATCTAGTTTTGTTTTTTCTTGAGGATCTTTGTTGCTACTCAAAACTCTGAGTCGTGCGCCAACATCTTTTCTGCTTTCTGTGACTCAACTCAGCGCTAACTAGCTGCTAATTGCTAGCTGGCGAAGATAAAGCTAGCTAGCTTTTTTACGTCCGTTAATTTTTGTACATTTCTGTTGTAATATGGGTCTTAAATTCCATTCAAATGTTCTTAAAAAGTCTTATATTGGAGTTGGTAAAACTGGCAGAAAGCCTGAAAAAGCTTCAAAAATGACAAGTTTCCTATTGTAGATATTTATCTAAATAAGTTTTTCAAAAAAAACCATGTGACATTTGCTGCACTTGATGGTTTAGAGAACAAAATGGCTCTTTTGATTGTGAATTTTACAGACCCCTTCTCTAAACTCAGTACTTATGTTCTGACTTGTCACCACCTGTTAGTTTCACTTCACTGTATTTGACATGATTTGTATTTGCAGATTTTTTTTGCTCCTGTAACAGTATCACAGATGAACAGATAAAAAGTCCCATCTGCGTTTTTCCACAGAAAGCTGATTGCTATTTTTGGTGATAGATTTGTTGCCTCCCCTTCTCTCTGTATTTTCCCATCTGCCCCTGACTCTCCGTCTCGTTCTCCCTGCAGATGATCCCCCTCCCCCTCTCCAGAATCAGAGTGGGAGATCCCGTCTTTCTCTCTATCTTTGTCCAGTGACCCCCACCACCCCGCCCTCCTACTCCGCTGCTCTCACTTCTCTACATCTGCTCTGTCTGCTTGACAACTTTGCCATCTCTCTGTGTTTGGCTGTAAGTTTCCATCCACTTTCCCTGCCCTTTTCTCTCAAGTCTTAATCTCATCTCTCCTGTTTGTTCCAACAATGTTAAGTGTGGCTGTAGTGTCGCTTGCAGTGGGAGGAGAGTTGTAAAATGATGAGTAATGTGGTTATGGTGTCATGAATGTCAGGTATGTCCAACTGTTTCCAATTAGTCAGGAGTGTGTTGTTGAAATTGTCCAACAACACCCTCCTGTGGCAATTAAGGGTGTTGTGAGCAGTTCAATCAAGAAGTCTTTTTTTTAATTTTTTGTCCAGGCCAGTAAAAGATTTAGGGGGCACATCAATAAATATATTTCTAAATTATAAATTCTCCTCTTTTTTATAGAAATGATACATTCAATTATTTGGAATTTTATACATTTATTTGCAATTCTATAAATTTGTTATTATTAATTTATAATATGATTCTCTGGGGTGGCCAAAATTTTTCGGGAGGAGAGTGCCACTGCTCTGATGCCTTTTTAAGTAAAACTTAATGCAGCAAATAAAACAATAAGTCAGACAAATGGCTACCAGCGGGAAAATTCACATTGTAGTGATACTTAACCTATTTTTTTCATATTGGTTTTAATATTGGATTCGGCCTTCTGTCCCAAAGGTGTGTAATGATGTCCGTAGCGACATTGAGAGCAGCTCTGAAGAAGAACCTCACAGCCCAACTGAAGGCCTGAAGGCCTCCACTCACACCCCGAAGGGAGAAAACGGCACCAACGGCCATTGTGCTGCGGCCAGAGCCCGAACTCAGAACCACAGTAGCTGGTGACGAGGAGCCGACAGCGCCCCCTGCAGCCTCCAAAGAGCTATGTCTGCCTGACCTGCGAGGCTCTCTCCCACTTTATATTAACACTGACAGCAGCACAGATTTGAGAATCGGTGGATGGATGTGCAGACACTGACAGCGTTGTGCGGAAATCGAATCATGTGATTTGCGTAGCCTTATTTTTCCAGGCAGTGGGTTTAATGAGTTTGACTGCAGAGATTGGTTAGTTTCAATGTTCTCTCCCAGTTTTATTGGTCAGAGGAACTTAGTTATTTTTATCCTGAAGGGTTTATTCACAACAGTTTGCACAGAGCCACCATTCCACAGCAGGTATCACTCAAATAAAGATGAACATGTGTTACAGCTGAGCTTTTGTCAGCTCTGAAAAACAGAAAACCTACTGAATGAGTAGCAGGAAGTTGGCAGTTCTGCAAAATGATGTGAACTTACTTTTCAACAATGTCTGGCTACTTTGTAACTGTTTTAACTACTTCTTCCAAGACCAATCGTGTATGAGATTTTCACAGCCAGGTGTGTGAATCATGAAAAGGATGACTTGAGTGCTTTGTAGAAATGCATTTCCAAATATATTCTGTTGTTTGATGATGACTCTTTTAATGCAGAACTGTGATAAATTGTCACACTTTTATTTAAGGCATTTTTATACAATACAAACTTGAAATTATGCTCTGCGGATGTGACAAAGGCCAAATATATTCTCTACCATTGTTTGGTTAAATTTTATACAACAAAAGAAAAACTAAATCTGTGTGGGAATAGATAAACACTCGGGGAGGAATCCTTCTCTTCACCATTGAGACGGATTAGAGGAATGGGAAACGTCCAGTTGGAGTAACAGTGCAGTCCAGGTGACGTCAGTCTTTGATGATTGCAGTGTCCTGGTTCTCTGCAGCCAGTTTCAGCTGTTTCTGCTTCACCCAGTATCGGTGTCCTCGCATCACACACAGGTAGCCTCCGTATGCCGTCAGCAGCATCATTGAGGTAGAAAAAGCGCGGTAACCGATATCAGCCAGACGCTTTGCCGTCACCATGATGATGATCCTGAAGGAGAGGAGAAGTTGGATCAGCTTCAGCAACTGGGCTTAACTCGACTGGTACATTCAGAGGCTGAAGTTTGGACATTTAAGATAATTACAAGTATGTTTTTATATGGAAATACTGGAAGCATCTATGTTTTATAAAAGTACACAACTTAGACTGAAAAGTTAAAAAATCAGTCATCTGTCAATAAAGATGACAAATTGATAAGTGGATTAGTTAGAGGCAAAAAGCTTATAACTGCTTAAATACTTCTAACTATATAAATAATCTCAAAAATATTGGGACCGCCCATAGCAGAAAGTACTTTATTCCAGTAGTTAAACTATAATATTTTATCATATTATATAACTCATAGAAATTAAAGTATAAAAATTAATCTGAACATTTTCAAGTCTAATTTGTTAATTTATTATGATCCCCATTAGTTTCCACTAAAGTGTTTACTATTAATCTTCCTTGGTATTTTTCCAACTGATAAAAATACTCATACAAGACATGTAGAATGCCCCAAAAATTGTACTCAAGTAAGAGTAATGATGCTTCAGCTTATTTTTACTAATGTTGATGGTTAAACATTAGCCGTCAAAAGATTACTCAAGAGTAAAAACTGTATTTGGAAAAATGTCTACTCAGGTACTGAGTAGCTGATCACATTATCAGTCATTTAATATTTAAAAATTACATCACCAAAATGTAAAGTCAAGTGAAAATTTTGCTATTTTAAGGACTAAAATTACAATTTATATAAGTAACGAAATCAGGCAAAATAAAATTTTTCTAAATCAGTTTCTTCCAATAGAAAACTTACGAAACTTTAGCAAAAACTGCAGGTGTGTGTTTGTGTCTGGTGAATTTTTGGCTGAAACATGTTTTCCAATAAGTAGAGAATCCAAAAATTTTACTCAAACAAGAATAGCGATACTTCATAATAAAATTAGTCAAACACAAGTAAAATGTATAGCGTAGTAAAAATACTCCTAAAAGTAAATTTTGTTTTTCAAAAACGTTACTCAAGTAAATGTAATTGAGTAAATATAACTATCTACTACCCAACTCTGAATATAAGAGAATTTCAACATTGCCATACACTTCATAAAATGATCAGAAACATTTTCTATATACACAAAATAATTTCTCTCAAACATTGTTCACAAACCTGTGATGTGTTTTAGATCTTAGAGTTCAGCTCAAGAAAAATGAGAGCAACGAAAGTGCTGCGTTATGTTTCTGTTCAGTGTAGAATAATCAGACATATTTTACAAATTACACACACGAAACTAGATTTTAAAAAATACGTTTTCTTAAAAATAAGATTTCAGTGCTCTTTTAAAAGAAAGTGTGCTTTTTAAAATCTCTTATGTTTTTAAGTTATTTATTCCATTCACTTTACACCCAATTGAAATGCATTTTAGAAATTAAATTAAATTTTTCTACAGATAAGTCGACTATCACAAAAAATGGTGTTTAAGAGTGAAATTACACAGATTATGGATCTGGTGACAGACGTACCCAAATCAAACAACATATTTACTCTTAAACGCTCACTACTCAAGACTGTTTTTGGATAAAATGGATAGAAAATCTTTGTGTTTTCTTACCTTTTTATCCAACAAAAAGTAAACGCAACAAACGGTAGTTTCTTTGCTTCAATGTCAACATAAGAATCCAGATATCTAGCCGTTTGCTAACTAACCTTCGTATTCCATAAGATGCGGAAACTGGTACTCTTGTCCTGTAAAAACTGGCAGACAGCAGAGCGCCACCACCCGGTCAGGAGGTCATATTACACTACCTCGAACTATTTAACTCCCTACTTCTTCCCCTCAGAAAGCGGTTCTGAAGCACTCATTCAGCACTCGGGGGAGTTTTTAACATGACCTGGACGTCTGATGCCTTATATCAATATAAAACATATGCAGAAGTTATAATTTACAATCTTCTGCTTGAAAAACAAAGCAACAAGGCAGAGCTATCGAGTAAAGTGCAATCCGGTTTTCAAAATAAAACCACGTCATTCAAAATTTTGAATTTTAAATTTTAAAACCCCTGAATTAAAATGTTAAGATTGGATATACTTACCAAAACCCGTGTTTAATTTTTTTTCTTAACTTAGTGATAAAAAATTTTTACAACTGAAAAATTGATAACAGAGCACGTTTGATCACATATAACACATAAAGTGCTAAAATTAATATATATTTACAAGAAAAACTAGATACACCCCAACAATAACACATTAATCATTTAAGGTCTAAGGCTTAAAAATATTGCATTTATTTTCAATTTAATATTTAATATTGGCCGTCTGGAGGTCATAAATAGTAATGACAAGTATAAAATTATCTATATTGATATTGGAAAATCGGGTTCGGCTATTTAAAATAAAACAATGAAATGGACATTTCAGTTTCTAAATAAAACATCTTGCATTTGAATTCTGATTAAAGTTAAAAAGTGATAAATGAAACTAACTCTATTAAGCATCAGATTTTAAAACTGTAAGCGTCGCGTTGAGTGTTTTGCACTCATTCACCTGTAGAAGGAGTGAAAAGAAACACCATAGATAAATATAACGGTGAATATTTTAGCTACCGTTTTCTTTACTTCTTCAAATGGCCGCGCCCACAGCAGGCGTGAAAATAAGAGGAAAAACTAGTGGAACCCATTTACGACATTTCCACCCGGAATCTTTTCTCAAGCACACACGTTACGATGGCAACATGTCCGAATCTTAAAGATCCTGACAACGCAGTAAACGACCCCGGTGCTGCTCCTTACGGAAACTTTATAAACTATTACAGCTTTAACCCTCCGGAAAACCGCCTGAGTCTGATCCCAGCAACGCTCCTGCAGGATTTAGGCTACAGGGACGGAGGGGACGAGCCCACGCTCATCCTGGACGTGGGGTGCAACTCAGGGGTGCGAAAATGACACACTTCCTGTTTATGCTGTTACTTAAAATGCTCGTGGTGATAATAGCAGTCTTCTTGGGGTGACTAAATTATACGTGCGGTGCTATACTGCGTTTTTTTTAAGTTCCTGTTTCTACTTTGTCACTTTAGTGTATTTATGTTTGGTGCTGTAGTGTAAAGTTAGACTAGTTGAACGTATATTTTTTATTCTATAATGCAATGCCCCACCATGCTTCATAACATAGACCAATAACTAAAGCTGCAACCAACGATTATTGTAGTCTTAGATTAAGTTATCAATTATTCTGATTATTAATCAATTAATCGAGCAAAAACTCATTCTGCGGATTTTTCATTTAAGCGTATTCCATATAATATTAGGTTACATAAAAATGCAAGTAAATAATTAATTTCCTTTATTAATAAGAAAACAAACATTTTGGTGCCAGAATGCAGCACATTGCATTCATTTCCTTCAGTGAATGCTTGATTATTTGTTGTAAAGAAAGCATCTGCAGCGGGAAAAAAATGTTTCTAACATCAACATGTGAAAAGTTCAGCTTTTTCTGCTTTGCTTAACATCAACGGTGTCGTGCTGATCTTTTGATTATTTTTTGGATTAACCGATAATTGGATTGCAAAAGGTCCCTAGTAGGAGTTTTTCTTTTCTTTTGCAGAATTTGAACCAGGTGAATCTAAAACTATGCAACATATTTACCAATAGTTTTTTGTTTAATCTTAAATGCAAAATGTAAATATTTTTGTACTATTTTGGCTTAATTACTCTTGAGTATTTTCTTTGAGGAAATTGCCATTTTTTATTAATCAAACAGAATTGACTAAATTTTGTTCTATTTTTTCCCCATGTTGATATCTAGAATTTCTTTTTTAAGTTTTGGATCTGTGATAATTTACATATTCCTTCCCAACAACATATCTGACTACTTTGTTTAATTAAAACATTGCATTCTTTGTTTATTGTTGAGTAGGTAAAATAATTTATTCTTTTTTGACCCTCTATTTCTTTTGACTTCATGATTTTGGCCTATGTGGCAAATAGTTACGACACCCCTGGTATAAACTAAATTTTAAGCAGGAAAGGAAACCTCCTTTGATATTGTCTGAACAATAACTCAGTTCCTCCTGTGTGAACACCAGGACCTGAGTGTGGCCATCTACAAGCATCTTGTCCAGGAACCAGAGGAGAGCACAGTTCAGCTTCTGGGGTTTGACTTGGATGAAACTCTTGTTGAGCGCGCAGAGCAGACCAACCCTCTCCACAGCAACATCTCCTTCATCCAGCTGGACATCACTGAGGAAACCAACCAGCTGCAAGACTTCCTCAGCCAGCACAGCTGCTCCCACTTCCACCTGTGTCTGTGCCTGGCCGTCACCATGTGGGTCCACCTGAACCACGGAGACTCGGGCCTGCTGCAGCTGCTGTCGCGCCTCGCCGCCATCAGCACCCACCTCCTGCTGGAGGCTCAGCCCTGGAAGTGTTACCGCTCTGCAGCCCGCCGCCTCAGGAAGCTGGGCCGCTCGGACTTCGATCACTTTAAGACCCTGAAGATCCGCGGCGACGTTGCAGAACACGCCACGGCGCATTTGGAGAGACACTGTGGCATGGAGCTTATGCAGAGCTTCGGCAGCACCGCATGGGACCGGAAGCTGCTGCTTTTTAGACGCAGATGAGTTTTAAGGATTTTTTATGACTTTTAAAACCCCAGTTCTTTGAGATGTAAACAAACAAAACCAAGGTTAACAGTTTCCGCCTTAAACGCAACAAATTCTATGTAATTTAACAGAAAAAAAAACAATCTTATTGGGGAACATTGAAAAAAAGTGGTATAAGTGTACCATGTCGTTTTATGATGGGAGTAAGCAATGCAGAATTACTCACTACAATCAAGTGACTCTGACTGACTCCCAATAAGTTTTTTGTCACATCTTCCAAAACCATACACTGATTTCATTATCAAGACGTATCTGCCAGGGGATATATATAAATAATTTCAACGGTATTACTTAAAAATAGAACACAGTGAAGACGGTAATAAAAAAAACAATTAGAAAATATTTATTTCAAAAATACTTTGTTCATCCCAACAGTAAATTAAATGTAACTAATTTCATTAAGGAGTTATGGTTGGTGATGCTGTGGGCAAGAAGGATCTCCTTTAGCAGTCAGTCTTCTAATAAATATGAAGAAACCTCTGACTGAAGACAAAATTAAATTCATTAATTTTTTAGAATGCTAGAGGGAAACTAAATGTTGCAACTCATGAAATTTACGTCAGAGTTGCTGCAGATGCTGACAAAGAATGTCCTGTAGAAAACAGTCTTACAGCGACTCTGAAGAATCCTCTGACTAAAGACAATCGTGTATAATTTTCTAAACTTTATGAAGTCACTATATTCCCCAAAACAGAACCAGCCTTCTTATCCCATTGTTTAGTCTTAAGAAAAATAAAACCAATCTAGATGCTGTTCTGCATAAAAGCATATCAAATGATCTACTTTTATTAATGACAAACAGTTATTTTTCATCATTTTAATTACAGAATACTAAAAATAACATTACATAAAATGTCTTTTTAAAAGAAACCATTGAATATTACAAAGGTTGTAAATCTTGTAAAGTTAGGATATAAAATCTTTGAACTGTGGTGTATAATTGAAAAAGAAAAATAAATTTCATAAAATGTATATATTAACTGTTCTACTACATTAAAAAAAGATGAGATGGGGACACAAAATGCAGACAGACGAGATGAGTGGACACCGCCATTACTGCGATGAGCTCTCCTTTCAAAGGAAGCAAAGACCAGAGATGCACAGCACAAACCACAACCAGCTCTAGTTCTCCAATTAAGCTCATTCAAGGGAAAAAAGGAAAGGGGAAACAATTTACAACACAACTGAGCTTGAAAGACGGCAAAAAAAAAAAAGTGACTTGGTGACTGCTCCCATTATTCACACACATCTCGACTAAACTGGCCTTGGTTCCATTAAAATACTTTTTTTTTTTCTGTCCTCGAAAGGTTCACACTGTACAGAAAAGAAAAAAAAAAACAATCATCCCAATGAAGCAAGGGAATCTGATCAGGCACCTTTCAAGCTCTTTACACAACCAACACTATTTTCTACTGTACAAGCCACCAAGCAGATTCACCAAAAGCAATTATGACGTCAACATTGAAGGAAGTGAGAGACACTACGTGAGGGGAAACATGCATTATTCAACAGTGTGCTTTCTTTCTTGCTCTTCTATGGTGTCACTTTATCATCAGCCCTTGTTTTATTTCAGAAAAAGTAAGAAAAATGGACATTCAGAACCCGATTCCCCCCCTTCATGTCGGAGAAAAGCTGAGGGGAGGGTTTGCTTTTCCAAAACATGTTTCAAAGTTTCAAGATATGGTTTTAAATTATGCTTTTCCTGTGAAGCAGTTAGTGGTTTCTGTGAGGGAACGTGATATGAGAAGGGAACAGATGACCAAAAAAAACAAACAAATATAATAAAAAACGGACATCTGAGACACACTTTAGGAGGAGGAGAGGCAAGTTACCAGCAGAGCTACTTGTTTTGGCTGGTCTGCTGCTCAGAGGTTCCAGCTGTAAGCTTCATAATGCTGTTCAGGTTCAGAAAAGTCCCCCTGAGTTAGTGCACAGAGTCAGGCGCCCCGAGGCCCGCTGGTTTAGAAACCCACAAAAGAGTTGAGAAAAAAAGGTATTTTGAATCAGACCAAGCTTAGAAATCGCTTTGGAGAAGGTAAGCCTGACTTGAGTTTGCGGTGGATGTTAGTGTGGAGGAACGGTCAGGCTTAGCCGCCCGAGTCCAGTTGTTTCTCCAAAAGCTCTGAGAAGTAGGCTCGTTTTCTTTTTTATATTTTTTTTTCAATAGATGTGCGCTTCGTATTGCCCAACCAGAAGACAGGCTTGCACCGTCCCTTCGAGTCTTGATCCGAACAGCGGTCCTGATTCAGGAAGTGGTCAGTTCTGCCCAACAGGCCAGTGGCTTGGGACCCGGTCGGGTGCTGGTGTAGTACGTTACGCCGGCTGTGCGTCGGTCGGTCGGTCAGGCAGACAGGTAAGACAGGCAGGTGGGCTGCAACGCGGCGGGGAAAGGGGCGGGGTTAGATCAATGGAGCAGTGTCCATCAGGCCTTTGATTGGGTCCAGGCTGGCAAAGAACCGGACGTCCCGGTCCTTATCAGACTGCAGAGCCATAACGGTTTCTTCCAACTTGTCCGAGTAGGGACAGCCTGGTTCCTTAAAGTAAGCTGAACACAAAAACACTCGGTTAGTAGGAAGAAAAGCTGTAAAGGTGACCTGTTACGCTTCCTTGAACAGGTTAGGATCTGTTTATGTGCGATACAAAACATTCTTAATAATGAGATTTTAGTCTGGTCGCTGCTATAGAGCCTCCTGTCACTTTAAACCCAAATAAGCTGCTGCCAGACACAACCCCCAACGCAACATTTACACTTGCATGAGAAAACAGCTGCAAACAAATGTGCAATTATATAACCATACATCTGTGAAAAGCATTAGTAGAGACTCCTGCACAACCAACAAGAATACATTAAGTGGGTTGTGGATGGTTGGCCAACAACAAAACATTTTTGTTTTCTAGCAGCCATTGACTGTGTTCCCATCACCACATAATTGTGCAATTTGACATTTTGAAAATAAATGTACTTAATGGAGATACGGAAATTTAGAAAAAAAATCTTGTTTTTTGATTAAGAAAAAGTTTTGTTGCTAGGTTGAGGTGGATTCTGTAGCCATATCAAAATTCAGTCATTGATCCAAAATAAAAAATTAAATGCTGTTGTAGCTCATTAATTAAAAATTCTTCAAAATTGGCTTATTTTGCTAAATTGTAATGAAAACACTTTTCGCATCTCATGACTAACAACCGAATGTTGCCGCGCCCGCAAACCACGAAAAAGAAGACAGGAAGTAGTTGGAGTATCATGGCGTGGCATGTTTTTTTATTTACATGAACAAACTTATTCATGTGTGATTTTAATCAAGTTTTTTTATTTAAAGGCAACACTGAAAATGTGGGATTCTTTTTCTTTTTTTAATCATTTGTGGAATTTGAAAAAGTTTTGCTGGAGATCCATTTGGGTTGCTAGGTAACGGAGCAGAGACTCACTAATTGGAAGGTTTTTGAAATGGCTAATTTTCCAGACACCAAATAACAAATTTGTTGCCAAAAAATGGCCGGGTGTTTGTTTGTACCTCAAATGGAGGTGTAAAATGTGCAGAAAGTGAATTTTGCATAGTAGTTACCCTTTAAACTTATCGTTTGTCGAATCATTGAGCTCATCTTCAAGTTACCTTTCTCCATGATGCTCTGCCGTAAAGCCTTGGCCACCAGAACGCGGACGTTGGCCACCTGGGTCGGCAGAGAGGCTCAGTAGGCTGGGCAGGAGGTGCTGGCTGAACTGATCCATGGGCATGCAGTCCTCCTCCACAATGGCCTTCAGCAAAAACACATAAACACTCAGACTGAGCTGCAACAAGCACCCAGGGAAAAGGTATTTATGACGCAAAGATGTGACAAGAACAGAAACAATCTAATCAGACCGGTTAATCGACAAATGGCTTTCTGCCAGAGTTTTACGGTCAAAACACATTCTCATCCGTCTAGAGATTATACAACACTGACATGACATAAAACAACCATTATGGTGTAAAAAAACCAACTACTTTACAATTATAAAAAAGATTAAAAGGCATCAAAAGTTATAGAAATACTAAAATAACAAGTGGAGAAATGTACAGACCTGGCAGATAAAAGCAAACGCCTGCCTGCCCACCCATTTGGGACAGTGACAGAATCCTGACTGAGAGTTCGTTGATGAAGGTCAGACCAAGTTCATCGGCCCCGCATGCATAAAGCTTCTGCAGGATCTCCACTACCTGAGAGCACAAAGCGAAAAACGAGCCGTCAGTCTACGCTTACCGGGAATAAACAAGCATTTTCATAGAAGAGAATTAGGAACACTGGAAGGGAAAAAAAATTCTGAAGAGAAAAAAAATAGCTAAAAAATGAATTCTGAAGAATTTTGAGAAAATAAGAATTTGAGATTCAAGATTCAAGTCAGAATTTTGAGGGTTAAGATGGAAAAAACACAATCCTGAGGAAAACATACAGAAATCAATAGGGAAGGTTAAAAAACAAACAGCAAAAAAACACAATTCCCACAGAGGGAAAAACACAATTTCCGTGTGAAACAAGAAATATTGAAAAATAAGAGAACTTGGAGGAAAAAATAGAGGAAAAATACAGAAATCTCAGTTTTACAGTAAAAATAGAGAAAAAATAATTACTGAAGGAGAAAAATATATCATTCCACAGGAGAAAATGAAAAAAAAACACACAAAAAAAAATCCTGATTTTCACCAAAAAAAAATAAATCAGAATTTTTTTTTGTCAATTTTTTTCCAGAAAAAAATTCAGAGAAAAAGAAAATTTTGAGAACAAAAATAATTCTAAAATAGAATTTGAAGAAAAAAAAAAGTCTGAATTTTGAGGTTCAGAAACATAATTTGTTCCCCACAGAGGCACTAAGGCTCATCTGTAGCTTTCCACAGATGAACGCTACAGATGCAAATTGTTAGAATTTGCAATGTAAAATCTGCTGCTCACACAACAAATATGACCAATATATTAATATCTGAACATTTTACATCTCAAATTTATTTTCTTCTAAAATACTTTTCAAACTCTTCTATGAACTCACCAGTTTATAGGAGATCCACCTGACCTCTGACACTTTGTCAGAGCAAAGCGTGAGTGCTATCTGTCTGAGGTAGTCGTAGACGTCGTAGTGGCTGTACAACTCTATGATTAGGATCAGCTGCCTGGACACAAACACAGACAAAAGGTAAATAGTCAACTAAAAAGCAGAAAAGAACAGCACATTATGACAAATAATAAAACATAAATCAAAGCAAACTTACTCTGCCAACTCGTATCTGAATCTCCAGTTGCGGCTGTTGTCCGTCACCATGAACTCCTGCAACTGGTACAGATACTCCCTCCTCTTGTCTGCATGCAGCAGCTGCAGGAAGTACAAACCAGCTTCGTTAGCAGAGATTTAAAGAGTACTTGGCGTCAATTTTCCATCAGTTGAACCAGAGCTGTTACCTTCAGGAAGTCATACAGGTGTTTAAGCACGCCGATGCGAACCTCGTCCAGGTCTTTGAGGAAACCGTTGAAGATGGGCACCAGATCCGCCGCCGTCAGCTGATCGCCGAGAATGACCGCCAGTTCATGGATGGAGAAGGCCAGAGTACGCCGCACCTTCCACTGAGCAAGAAAAAGACCAAAAAATTTTGTAATTTTGCTGAAAACCTTAAGCAATGTTTAGTAAACATCTAGCATAATTTTGGGGGAAGCTGCAATTTAACGCGATGCAGCAGTTAAATGTCGTTACGTTTAAATCTGCTGTGACTGGTCTGTCACAATAACACATTTTACTGGACGATAAATTGTCCCAGAAGTTGCAGCAATAAACAATAATTTTGCAGTTTGGAGACCATTTTCAAATAATGGTAATTGCATAATAATGCAAATAACATTCAAACTTTAAATTCTAGTGAACATTTAACATTGAAACTGAAAGACATTTTAAATATCCAATATAAACAAAAAAACAACAGAAAGAACAAATAAAATTAATTAATAAGTCTCTGTAAACAAAATTGTGTTTTTAATAGAGTTAGCTGACACCCAAGCACCAAACTGAAGACTTTTATCATCCAGTTTTTGGTAAAAAGAGAAAAAAAGAAAATAAACAATAAATCATCCAATGGAAATTATTAAGTTTGTTTCAATTCATCATGCTATTAATTGATTTATTGCGACAGGCCAAGCTGCGACTCTCAAGCTTCTAAACTTGTCATTTGGTTTTTTTCTTGTTGCAGTAAAAATCACCATTAAACATTTTACAAAGCAAAAAAAAAAACAATCTGGTTAAAGAATGTTTCTACATTTCCACCCATTTGTGCAATTTTCCCCCAACTTCAATCCAGCAGAACTAAAGTTTTATGGCTTAATAACTGAAAACAGTCTCAGACCTTTTAGCCTATCCCAACTAAATGACCAGAATTTTAATTTATAAAGAACACAAAGTGCACTCTTACTACATAAAAGCCAGTTTATGAGCAAAATGACTAACAGAAGCAGGGCTGAATCTGCCTTTTCCAACAATATCTATCAAAGAAAAAATATAATAGAAATACTTTTTAAAACAGAATCCCCACATTTCAAGCAAAAACCTTAATATTTAGGCTAAAAAACTGCTGTTAAGGGCCAACTGTTGAAATATAAAATCCAAGTGAAGGATTCAGTGGTAAGTCAGGAGTTTCACACAATGGATCTGTCAGAGAAACGACTTGGGGCATGTAAAGACAACACCGGCATCTATTTGTCCCAACATGTCCTCCAACTGTTCAACTTGAGGAAAAGCCTGTAAAGCTGCCCTGACCTTTAAAGTTGTCAGGATGGAATCAGCAGCAGTGTGAGTGAGAATAGAAATATTGCATTAACAGAAGAACTGGACGACGTTAGGAGGACGTAACAACAGGACCTGTGACTATTAAATAATTAAAATGCTCTATTAAAGGAAACATGGACTCCAGACAACAAGTAGTCCAACTACTGAAAAAAACGAGATTTCACTGGAAAAGTTGAATTTTGTAGTTACTTTATGAATTGCTCAGTTTAACACACATTTTCCTTGTAAAACTTTCTATACTGAATTTTAACCACGTGAAGCTAAAACTATGCCACAATGGGTTTTTTTTTTAAACATTTAAATGGCAAAATCTATTTTTTTGTACAATTTTGGCTTAATTACTGCTCCAACCTTGTCCTTTCAGTAAATTGCCTTTTGAGTTTGTGTGCTCCAGTTAACAATGAATCGATTACTAAATTAGTGAACGATTATTTCAATAACTGATTCATCTCAATTAATTGTTTCAGCCCTAGTTTCAAGTATCACTTTCCTGCAGAAACTGTCTTGTTAACGCCTCAAAACACCTGTGCTTATGACTCAGAAAAGCTAAGTTATGTTAAAGAAAAATAGGAATTGTAAGGAATCAGGCTAACGAATGTATGGGACGATGCTATTCGAGCTAATTTCTCAAAATCTGCACGTTGCCAGTTCATAAACCGTTAAAGAATTGGGGTTTTTTGGACAAAACTACTTAATCCACACTTTAAAAATGTAAAAAAATATCCCATTACATATAATCTAATGCACAACATCCTAAAAAGTTCTCCACCCCCAGGTATCCTAAAAAAAAAAAACCTATCCTTTTTCTTTTAGACAAAAACCTGCATCATCACATCTGTTAAAAAGTTAACAGCCATCTGATTGGCTGCTCAAACAGCTGCTTAAACATAAACACGTCCCACTGAGATAAAATCTAGGCTGTAAATAATCATCTCTACCAGACGCTTGGGCCGATTTCCTACCTGAACATCACTGGCCAGCGTTTCATACGTGTCCTTGAGGCAATGCCAGTTCTGCCGGCCGAGCGTGAGCGCCACGCCGGGCAGGCTGAAGGCACAGTGTTTGGCTATCTCTGTGTCCACCGTCTGCGCCCGGGCCGGGTCCGTCATGGAGAGGTACTGATCCAACAGCTGCTGGGGTATAACGTTCTGCAAATACAGCACAGAGAGAGTAACATTTAAAAAAAAAAAAAATCATGTGAAAGAGAGAATGTGTGGAATATTTACAGGCTGGTGTATTTAAACTGACCTGGATTTTCGGTTTGTCCTCGGACACTCGGGTTTGTATCACCTCTACCTCCTCTATCTCTATGGGTTCGTCTGATTCAGACTCCTGGGAAAAATGAAATGAAATGAAAATGGTTTGTTCCATACAGTTATGGAACAAACCAAGCTGACTACATGCAAAAAACACTTCAAATTAAAGGTGCAGCTAACATTTACTTTAGTAATCCATTATTCTGATGACTAATCAAATGATCGGATAAAAAAATATTGGCACATTTCGCAAATGTTTTACTTAATTACTGCAAATAAAAAAAGAAAAGAAGGAAGGGGGAAAAATTAATGAAATTTGGAAGGAAGAAAGGAAAGAAGGATGGAAGAAAAAATAAAAGGATCAAAATTCAGAAGGAATGGAGGGAAGGACGTTTGGAAAGATTGGAAGTAAGGAAGAAAGGAAGGGAGGAAGGAAAGAAGGAACAAATAAGGAAAGTAAGATATGAAGGAATAAAGAAAGAAGGAAGTTCAGAAGGCAGGAAAGAAGAAAGAAAAAAAAGGAAGGAAAGATCTGGTATGAAAAAAAAGGTTTCATTTTTTAAGTGATGTCGCCCAAAAACCATTTCTTATCTACATCTGACCAAATGTTAACAATCTGAAGCGTGTCTTACTGGTGCTGGAGAGTCAGGAGAAGACTCCTCTTCCTCTTCCTCTTCCTCCTCTTCCTCCGGCTCTGTCTGTGTCTGCTCATCTTCTTGCTCTTGGACCGGACTCGGCTCTGTGGCTGGAGGAGTTTCTGCCGTTTGCTCCTCCTCTGTGCTGGTTTCCTCGGTTTCATGCGGCTGAATCTCTGTGGATTTGTCCTCCAGCGGGCTTTCGGGGTTGGATTCTAGTAGTTCGTCTTGCTGTTCAGTTGGGTTGCTTTTCTGTTGGGCTGTCAAGCTGTGCAGCCTTTAGAGCCGCTGACAATACTTGAACTTGAGCTGAGCAGTAAACCACATCTGTAATTAAATCTGCATTCCCAGAAATCTCACCGTACACATTCTGGCATCAAACACTCACCTTGCACATCTGGATCATCAATGTGAGGTTGCAAACAATCCAAAACCTTCTGGATCTGATCACTGGTAGCTTTGCCATGGCTGTATGTAGACTCTGAACAGTTTTCTTCTGGTTCCTCTTCTTCTACCTTTTTCTCCGTCCCTTCCTCTGATGTCTGACAGTTTAGCATCTCCAGTTCTTCGCTGATGTCAGGTAGAGGCTCTCTCCAGTAGATGAAAGAGTTAAAGCTGTCGTCGGCCTGCTCCGTCTCTTTTGTGTTTTTAGCATTGTTTGTAACCAGGGGGCTGTCACGGCTGTCTGTCACAGCCGAGCCGGGAACAGAAAAATGGCCGTCTTCGAAGTGGTTCAAGTCCTCGCAGTCTGGCGTCGCCACGTGCTCCGGCGATGGCGTGGCCCGGCCGTCCTGGTTGGGAGGCGTATGTGTGATGGTTCTGTCCTTTGTGGCAGCTGCTAATGTCGGAACAGTTCAGGGAGTTCAGAGAGCAGCTGCTGCAAAGCAATACAAGTTCAGAAACAATCAGTGCTTCCTATTTTAGTAACTTTACAAACAAAGTTATAACTGAAGTAAACAGTCCGGTTCATTTGGGGAGGTGTGAATGCGCAATCACACTCAAAAAAGCTCAGTTTGGTTCTAGTGAACTCTGGTGTGGTTCAAATACATGGTTGAAGACCAAACTGACTGGAAACCACTCGAAAAGCAGGAAGCAAACTATAATGCAGGACATTCTGTGTAAATACAATCAAATCGAAATAATCCAAGTCTAGCACTTGTGGAAGAAATGGGAAATTGGTTTTTCACCAATGACGAAAGAGAAATCCCACAACGCGTAAAATTGAACACCAGAACACCAGGTGCAACACTGAGCACAAAGAAGTTGCGCTCCATGTCTTTTTCAAAGGTTTTCAGTGATTTTTGATACAGCGCCGCCACAGGTGAGGAAGTGAACAATTGTTGTCAAACAATCCAATTATTTTGGATTGTTTGACAAAGTCAACCCCACCGGATGATAATGTAACAAATATTGCAATTTTGGTTCCCAGTCAAAAGGATTCTAATGAACTATCAGGTGTGAACCCCCCCCCAAAAATCTATATAAGCAAGATTGCTATGGTAAAAACAGAGTTTCATTTGTATAAACAATAAAATTTGTCTGTCTATTTTTTTGGTAATGAAACTTAACGCAGAGGAATAAAAGAACAGGCTGTTCATCATGTCTCATTAATAACTGTGATTCATTCAACCAATGACTAAGCTGAAGCTTCCTCAGCCAAGAGGACATCCGATCTTGTCTGTCTGAAGCAAAAATGTGACAAATTTGTGCATGATAAACTATTACCACACACATTTCCTAAAAAAAACAACTTTATAACTCATCACTCATATCTGCTTTCTACTCAAAAGTAGAAAGCAAATTTTACAAGTTCCCTGCAGAAACCAACAGTCCCTACAATTGAGGTATCCACGAAACATAGCCGAATTATTCTCGCAAATCTTTATCAGCATCTACAGGAATCTTAACTCTGATCTTAATGAATAATAATTAATAATAATTGAACAATAATTACAGCTTTTAAAGTGGAATTGGATTGTTTAATTAGAATAGACGTTTCTGAATAGAACAGGGTCAAAAAGGGATTGCTTTGTGCTACACTGACCCTCCTGGTGTGGGTTGTATTATATAAAAGGTGCCACTAATCTGGAACAAACTTCCAGAAAAACTGCACAACAGCTGAAACACTGAGTTCCTTTAAATGAAGGCTAAAACCCACCTGTGTAGAGTTACTGTTTGACCATTTTAACATGTTGAACAATATTAATTAGAACCAGGACTTTAAAATGTTTATTTTTATTTATTAATTACATAGATTTCAACTTGTTAGAGATGTAATAGCAATTAACCACTTTCTTTTTTTTTTAAACATCAAAGATTCCAGCTGGGACTTTTACGGCGGTTCTGGTACGCCTATAAATCTGACGCACCAACATCATCCATAAACAATGTCGGACAACAAAGCCACTTCCCTTGGCTCACTGCGGGTTAATTTTTCATTAAAAAAAAGAAACCAATATGATGGAATGCTGAAAAATAATATTGTGTTCATGTTGTGCTAACAGGAGTTAGCCTGTCAGCGAAGCTTCAACAGGTTAAGCATCTCAATGCTAAACCTGTTGCAGCAGCATTTCTTCAAAGAAGTACCATAAATGATCCTGGCTTCCTGAAATACTTGAAACATTACAACAACCCCTTGAACAAATCTGAGGGTTGGATGACCTAAATAACAGATCAAAAAGAGGAAATCTCTGTTGTTAAGCTTATATGGTAAATGAACTTGAAAATGCTGTTTAAACTTGTCGATATATAGTTTGATTAAAATGTAACTAATTGTGATTAATTATCACCACTAGTTTCAATACAATCTAAATCAATCAGTAATCTGAAGGAATGACACTCAAACATCAGAGCTCCAAGACAGTTTACTTAAAAGAGATTGTTTGTCAGATTAAATAACTCGCTGTAAGACTTCCTGTTGTCCTATAGAAACATCTTTTCTATACAGCATTGTGCTGATGAGACGGAAACTAACGCTGCCATCCAATCCGTGGCTCCTGATTAAGCAGTTATAAAGGGAAAGCAGTGCTTCTTTTCAAACACAAACAAAACAACGCCTTTTCCTTCGATGGAGCGTTAAAGTTGGATGGAGAACTTCTTAAGCAACTTGAAGCTATGAATAAAAGTGGTTTTGAAAGAAGTTACGCGACCACTGCTTTGCAACATGTTGAAATGACCGGTTTTGCTCAAATGTAGACATTTTGGAAAGCTTTTAGAACAAACATGACACAGAACACCTACATGTGATCCAGAGTCATTATAATAAAAGTTCAGTGATGGTCTTACTTGTCCGTTGTACACCTGGGGACCTCTGGAAGAGCACCATCTTCCCTGAAATGAAGGCCTGTGCTGGAGGGGTTGGCAAAGGTGGAGATGAATCTCCCCAGAGACTGAAAGGCAGCCTGTCGCACCTGAAGGTGGAAAAAGTTTGTTTTTACAAGACTTAATGAGTTAAGAAACCACATTATTAGAAAAAATGTAATTTGAGGATAAAGCCATTTTAAATGGCCCCATTTTCTATCTTTTTAATTTTAACTGTCAGAATAAATGTCCCAATCATTTCGACGCAATCATTTACATGCGAATACATTTCTCACAGTTTGTGAGACTTACCCAACGTGATTGGTCACTGATGAGGTTGATGAACAACGGGGACAGTTTTGAGCGTCGCACCTCTGGAGAGGTGGAGTTGGAGACGGTCATGAAGCACTCGGCACATGCTTTCCTGATGCCCCAAAGGCTATCGGAGCACAGGTTGAAGAACTTCGGCATCTGTGTTAAAAACATAAAACAAACTGAGATTTTTGACTGCAGAGAGATTTGTTGATGGGGACAAAATATAAAAAACCAGTATGAAAATAAATGTTGTAAAACGTATTCTGAAGTTTCTCACCAGAAGTTTTTCTGTTGCTTCCTGACCAACAATAGAGCAAAATTCCCCAAAATTCCCTGCACACACCTGTAACAAGCATGATGGGGAGAAAATACGGTGAAACACTTCAGACAAAATTTAATAGTTTAAGTATGCTTTGCTGAAATGTACTGTGATTATTATGAGCTGCCCTCTACTCAATTCCAAATTTGTGCGTGGGGGCATAATTAAAATAGAATTACAAAGAGATCCAAAAAAATACTTGGCAATGTTTAACCACATTTGCAGCCCCGACACCAACTGGCACCAGTTAGACAGAATTAACATTCCAGAGGGGAAACAACGGCGTAGTGTCAGCAAAGCCTGCTGGACGAAACAGAACTGAGGCTGATTCACAGACTGATTGAATTCACACTGACAGAGCAACACAAACAGAATTAAACTTGACCTCACATGCCTGCTGTCTGAGCCGTGCTTTAGGCTGCAACATAACTAACCTAAAGGTCATCTTCAGATTTCTGAATGTGAGAAAGGAAAGGTTTTACCTTGCGCACTTGGAAGAGTCTGGCGTCGCTGCAGAGGTCGCAGAAGCGTGGCAGCAGCAGATGCTCCACTGTGTCTTTGCTCAACATGGTGACAACTTTACACATGATCTATGTGACAGAACGAAAGCAGATCGGGAACTCAAGTAAAAGGAGGTCAATAAAAGTAATCTAAATCAAACTGGGTTTATTTCTCTGCATTGATACTCTTTAATGATAACATAAGGAAGAAGAAATGGGTCAAATGAATAAATGTTTCTTACAGCAACTGCCTCAATTTTGTAGTCATCATCACTGCTTGGTTCTGTCAACTCGAGCAGAACAGGACAAACTTTGGTCTCCATGTCAGCTTTAGAGATGAGGCCCTGCTCCAACAAAACCAGCAGCGCTGCCTGACTCGTCTTCCGCACCTGCAAACGATGAATGGGTCGATTGTTAAGTCAACATGCAAAAACACAAATGCTCTGTTTTTAAAATCCCCAAAACATACTTAATTGTACTTAAAATGCTTTGCTTAGTTTTACAGTTCACCTAAAGAAGTGATTTATTTGAAACCTACCTGGTTATTTGGATCTGTAAGATACCGGACTACAATGGGTACCAAGTATCTTGAGAAGGCGGCTGGGAAATTCGGCCGACTCTCGTGCAAAAACATGGCAATGTTAGGAACTTGCTCCATCAGCTCCGATCGCACAGTGGGCTCTAAGCACACACATCACAGCGTCAATTTAATAAACCAAATTAAAACAAGGCAGCTGAAACAAAGAAAATGACAAGAAAATACATCTACCTCCATCCTCTGACATTCTGGCAATTGTCTCCATGACACTGATAAAGTCATTTTCATTGTCACTGAACTCTCGAAGCACATCAAGCAGGCCACGCGCCACGATCTGCCTAGAAAGCAATAGCTCCAAGTTAGTGGTATGCCTGCCAATACCTACAAGGGTCAAGTTCGCAAAGCACAACATGCAGCTCTGAAAGCAATGGCAAGTACATTCCACACACATCTACTTCAAAATAAGAGGATGGCTTAGTCCTGCACGTAAGAGCATAAAAAGCATGAAGACAACAGCTGGAATCAGTACTTGCAGGGCCACATGAGACAAAAACAAAGGACTTTAGAACTGTGGGGTTATTTATGAAAGCTGCATCAGGCAAAAACAGACTTAAGAACATAACTATCTTTAAAATTAAAGAAATTCTACATATAAAGACAGAGAGGTAAGGAAGCATTCAAACAGTTTTCTGACATTCTTTCACTTAAATTCATTTCAGTAAATCTTCAAAACAAAGTACTGCTATAACATAATTTCACTATCTAACCTAATGCAATTTATGATTTAGACCATGAACATTATTTTTTTATTGCTGCACAATTTCCTAGTAATGACTGACTCCGGTTAATATCCTTTCCATGTAAATACTGATTTATTTGCTGACGTCTCCTTGTTGCAAAGACGCCAAAATTATGCTGCAGATACAAAAAGATTTTTAAACATTTGTTTGCCTTTAACTAATGCATATTTTTACTATTCAAATTTTTTAGAGAACACTAGTGAGTATCATTTGATGAAAACAGAAATACTGCTTTATTAGGAATATTTGTTACTTCTGATAAAATAAAAAGCGAAGACGGTCTTCCCTTTTTAAGAGGGAGAATTGTCTGAGAATTTGTTTGATTCTCAGACAAATATTAGATTGTTTTCTCTCTAAAACTATATCAGCAGCAAACAGGTGAAGCACAGGTTGCAAAAGAGGTAGTGATCTTAATGTTTGACCTGTTTTTAGAGGACAGGAGGATTAGCCGCCTGAACACAGAACTCAACTTACCTGTTGAATGTATTTTCGCTGAAGGCGTACTTCTCTAACCTTCCCAGAGGAGTTAGGTTGTCTTGTCCAGCATCGAGGAATGCTGTGATACGGATGCCATCACAATCTGCAGCATAATCATCAAATCCAACTGTGGGTGGAAAACATTTGATTTTGTTGTAAGCTAGATCAAAGTCAAGAAAAATGTATATAACAGCAGTCTCGTGACGTTATAAAAAGTTTTATGTCAGAGATAAAGTGCAGGATTTTCTTGAGCATGAATATTCAGCAATTTAATAAGATATACCTGTGTTTAATTCATTTGGCTGATGTAAATTAGACATGTTAGGCTGTAAAACTGCAATGATAGGATACTATCCACGCTAAAAAGTTGTCCAAAAACAAAAAGAACCTCTAGACAGAATAAAATTCATTGTAATTTTTTTAAATAGAAGTGTCTATATTTTGTCATACAGATTTATTGATATACTTACAGTCGTCCAGATCATCATGGCCATCTTCAAAGTATAAAGATAGACCTGCAACAATAAAACAGTAGGTGGGGAGATGGATTTATGCCACTGGATTTATAAACTAAATATAACGTTTGGTGAACAACAGCGTTGCATCAGGTTATACTGGGATGACTGACTGCATTTGATTTTTTTTTGTGCCTTCTATTTAAATTTTAACACACTTTATGATTAAAACTTTGGTGCATAAGATAATTTCTCTCAACTCAACATCTAAATTGTCTTCTTTAGCTACATAATTACACTTTTGCCTCACTAATTCATATTTTGTTTGATATATTTTAGTATACTTTGATATTACATTTTATATAAAAACATTTTTACCAAACAGAGCTCTTAAAATAAAATTAGGGGTTTTCAGGCCAAAGTTGTTTGGAAGATGTGCAGTTCAAAGGTTCAAAGGATAATCCAATTATGTGACAAGATGATCATGGGATTCAGTATAATATTTAGTAGCATTATCGCTATTGAAAAAAACCTCACATCCAGTTCATCTCTATTGTAATAAGAAGTTCGGTCTGCTTATTTATTTTTTAAAACCAATAAAGAAATTACACAGAGAAGATGTATGACCCATATAATTTTCTTGGCTTAATAAAATAATAGTCATGCTTAAAAGTGATCAAATAACCAAAACTGAAAAACTATATTGAATCTTAATTGTTTTATCATATATGTCAGCGAGTGCAGTAACACAATAATAAAACAACAATAATTTCGGATGCAGCATTTTACTAGAAGACCAGGTATTCATACTGAAAACTGATAATATATTGGAATAGTTGGATCGGACTAACCACCCTTAATACCCACAAGTAATGTATGTTTAGAGCAGCTGAGATTTTAAAACTAATAGAGTTTTAGGAAACTTGAAAAATGTTGTAGTTTAGCCAATACTGTAATGATATAATCATTAAGATTTTCAGCAAAAAGCACCGTTATTAAATGTTTTCCTACAAATAACATTACAGAGTGACAAGAAGAGAACCCGTTGTGCACCTTACGATTTAATAGTTTTATCGACCAATTACTCAATCTAATTATTTGAAAGAAACCTAATAATGATCCTCAAAACTCTGAAATCTCTCTCAAACACAAAAAAATCTGTAGCCAACATAAAACATTGATAAAGAAATATTATCTGCATGAGTATTGATACAACTGACTGTGATATGTTTATATACTTTATACCAATTTATGTTCCAAATTACAATGTTTGTCCTTTCTTTTAGACATTTACATGTATATTGTTATGTACAGTACTATTTTAGCCTATTTTACTAATAAAGAACTACTGCTGATGGGACATTTCCTGCATTGACCAACACACTCTAAACCTACTGGATTTTATTAGAGAACAAATAAAAAATACAACTTTTTTATACCATTCAGTAATCGATAAATCATAACACCAGTAAAGACAAGTTAAAAGAGGAGCCCAGAAAAGGATCCAGGAGGCGAAGCCTGTGTTTACAGCTGTTGAGGCTAAGGAATGTGCTCCAGATTTAAAAACACCCTTAAACTTGGAACGATGTTATGGACCTGGTGTTTTACAACTTAAATAGAAAACGTTGCGATAGATTTTAAGAGAAACAACAATATACCCAACGACCACAAACAAACAATACACTTTGTTATGATATATGGCAGGATTTGTCAGCTTACGGCTGACACCGACTGTGGCTACCCGGCTAACGTTAGCTAAGTTGACTCGATAGCATTTGCTATTACAACAGGTCGAAAATAATCCAAACAAAAGAGATAATCTGTATTTAAATAAAACTAACTCGGTGATTTTATAATACAGCATTCTCAATTTGAAAATAATTTTTCAAAGCACGCTTTTGAAATGACCCATTTTGACACTCCTGATTAGCTTTCGTTAGCGAATAGGCTAGTGTTGCTAAGTCTGCTAACACGGGTTGTCCAAGCCCTGCGCTAGAGTCGGCTTTCCTAATCTACCATTACATCAAACAAGTGGCGAAATAGTTACTGCAGTTCAAGTATTACAACTCTGAACAATAAAATGCCACTTTATCTAGAAGAAAAAAATCCAAAAGTTTGTAAGAAAATATGGTTTAAAAAAGTGTTATTACCTGCCATCTTGAGTATCGGCTCGGCTCTGCGGGCTGCCTATCTGCCTTCTAATGCGCTTCCGACGACAGGGGTGCTTTTCATGGCAGGGGTGCCTTTTTCGATACAACACCGTCCGCCGTCCCGTTATGGGCTGTCACTCAAACACGGCAACAAACTACTTCCTGAAAGTACTTCCCAATGCTGCCATTTACCGACTAATTATGTTTTAAACAACTACTGTTACTGTTGTTTTGCAGCTCTGGTACAAACTCGACATAACTGAGCAAAAACTGAGCTTTTCTTTGTGCGCCTTCAAACAAAAAAAGAGAAGCTATACAGTCACGTGACTATATGTCGTAGTTCAAGATGGAGCCTGCGCGATTCGGCGGCTTCGCAGTTAGCTAGCTAGCTACGTTCAATAATGACAATATTTAATGAAATATGAGGGACTTCGAGACGTTTTGATGCGTACAGTGGGATTTTTTTGCCTAAGTCGGGATGTCCATTTACAGCTTTTGGTCACTATGAAGCTATAGTGTTTGCAAACAGATACCACCTGAAGAATATTCAGATAAGAGAGAAGAGGAGAAAATTGTACATAATCGCAATCTAATCTCGCTTTAAGATACAACGACATGGCACTGAGAGAGCTGAAAGTTTGTCTCCTTGGGGTAAGTCACGGTGTCGATTTGTTTAATGGTAAGATAGGGTTTGTGATGTTGTACTTACGTTTGTAATCAAAACTACAGTCAATATGATCTGACGTGAAGGTTTAGCACGTACATTTTAAACATAATTTTAGGAAATTGATCGTCTTGTATACTATTCAATTTGTCATATGTACTATTCTTATACGTACGATAAGCACCTTGAATTATCAGCCTTTCTACCCAATTAATAGGTTAATGAGAATATCAGGAAAAAAAGAACGAGGACAGTCAACCAGCTAAAAGTATTCTATCAGTAATCACGGAAATAATTTGTCAGTAGCTTAATTTAAACTACTGACCTTTTTGCCTAAGGAAATAATGTGAACTCACGGTTCCTATTTAATTCTCTGTAGTGGTCAAGAAGAAAATGCCACAAAATAGCTTTTGTCCATGCTTAATACAAACTCTCTTTGTTCTTCAGGATACTGGAGTTGGAAAATCAAGTATTGTTTGTAGATTTGTGGAGGACAGTTTTGACCCAAATATCAACCCAACTATTGGGTAAGTTTCCCCTGTGGCTTATAATATACTGTCACATTTTTGGTGGCTTTGGGAGAATGCTTTCTTAAATGGTTGGTATTGATTTCAGTAAAAGCTGAAAAGAAGCATTATGTTGACAGGAAATGGGGCTATCTTATTGCCAAACATTTGATAATTATTTTAAAATGATTGTTTGCCAAAATCTTTACAATATTCAAGGTTTTTGTTTCTTATTAAATGCAAACTAGGTCTACTTTGTGTTTTTAAATAGAATTTTGACATGTAATTAAGAAAATAACTTAATAAGAATATTAATAAAAATATCCCAAAACTATTATCCATCAATCCACTGTGTTTATAGTTGCAACAACTTTTGAATTTTTATTTGGCATCAATAGAATATTTTTGAATTGAATTGAATTAAATTTATCTGCGATCAGGACATAAAAGTCATAGCCTGAAAAGAGAAATCCAGATGTCTCTCTTCCCAGCATCACTTTTCATGTCATTTTGTGGGATTTCAAGATGTTCTTACGTCAGAAAGAAATTAAAGTCCCTCTAGTGTGTTCATGTGTCTGCTACAGGCTCTCCACCCAGTTGAATAACCTTGTATAACCTCAAAAAGGCGTCCTGACGAGATGCCTGAAACACTTGAGCTTACCCGTTTCGATGCAGACGACCAACATCATCCCACTTGGATGACACATCTCTTACCTACCCTCTAGTCTGAGCCTGACTTCTCCCCAGACACAGCTGATTTCAGCCATTTGTGTCCAGCATCTTGCGCTGTCATTCATGAATCACATCTCATACCATAAGTCAGGGCTGGAATGTAGATAGACCAGAATATTGAGACATTTGGTTTTCGACTCTGCTCGTTCTTTATCACAACAGATCACAGCAATGCCCTCACTAAGGGCAGCTATCCAGCATCATTATTCATAAAACAAAAGGAGCATTCCATCTTTTCTTTGGCAAAAAAAAAAAAAAAGGCCTGCAACTTAGATCTGGCTTTAATTCCAGCTACTTAGCTGTCAACTTCCTGTTTAAGATCATGGCTTGAAAATGCAAACACACATGCCAATCAATAATTGGTGAAAAACAAACACTCTGATCTTCCCAAAACAGCCTCCTCTCTACTACTACACCTTGAGACTCTAAACGGGATCTGGAATACCAGGCAGTTCTAACAGAGTCCATTCCACACTGCAAACAAGATTGAATTTATGCCAAGAATCCCAAGGTTTTTTGATGTGCAGAAACTGGATACTCTATAAAATCCAACTCTATAATATTCTCCATCTACTAATTATAATTATAGAGTTATAATAATAAAGAGATCAACACTTATGTTTCTAAACATTTACTGAAAATAACAGCACCACTAATACATTTGAAAAGTCACAAAAGATTTTAAATGCAGGTAAAATAAATGCAATATGATCAACCTAGAAAAACAAAAAAGTAATAAGAAATTAAAGTGTGATGTTAAAATAGTGTTATTACATATTGATCAGAAATTAAGTAAAAATATTTTAAGTGGGTAAAATAAAAAAGTAAAGATGGTATCAACAGTTATCAAACATTTATTGTCTTTATTTTCTTGAGCCTCAAAAATAAACCCATCAGAAATTTTCAAATTAATTTAATAATTATCTGCTCACTGTTTCCAACAGTGCGTCATTCATGACCAAGACTGTGCAATACCAAAATGAGATGCATAAATTCCTAATCTGGGACACGGCAGGACAGGAGAGGGTAAGTATTTTTTCATTTAGTTTCTCTGAAATTGAAGTATAACAAAATTTCCATGTATTTCTAAAGCAAGTGAAATAGTTATGTAGCTCTAATTCTGTGTGTGAGCCCCTGCAGTTAGCTAATTCTTCTGAAAGGGGGCAACATTTTCCTTTCTATAGAAGGAGGTCTGGAATATTTTCTGTGGTATTTTTTTTTTTAATCGGAGAGGGATATTTGTTTTGTTTGAAAGCCAAATACAAATCTACCATATTTTGTATTTTGATGCTTCTGATACGTGTTTGTCTCAAATTGATGTCACCCCTGACACAAACTTGACTTTTGTTCATATACTAAGTGCATTTCTTTTCTTAAAATATCTTCTTGAAGTCGATAGAAGACATATAGAATAAAAGCGAATCCACACTGAAAGTGAAACCAGCCCTAGTGACAGTCTTTTTGTGTGAAAGGAGCAGCATTTCTCCTTTGACTCACTGTCTAACTCCTGTCTCTCTGTGCCTTAGATATCCAACATAACTTCCCTTTTTCCTCTGAACTTCCCTGTCTCAAGCTCAACCTTCTGCTATTGTAATGTTTTGTCCCCTGCGTCAGCGCTCTCCGCAGAGCTGAGATAAGATACGGCTCGTCTTTTATCCTCCTTCCCTCTGGAGGATTCCTCTTCCTTGTGCTCTTCAGGGGACATCCGTGCAGACCTATTTAAGATAAGACCGGAGGATGAACTCAGCGTCTCAGCCCTGTGGCAGTGTGCTGCTGTTTCTGGTGTATCTTATCTCACGCTTTCTGCCACTCTACATCAGACTGTCCCCTGTTTTTGTTTTTTACTTTTTAATTAGGGCTGCAAATAACAATTATTTGAGTTAGCTATGATTCTATCGCTACTTCTGATGATTAATTGAATAACTAGATAAAAAAATTTGCTGCATTCTGCAGATTTGTACAAAATAGTAAAAATACATAAGCAAGTAAATCAGTTCCTTTTTTGAATAAGAAAATAAAGATTTTCTTGCCTGAAATGCAGTAACATAGCATCCCTCTAGTGCATATACAGTCATTTGTAGCAAAGGATGCAGGATGTTTCAGCCCCATTTATTATGCACCACCATTTCAACCTCTTGATTGCTTAACAAGTCCATATCTATAAATGTAAAAGAGTCAAATGCACCATGTGTTCTTGGGTTCCTGTTTCTACAAAGCGGCTGTGGTATCTAAAGGCCTTGTTTTCTAATCTCTTTGAAGCTTTGGCCCATCAAAATCTGACAAATTGCAAGAAAGGAATACAAAACCAGCTGAAACATAAATACAGCAAGGGAAGTCTCTGAGATTCCCCAAGTTCAGCATCCATTATCTTAAAGTCAGATCAGGCATCAAGCGACAACTGATCCCAACTGTAACCCACCAAGCTTACTGCCTCTGACTGCCCTGTTTCACAGAAATCAAGCGAAGTGAAGCCTCACATCCACTTGGAAAAAGAAAGTCCCTTTCGTACACCCAGCTTGTGGTTTCAGCTATTAATCAGCTCTGCCAGGGTATCACTGTAGTTGTTTTTTTTTTTTTTGCTTCTGTGTGGCCAGACGTCTGGCCTCGGTGTGATTGCTCTTTGGGTTCAGGCGGCGATCGACCACACAGGTCTTGCTGTGGCGAAGCCCGAGCACTCGCCAGCGAAACAGACAGAGCTCTGCTCAGTGCCTCTGCCAAAAAATCCCAAGCTGGATTCCTGCTGCTAGACGTTAGGCCAGTAACAACTGTAATTATGGGGAATGTGTGCTTTTCTGAGGTAACATTGTCACTCCAAGACGAATGGTTTGTTTTGTTCTATTGTGAAGGAAAACCGAATTGCCGTACAGGCTGGGTCACCCAGGATTTTGAGTTTTGGGTCATTGCTTTACAAATAAATATCATTAGCTGATGTGTGACACTTGAATTTATCAGCTGCAGAGTTACCCGTTTAAACCAGAAGTTTACATACATAGGATAAAAAGTTTTTAAAAAATTCTCACTGTCTGAAGGAAAATAAGACCAAACTTCACTTGTTTTAGGTCAGTTAAAATTGCTAAATGTCACAATAATGAGAAAATATGTCACAGATTCATTTATTAATGTCATTATACGTATTTTTAAGTACTTGATTACATTGCCTTTTAGCTGTTTGACTTGGATCATGCTTTTAGGATCTCCTTTCCCAAGTTTCTCACAATAGTTTGTTGAAGTTCCTCTTGACAGAACTGGTGTAAGTGAGTCAGGTTTGTAGTTTAGATATTAGACTGATAGCAATATGTTGAAAATGAACAAATATTTTTACATTTCGTTTTACTTTTTATTTACAAGATCAAAAAACAAGTCATTGTTTTGCTGGATGCTTCAACAGCCAAAAGAATACTTTAAAAAACTCTTCTTATTGTATTAAAAGTTTTCTTTCAAGTACCAGTAGTTTAATGCTGTAATGCTGAAAGTAGATGATATCTACCAACAATATGTGAGAAACTATAGACAAATCAGTCATGTATTTCAGTAGCTTAATCTCACACTTGCAACAGAAAAATAGTAATTTCCTTTAAAGAAATTCAAACACTGCTGAGCGGGCTTATTAATGAGGTCAGGTCTGAGCTGGGGAGAGTTTTTTCTTTAAAAACCAGAACCCGGTAAATCAGAGTTTACACATTCTGCACAGGTTGTTCTGATCAAGGAGTTTCTCCATGATGCTTTTGGTTTAGATCAAATGTGTGATCATTCATAAATGTCTACTTGTTAACATCTTTTGACACTTTCTGCTCCTTTTCCCCTTGATAACATCTGAATGTGTAAGGAGAAAGGACTTGCACTGCTTGATTTTTAAAAACGCATCTTTTACGTGTCGATCAGAGTTTTATTTGACTTGCTACTGTCCAGCTTAGTGATGTCATTTCTGCGTCAGAGTCTATGGAAAAACCACAATCTGTAGGAGGTAATCGTGTAAAACTGTGCAGTTATACTGAACTGATATATTTAGCATTCATATATCACAAAATGAATGACTGGAAGGAAATGAAGGTCTTCACTGATGCGTCAGCGTCGATTGTTTGTAATAGGATTATTTACAGTCGCATTCTTCATTCTAAATCCTTCTCACATTTCATTGGATTTTAAGCTATTTTCAGGATTGATGATGTCTGAATATAAAAAAGGTTTAAGCAGAGATTAAACTCACTGTACAGTTTAGACTCATCATTTATGTTGCTTCCCTTTCAAAGGTCCACACAGTATTGTTTATTTATTTTTTTAAACAACGATTTCTCAATCTTCCCATAGTTTCGTGCTCTGGCGCCGATGTACTACAGAGGTTCAGCGGCGGCCATCATTGTCTATGACATCACAAAAGAGGTGATTTTAACTTTTCTTTTTTCAACTAATAAGCTTTTTACATTCATTACATTTGTGCGAAAAGAAATAAAAGTTCTTTAAGAGAAAAAAATCTTGCAAACAATAACATTTTTATAATTAATTTATGCATTTTCACATGAGAGTGGCACCAATCTGGATCTTGTTTAATCCTTTTTTAAAATAAAAAAGTATTATTTAAAAAAAAAAAAAAAAAAGCTTCAGTTTTCCTGTTGTCAGTGGAGATTGAACTTTATTAGCCTCTCCATGCATTCTTTCATTTATAACATATTTCTTGTCTCATCAGGATTCCTTCCAAACTCTGAAGAACTGGGTGAAAGAGCTTCGCCAGCATGGACCTCCTAATATAGTGGTCGCCATTGCTGGCAACAAATGTGACCTGTTAGACTCCAGGTAAACTTTTGCTTGATCTTATACAGTAGTTATGTTTTGAAGTTATCTGATGGTTATTACTCCCAATTCACAGCAACAAAGAAAGGGGGGGCAATCAAATTTCAGAAAACACTCGACTTTTCCTTCAAAATGATGCAAAAGGGATTTTGTTAATTTATTTCACTGTTATCTTCTTGAACATTGATAAACACTCTCCCTCCTCTATCTGTTAACTTGTGAAATCTTCTGTGTGTAATCAGAAAAAAAAGTGATGCTTAGTGAGAGAATTGGTTTACAGGTTGCTAAACATTGTTTCTAATATATCTCGTATGTTTACAGAGAAGTGCCAGAAAAAGATGCCAAGGACTATGCTGATTCCATCCATGCAATCTTTGTGGAAACCAGCGCCAAGAACGCCATAAACATCAACGAGGTGTTTGTAGAGATAAGTGAGTTTCTGCTCTTCACCTCAGCATAACTCCTCATATAATTATTATTTTTTGTATCTAAAAGCAGATACCTTTTTGAATAATTTAAGATTTTTTATTAAAAAATGTTTCAAGAGTTTTAACTCAGTGTAAATAAGTCAACAAGTAAAACAAAAGTGAAATATTTTCTTTTTGGTCCGTTAAAAATATATTCGCAGTCTGATATCCATTTAATTTGGATTTTACATGACAGATTAACACAATGTACCACATAATCGCAAAGTGGAAAGAAAACAATTTATGGCTTTCATTTTTTCTTAAAATAAATCTAATTAGTGTGGTGTGTATTTGTCTTTAGTTCCTCTTAGTACTCAGATGGATGTATGGATCAGTGAACATTAATTTAGTTCAGATTCTCCACTTGATGTAGATCTTGATGTTAATTTGCTCATTCTAACATGAATTTGTTTTTATCTAAGCCAGTTGTCTCCAAACGTTTTGCTGTATGGGCCAAAATTGTCAAGAAAGAGTGGCCGGGCCCTAAAAATTTTAAAATGCTCAAAATAAATGTAATGTGCTATACATCAATTAAAAGAGTAAAGTAGTTGGATATTTGTAGAAAATGTATGTGCAAATTATTGCAGATCAAAGCACAAATAAGGTTTTTCAAAGTTCAATAACTTGATTTTAAAGACGTTTGGGTACAAAGTCTGCTTTCAAATAAAAGTCTAATTTATGGTCAATTACAAAAAAATAAGACCAAGATGTAGTTATTAAAGAAAAATACTTTGCTTTGTGCTCTTCATCTTTACTATTGTAAAAGTAAACAAAGACTCTTCCTGCATCAATCATCTGTGCTGGTGGGAAGTGGGGGGCCTCTAATGGCCCATGGGCCACACTTTGAACATCCCTGATCTAAACCAATAGTTGTTCTCCTTAACCTCAGTATTTTAACAGATTTTCTTCCATAATCTTTTTCTTTGCTATGTGTTATCAGAGCAACATCCCTGCTACTTCTGATGAAAAACATCCCCACAGCATGATGCTGTCACCATCTTGTTTCGCAGTTTGGTTGTGTATTCAGGATGGTTTGCGGTGGTGGTTTTACTCCAGATGTAGTATTTTACATGCACGCTAAAAATTTACATTTCAGTCTCATTTTACTATAGCACCATGCGGCTCTTTGCTTTGCCTGTACGTTAAGGTGGACGGTCATATTGGTTTGAACAGTGCTCTCTCTTCAAAGCCTGGGATATTTTTTGGAAACTTATCCTTTATACTGAGATTAAACTAAACACTATTTAAATAACTCTATTTAACTAATTAGTAGGATTCTGATGTCAGATCTTTTCCACTGCAAAACTAGCTAAATATAAAATATACAAGAATTTACTTTCTTCCACTTTGTAATTCTGCGCTACTGATTATTGGTTTATTACATACAATCTCTCACAAAATGTGAAGGCTCATATCAACGTGTTTATGTGTTTCCTTGCAGGTAAGAGGATCCCTGTTGCTGACAGTGCAGCAGCAACATCAGGCAAAAGTTTCAAATTGGGACGGCAGGTCTCAGAGTCTCGAAGGACATGCTGCTGATAATTTTGGTGGCTGAACTCAACGTGACCTAAGAACTAAACGTTACCCACCCCACTATTCTCCTGGTGTGCTTCAGCTTAAAGACACAACACATTACAAAATGTTTTTTCAAAAACCCCAACAAACACTCATATCTGGTCACTGCAGCATGACTCGGACAGCAGCAGCCAAGACCTTTTTTTTCCCCAAACATCATGATTCATATTAAAAATGACTGAGAAAGAACTTTTCAGGTTTTAAACCAAACATTCATACCTTAAAGGTGATATGTGAAGCTTTCCAGTGTTCTTCATGGAAGTCATTTATACTTGTACACTTGTACATTTGTAAAAAACACAAAAAAAAAATAACATTTTCTGTCAGCAAAAAAAGAAGATGCATTGAAGTAAAGTTCTAAGTTATTTTTTTTAGATAAAAAATAATCTCAGCTTCATGAAGGATCTCCTCTTTGACGTTTATATGTGATTTATTTATATGCTCCTTTTATTGCCTGATTTTTTACTTCTTTTTTTTGTTCCAGACAAAGCAACCCTGCTCCTCAAACCCACCTCACGTTCTCTAGATGCAAACAACAATCATGCAGAAAACAATGCAGAAATGAAATATGTGTGGGAGCCTACTTCCTTTACACCGAGGGAATACTTCAACATTTTGGTTGAAATGTTGAAATGTGATGGGACATTTACACTTTGGTAAATGTCCCATTACTTGATGAAGTTTAATAAGTCTCAACTATGTTATGTACCGTTGTCCAGCGTGTGGACTAAAATTAAGTGTTAGTTTACTGATGCATTATTAGGACAAAAGCAGGCTAACCTGTGTTAAAAACATCTGAAGTTAGTGTGCATGCATGTTAGAAGTCCTTATTTGAATTGCTGTTATTCTTCTCTCTTTGGCTCTGAAGAGTAGTCTCTTTGGCACTTGTAAGGTTCCAGGGAATAATACGTTATTACTGTAATTTAACCTCTTTGATCAGAAGAACCTCACATGCAGCAGCTCTGTGTTTAATCAGGGCTTTAAACAGTGGCTAATTATTCTGTGTTAACGCCGCCATCTCCTGCCATCTGTTCTGCATTTCCTCATTATAGTCACAGAAGACGCCCTCCGCTTCACATGCCCGTGCTAACTGTTCATCCTTCTTTTACTTTCCAAACTGTTTAATGGGGAAAGCAGTTTTTTTTCCCCACTGATTCTTTAATTGTCCAATAAAGATGTTTTCATCCTTCCTTTTTTTTTTTTTTTTTTTTTAACCTAATCAGCACTGCCTTGCATGTCCAAGTGCTGTTTTACTACTTGGCTTGTGATGAAAATACTGAGATCTGGAAACGAGACCTCGTTTAAAGAAAACTTTTATTTTAGAGCTCTGATCTCATGTTAGAAGTGAGAAAGCTTCATCAGACGTGGTTTTGTGTTAACAATGTTGACCCCTCACTGAACTTGAACTCTGTATTTGACCCTAATTGACTGTGAGCTTGGATTTTCTTTTTCTTTTTTTTACTTTTTGTGCCTCATTCTTCTTTAACACAAGGGCCTTGATTCTTGCTTCAATTGTTGTACACAATATGATTTTTGGAGCCGTTTCTTGTCCTCTATATGAATTTAATTCTGAGTTGCAGTGGAAGAGTTATTCAGCCTTTCTTCTAGCATGAACTGGACTTTTTGTCTTTGTATGTCCACAATTTGCTTTTTAGATCCAGTTGAAAATGCAACTGAAAGAGAACAAATGTTGGAATATTGAGACTGAAGTTCAAACTGCCTTTTTTTCCTTTACTATCAGTGTAAACCCCTCTTCTCCTTCTCCAAGAGTTTAAGTAGATGTTGTATTATGGCGTTTGGTCAATGTTTTGCTCAGACATACAACAACCTTCACACTTAATGGCACTCCTGTTGTAGAAGGAATAATTCTCATTTTGGTTGCATTTTTTTTGTCACAGATCCAGTTGTTTTAAACAATTTTTTTTCTGACTTATATTTAATTGGCAGGTTTAAATAAGTAATTATTTTTGTTCTAGCTATTTTCTAACTTGTGAAGACCTGAGAACCTGAAAAAACACTTCTAGTTGTCTTGTTTGCCCAAATCACAACTTCAGCAAATATATAGAAAAGGGACAGCACTTTAGTAGTATAAACGCTGCACTTTGGTAAATGTCCCATCACTTGATGAAGTTTAATAAGTCCCAACTATTATATGTACCTGGATTTTTATTTCATTTTTATCTCTTATTTTTAAGATTTTGGTGCCAAAGCCATTTTAAGCACATTTACCCATCTTGACTGTTGATGTGATATGATTTACAGTTTCCTTATAACCCATATCTTTTTTCTGATTATTTCAACGGCGTGACATTAACAATGCACCAGTTTAGATTTTGTCGTTGAAATTAACAAAAAGTCTTGGGCTGGCCCTAGGAATTTGATCAGTCTGTAACATGTACATTTTACAGTGTAGATATTGCACACAATCCTTACTCTTTATTTCCCATTGTTTGTGCAAACACAATATCTCTGTACACCACATTGAGTACATACATATATCAGCAGTGTAGCTACTATATTTAGCTTTTTATTTTTTCATATTGATTGTAGCAAAATGCCTAAGACTTGTTTGCAGTGTAAGGCCAAATATGTGAAAAGGGATTTTTTTTTTTTTTTACTAATAAAACTGATTAAAAAAGTAAGCATGAGTATGTTCTTTTTTTAATTGTAGTTGTTCATACTCAACAGAAATGTCTCGCTTAGCCATTGGAATACAGTAAGAATGTTGTCGGCGGTTTATTGTGTTTAGTTTTCTGCCAGCTGCCAAGCTGTATATATATATAATATAATATGACACTTGAGATGCGTGGTTAAGTGGCCGAAGGCTTTCAACACACTTTAAGTCATGGGGAAAAGTCAAAGCAACTATAGTGCTCTCGACTTATTAATACCCATAATAAAAATGTCTAAAAACGTTTTAAATAAATTAATTATTTATAGCAATAGCACAACTTCACACCAACAGATGCATATTCTGGAGTCTTTCAACACTAAGCTCAATGACTATCCTCCTTACTGTGCAACAGGTGGAAAAATAAACTTGGATCCTGCTCTAGGCAATTACAGACAAGATTAATGATGTCGAACCATTGCAACAAAGTATTGCTTCTTTTTTTTTCACAATTGGGACTGATTAGCATTTCAACAGCTCAAATAATACCTGAACTTTGACCCCAAATCCCAGGAGAACTGAAAAGGCTTCAGGGTATCAGAGAGAAGGAGGAAGTTCAAACCATCTCTTTAATTGATCGTATTTCTGACGCCTTCGTCTCTCTGCCCGACTTTCAGACAAATGAGCTGCAAAAGCAAATGAGGTGGATTAGCAGTACTTACTAACAACTGATGTTGTCATCCAGGACATGTTACTGTTACCTAGAAATGGAGCTACTAGCATGTCAACCAGCAACTGGGTTCATCAAATTTGTTGCAAGACTGACTGCTGCTGGAGATCTTTCCTTCTCCACAGCATCACCATCCACAACAACTCACTGAAGATGCTTGGATGACATGAATTACAACTTTTCTTTTCCTTTGGGATTTTGAATTGCATGCAATCTAAATGCCACATTCTCTTGTCTTCCCCATTTTGAAGAGTGGCAGAGAGAAATATACTCTTGTATCTTGTCATATTTTTTTGCCCCAGTGAAACAGAAAGTAACATTCTTTATATGTTCTCCTTCACTGCAAAAACACAAATATTACCCAGTATTTTATCCAGTTTCTAGTGGGCATATCTTGTTACACTTGAAATAAGAAAAAACACAGTAGTGGCTATTCAGCAAGACACAGGAGCTTATTTTAAGTCAATAATTCTTGAATATTGATTAAAAAAAATCAGGTCCACTGACAGATTTTTTCACTTATAACATTGGAAAAAGTTCTTGCTATGAGTGAAAAATTCTACCAGCAGTACTAGTACTTTTATGAATATTCAAGAATTATTGACTTCAAACAAGCTTCAATATCTTGCTGAAAAGTTACTTGTAAGTTTGTTGGAACAATGTTAGTGAAATAAAACAATCTAAATCTTTTTCTGCATTTAAAAGAAATAGAAAATTACTATGGTGAAGTGATATGGGGTTGAATAAGCTCATGGTTTGTTGTGTATTTTTTGTATATTTAAAATACGTTTTGATAGTCTTCTGAGGTGAATAGCTAATTTAGTTTATGTGAATATTGGGCATATATAAGTTTATATTTTGTCTCTGCTCTTTTAGTTGCTACATTAACTATGTTTATTATTAAGTAAATGAAATAATAAATAAAATGAAAAATGAATGAAAATATGTCTTGTGCTACACTTCACAGTGCAATTATTTGTCCTGTCGTTGTGGTTAAATAAAAAGTTATGCTTTTTTATTCTTAAGTTAAAAATATTCAATGATTTATTAACATGCTGAATTAAAGAAAGAAGTTGCAACAGCACACTAGAGAGTCTGTTTCAGCACTGAGAGTGACAGGGTGTAAACAGGTGTTTCATTCTGAAGCTGAAACCTGCACCTATCTGTTGGGTTCAGATTTCCTAAAGCCCCCAGCAGGGTGAAGGCCCCCCCCCAGCCTTGGGTCCTCCCCAGCCCGGCATCACCCCTCCCCAGCCCGGCATCACCCCTCCCCAGCCGGGCGGCTATGCAGAGGCAGTGACGTCACTAGGCTGACTCCCTTCCTGCTGCATCACAGCAGCCTTTAGCAGCTCTGGTAGTACTTGTGACCGCGGGGGACGGAATATACACCGCTAGTTCACAGAAAACAGCAGCCTTTAGCAGGTTTAACAACATCCTAACACGGGGCTAGGTGTCAGGAAGTGGTTGCAGTGCGATAACCCCGCTCCAGTTGTTGGGATATGGCCAGGCCGGAACAGGTTCTGCTCTTGGAGCCTCAGCACGAACTGAAATTCAGAGGTAAGAGGGGAGGGCCCCGGCTGTGGACGAGAGGAGGGGAGGGGGAGCTTCCTCTGCCAGCATGAAAATGGGGGGCAGTCCAGTGTAGGAATAATCAAAACGGAGAGAGGCTGCAGAACAGTTGTATTTTGACAGTATTGCTCTGTAACGACCCAAGGCTTTTCTGAAAGGACTCATGCTAGGTGATCTGCTAGCTGGACTAGCTTTCGACGGTGAAGTTAGCTGGGCCTTGTCGCTCATTTTTCCTGCAGCAATCATATTTAAGAGTTAATGCATGAAACGCACACCTGTTAGCTTATAGAAGGTATTGTTAATCTCTTGTGCGTAATAAGGCTTTGTGAAATGGTAAAAATGCCTATACTCCACAGCTAAATCACCTCTAGCAATGATAGCTTAGTAGCATTAGCCTGCTCTCTGATTGGCCAGCCAGCTGTCATCTAATGACTTGACAGCACACAGGACGGGGACACTGGGCAGCTTCTGCTGTTTAACATCATTACCATTTACTGTTGAGGGTTCAGCAACAGTAGCAAACATCCTAGCTACGCTTGTATTGGGTTTAGAGATAGTCACGTTTAGGCCCAAATAATATTACATAAACTCTCATTGTACTCTACTTCAGCATGTTGCAGCAGATTAAAACGCTCTGACACAGCTCCAAATATTAAACTTTGGCTCTTGAAATGCACAAAGAGATAAGTTGATTTCTCAAGAAAATAAACTACTCAGACAATGATAGATATTTATAAGAGACACAGAAAAAAAAATTGAATAGTTATATCCACCATGTAATTGTGAAATATTTGCTTGAATGGGTTTAATGAATGATTCAAATCATTCATTAAATGATGTATTAATTATGTTTGTTTTAGTTGGCATTAAAAATGCAAAAAGTTGAAATTTTAATGTGTTCAAAAGAAACATAAAGTCTAATCACGCTCCTATGCAGTTCAATACTCAATCTTTAGTTAGATGAATTAAAATATCAGTGAAAATGTTTAATTATTGCTACATTTGTCTTTTTGCACTAGCACTTATTGCAATTTTGTTGAGGACATATTTAATGCACATCTTATTTTATCAACTACACAAAGTAATGCATGTCATGTATTTTCAATGTACAGGTGATTAGGATTTCAGAAATATGCAAAGATTTACAGATAATCATCATTCTTGATTAGCAATGATGACTCCAAACAAAGGAGACAATGGAGAATTTTAGAGTGAAAATGTGACTCATAGGCTTTAAGTCTTATTAATTATATTATTGGTATATCAGTTTTTAAGTCTCCAACACATCTGGTCAAAATTGTTTTAAATAACACAGTGGCAACTTTACCACATGCATGAAGAAAAAAATTGTTGTTTCACTTTTGCTGGGATCTTGTTATCACTTGAGCCACATGCCAGGTCGGGGTAACCGAAGAAGAGGTGAAACGCGAGGTCATGTAGTGGAATAAAATAAATAGTCTATCTGTGTTTTGCAACTTCTTTATTCTTTTGACAGTCTCTCCTCTTAGCCTGAGGTCAGCTTATTTTTTCAACCTGGATGTGAGTATAAAAAAAATCACGATTTTATTTATTTAAAAAAGTCCAAGTTTTGACTTTTGCACAACTTTTACCACACACTAAAATCTATCACACTATCATATTTTTGGCTCGAAGCAACCTCTCACATAGTTTACTTGTTGGACACTAGTTTGTAGGACATGTATACAGTGTTGTACAAAAGCTGTAAAGCCTTAAACATAACCTTTTTTGTGGTTTAGCTAGTCACAATCATTATTTAAAGTGGCACTATTTTTGTTGATGCATTTGACATCAGCTTGCAAGGTATTTTCTTATTTGTTTGTGCCTACAGCCTCCCAGATGTAATGCCAGGTAGTAAAAACAGCAACCACTCCTACAAAGCCGCTTTTTATTTCTTTCTGCAGTTTATTGTTTTTTATAACTGTGGGCAACAATGTAATCCTATAAGTCTTTAGACCTTTGCACATGACTTTGCTGTTTTTTTCATTTAATTGTGTTAATCTATGGTTCTGCACAAGACAGAAAGATTTCAGTCTTAGCACATGAGGTAATAACCACAAATCACATGCTTCATAATTAATCCCTAAGTAGTTCTGTAGGTACACAGTGTGAAAACCCCGTGAATAAAGTTTAGACCATTTAGCTTTGTTAATGACCTCTTGATTAAATATCCTAAATAATCAAGAAATGAACTTTCTCACCTTTGAACAGTTTTATTGTCAGCACAAACCTTAATAATAATCCAAGGAAAAAAGTATTCGACTGTAAGATCTAGCTATGTATTATGTTTTCTTAAATATAATCTTTTCATAAGTCTTCAGCTTTTATTTATGGTTTTCATAAATTGGATTAGACCCAAAGCTACTTCCAGGAAGAAGTAGATCAGGTGTTACAGTATTTTGGATTGTTTCATTAAAGTTTATTTTTAGATGTCAAACCAAGATTATGAAGGTGTGAATTTACCTTTTGTCTTTGCTCAGAAAAGAAGGGAAGTATCAGTAGTTGATGATGTTTGCTGATCTGAAACTTTATCTTAAATCTGGTCTATGTCCATGTTTTTATCAGTAAAAGTTTGCTTTACTCAGTTTCAAATTTTATACTCAGAGTAGCTGCCTCTATAGATAAAATATATTTGATTTGAGCAATAGGAGTAATTTATACTTGTTAATTAGGAAAACAAATAGTATTTTGTAAGCTGTAACATTTTTCACAATATAGAAGATCTGCAGACAGGGATTACTGTTGATATAATATATTAATTTTGTGTTAGCTACAAATAAACAATAAGGATTTTATTACAAATATGTATATTTTAAAATAGTCTTCTAGAAGTTAAACATTACATTTAAAAACTGTTAGCCTGTAAACTGTATGTATGATCTTGCTATTTCATCTGCTTTCAAGTTTTAATCATAGATTTTTTTATTGTTGCTTAGTCAATTATGAATTGTCTTTATCACTGTTATTTCGGGAGGGACTCATTTCAGTTTGTTAGTTCTCTGCCAATGTAGAAAACATTTCAACAAATCAATGCTATTTGTGCAGAAGGTGAAAGAAACATTCAGTATGCTGATACGTTTCCGAGGAGACGTTGTTTGTTTTCGCTTTGTATTGTATTCATTTCAATGCATCTTTTGTCCAGTCAGGAGCAAAAATTGAACAAAAACATGTTTTGATGAATTTAGTATGCTATGTTTCAGAATGAGAAAAACGAATCGTATTCACCCTAGTGGAAATAATTCTGAATTAGCATGATTATTATCTTATATAGCATGAAAACATATTCCTGTTAACCACAGAAAAGTTGTTAGGACTAATAAACACAATTAAAGTTGAAACTCGATACTGAAAAATACTCCACTGTTTTTTGATACTGTGGAAACCTTTTTTAAAGCACAGGGTTGCCTCTGACAACGATCAGAATATGTTCAACAGCTGGCTTCTTATTAAAACTAATAAGAAGCCAGGAATTTAGTACCCATTAGCTATTTTTTTCATATAGCTAATCCATAGATAAGCTAACACTTAGAAGTAGTAGTGTCCTTTATGGAAGTATTAATTTTGGATTCAGGTGGGCAAACCAGATTCAATGTAAACAAGGATCTGGTTTGTACAAAAAGTTTAGTTTGTTTTGTAAAGGATCCAGCCAGTGAAAATGTATCCAGCAACAGGCCTGTTTTGTTTCTGTTTCTGGTTATATTTCATCATATTTTTTGTTTTATTCAGCAGAGTAGGTTCCCACAGTTACTCTACTTGTCAGCTTCCATGTGAGCACAACATTTGTTAATGTTTACTTATTATTAGTGCTAAATCCTTATCTACTGAACAGAGAAGTAAAAGAAGGGGGCTGACACTGCTGTGTTGTTATCAATGGTGTTATTTTTATGTCTTCAGCTGTATTTTGACTTTTGACTGCTACAGGAGTTGCTGATAGATTATTACAGTTCATGATTCCCTTTAAATTTGACAAATAAGTTGGTATTATTATTAACTTTGCCATGTATCCCTTTCTATGCTATATGATTTTTATACTGCCTCTGCTTTTATATAATACAGGAAAAATCAGAGTAATTCAACTTGGTAAACTTGAATACTAAATAAAATCATATTTCTTTGTGAAGGAATGCATTAATGTCTGTTTTGACATTCATACTGTTCCGAAAGTGTTGTTTACTAAATTGTATATTTCTGTTTTATTTTAATTAAATTGATACCAGATTACTACTAATCCACATTTTTTCTTTGTTATAGTTATAAATTTTGTGTAAATGGATGAGAAAAAGAGCATGAAGGGCCTGAAAGCTTTCTGTCAACCCCACATTTATCAGGATGTAAACTGTAATTTGACTCAAATTTTATTTATTCATGAAATTTTTATTTGTGTTTGCAAGGCCCTATTAAGTCCTTGAGGGTTTCCACGAAGAGTCATTTATTTCAGCTTTAAATGAACAACACAAGGTCTTTAAAGTATTTCAAGCTTGAGTCAGCCATCTTGCTTTATTTACACAATATGGGACCAGTATACAAACTAAATGTGATGAGTTTTCTCTGCCAAATGAAACTGCTGTTTGTCATCATTTTTGAGATTTCATTGCCCCCAGCTTTAATACTTTAAATTACATTCAATTTCAAATCTTTTGCAAATAACAGGAATTTCTGTCTGTTCTACATTTAGGATTTAACTTTGTTACGAGAACAATGTTAATGCTGTTTAGCAATCTATATGAATAATTAATGAAAGCTTCGCCAACCCTTTTAGATTAAGCGGTGTTTTTTTTTTTTCATGGACTCTTGTTTTCTGCGATATTGACAAATCTGTGCAACCTAATGCAGCTGGCCTTGGAGAGCCTTGTAGAGATGTGGGCTGCATCTATAATGATGCCTGTAGTTAATTGAAGCCAAAGTGCGTTAGCTGTCCTGTTTTTAGGTTTTACGATAAAAGAAGAATGTGATTTAGATTTATTTTTTCTGGATTACAGATACTTTTCAGTCCAGTTTATTAAAACATGCATTTGTTTGAAATGGTTTTTTGTTATTTGATTGTTTTTCTCTTGCTGGTGTTTCCCCTGTAGCAGTAAATGATGGATGTATACTTTGATGAATCTTGATCATTTGCTTAGACTCATGTTTTTTTTTTTTTTTACTGTGTAGCTTAAAGACGTTCCGAACCTTTTGAGTTTGCGTGCCTGTTACAGTTTATTCTCCGTCTGTCTTTTTTGATTTGTCTTACTTTTCTAGCATTTGGCATTGCAGTAGTCTGACCAAGGAGTGGTATAAACCCGTTTGTGTGGTCGCTCAAATCATAACATCCCCAGCTATAAAATGAAAAGAATCTCTCTGCAGGTTTAGTTTATGTGTTTCTTCCCGAGAATTATTTCTCTCTTTTCTTTTTTCTCTTATTTTTCCCAACCATTAAGATTACGTAAAGTTCATATTTTTACGGGTCTCTTCTGTTTACTTTTCTCTCAGGTCCGTTTTCAGACGTGGTCACCACAAATCTTAAGCTCTCCAACCCGACAGACAGGAATGTATGTTTTAAGGTCAAGACGACAGCGCCCCGCCGGTACTGTGTGCGGCCTAACAGCGGCATCATTGATGCAGGCACCTCAATCAATGTCTCTGGTAAGGATAAATTAGTAGTACTGACTTGTTTGTTAGATTTTCCTTCAAGTTTCAGTGAAACCCAATCGTTATGGTAATTTTTCTCTGGAACGTAACTCCAAATTTGCTTATTCTTGGATTTTTTTCATAGTAAATCAAAATAAAATGGAGCGTAAGAAGATGAAATATGTAGGTGGAATTTATTGGCCGGTGTTTGCAAAGCAGCGGGTCCAGGAACACCATTTATTTTCCTTGCTACTGATTGGCTGTTCCCTCAGGAGTGGGTGTTAGCTTATGTAGTTGTTCAAAGATGGCTTCAACTGTGCATATGTAACTTTATTTTATTTAATTTTATTTATTTGTTAAAATGTGTTAAAATGATTGTTATATCATGACCGTAGTTTGAGACAGGTAATCTGTGAAAAAAATGTACTTTTCTGCCTCCTGCCAGTGAAACTAGAAACAACCAATCAGAGCCAGGAGGCGGATTTTAGTGCCGTCAATCAAACTTGTGTATGTGCTGCTGGGAGCCACTGTAGTTTATTGACTAGGATTAAAATATTGGATATTTAGTCAGTAACTATAAAATAATATAATACACCAGTATCTAATTATACAGCTCTTTGGATTGTCACAAGATTTTTTTCCCCAAGGATTTTCTCAAAAGAGCCAGGTAGTACAGCGAGTTCTACCAGGCTGCTTTTCTACTCACTCTGTAGTAAAGAGACGAATGTTTCCATACTGTGACACCCCAACCAGATGCTCATTTTACAGCTTCCCCTATCTGGTGTCAACAACCCTAGACTGAGTTACTGCTGCTCGCTGTCAACAGTAGGTGACAAGCTGAGTCCCATCTCAGCTGCCATCAATTATTACCCTTATTAGGCTGAAAAGGGTCAGCTTGGAGTCACAAAACAGGATTTCTTGCCTTAGAATGGAATTTTGTTGGCAAACTTAAAGGTGTGCTCTGTAACCAGTTTCTTTTTCCAGCAAGTACTCGGGCTTATATGGTGTTTTTAAAGCACTGCAGAAGACAGAACCGTGAAATGTGGATTCTTGCATTTGAGAAAATTGTTATTAAAAACAGAGCACATTGTTTTGATGGATACATCCAGATGGATTTAAGGTCTTTCATACCTTTAAAAGTAAAAATAGTAAAATTTTATCTATACTGACTATCTCAAATCATATTTGACTAGACTTGTTTTACTAAATTTAATTCAAATTGTTGCTCCTTATGCTTTCTTTGTTTTAAAAGAGTCTAGGTTTAGCTCAGGATCTACATCGCTTGTTGCTTTTGGTGGCGATTTGGTACTAAAACATATAAAATCCAATTAAGCCTATTAATGTAAAGTCATAAGAGCTGCTGTGGGTTTGCAACATTTAGAAAATTGGAAACATCTGAATTCTAACATTTCACTTAATCTATATATTGAGTAATTTAGCAGTAAAATTTTTTTTGAATTGAGAAAGTTACTTATTTTCTCAATATATGGTGTACAATTAAAATGCAATTAAGTGAGATTAGTTATTTGCAGACTAATCCCAGGTAATTAAGTTAGAAATGTAATCCACTGAGCTGTTTGTGGATGTTGCTTGTGTGTCAGATTTATAGGTACACCAAAAACATGCAAATAAAAATAAATAAAATTTATGTAAGCGATTAATTACATTTAAACAGGTTGAAGTGTATCAAAATAATTAATCAAAATTAATGCATTAAAGTCCAAGCCCTAATATAATTATATATACCGCTTTGCTGTAACTATATGCTGAGTTTGACTGCGACCACAAGAATGTTGTTCATGACTGGTGTTAACATCTTCTAAATGGAAAAGTAGAACTTGACCATGTAAAAACATCCTTCATATCCACAACTATTAAAATGTATGTAACTCATTGTGAATGTTTTTATGACAAAGTATAGACTGCTCTGGATAGTGTTATCATTTCATTAGCTTGTCCTTACATTTATTTCCTGTGGGCTTTTTGTTTTGACTGAACCAGAGACTGATTCATCTGTCCAAGCTGAGATCTGAGTAGATATTTACTCAATATATCAACTCAAAAGTCTCCGAGTTATGTCTGATGTTTTCTAATAATCAGAGGGCGTACTAGCTCCATTTCAAGTCAAATATATTTTCATAACAAAGTTCAACGTATAAAGTGGAAGCCGATGACTTGTAGGTTATTTCTGTGTAGTCTCAGCACTTATTTCCCTTTCAGATTTAATTGACTAGGACAGTCTCAGAAGCACATAATCAGGGGAGTAAAGGCATTGTGCCCTGAGAAATCTGAATCTGAATACATTTGGAGAGTTTGCTTTCACATTCTTGTTAGTTTTGTCTTCAGGTCAATGTAGACCTCTGTTCTTTGTCAAAAAGAACAGAGCTTTTCGACAAAGCTCTGTTCTTTAATCTCACACTATACTGTATGTAACGTCTTTTGTAGATTTGATTTTCTGTTCACAAGTTTTTGCTTTGAACACAAATCTAAACCAAAGTAATGATATTTGGACTGTGAGCTGACGAGAAACCAGCTGATGCACAGTATTTGGTCCATGTGAAAAAGAAAAGGCAAATTTATCGCAATATTTTGAGGGAAAGCTATTCTTTCCACAAGTAAAAGTTTCACATATCACAGACTGAGTTTTAAGGAATCTGAATTCAATCTGAATCTGAAATGAAACAAAACTGATTACGGTCTTTTTTGTGTTTTCAGAAATAGATCTTCTCTCTCTCTGTGACCGTTTGTAATTTTATTGGATACCCAAGGTATTGGAATACAAACAAATGAAAAGTGGCGGAGTCCTTATTCAATGCAAAAATTAAAATACAAAATCACTTTATCTGTCCCAAAGGGAAATTAAACATTGTCATAACTAGTATCATCCAAGTATCTACAGAATGTTTTTGTGGATGGTGATGCTACGAGCAGGAAGCATTTTAGATAGCAGTCAGTCTTGCAACATATGTGAAGAGGCCTCTGAGTGAAGTATGTTAGTGCATGAAGGTTCATGACTGTCATAATATGCTAACACCTCAATTTCCAAGCAGTAGACGCTTGGAAATTGTCTTGTTGGGTTGACAACTCAAGAACTTCTTCCTGTCATACTTCAAAATAAGACTCCTTAAAAAGTTTTAAATCTGGGAAACATCTTAAACGTATTTTACTAGACAGAATAAGAAAACTAGCATTCATGGAAGACCTGGTTATGCTCTTTAATGTTGTTTGATGTTTATCTTCTGTAGCAGCTTAGCTTCCAGGCGTAAAATCTTTACGTCTGAATGAATTGATTTGTGAATTAGACAACTATCTAACAAAATACTGCATTGTTTCAGTTGTCAGAAAGGGGAAAAGTGTTTTCTGTGCACCAGTTTCAGATTTTACAGACTTGATGCAAATAAACCACTTTATGTCGGTCAGTTTCCACTTGTATAGACGTTCTGATTTAAGAGTTTATCCGTAAAAATCTGTACACTAAGACATCACGTCATAGCAGCACTGTTTTCTTTTACATTTGAATGCAGCTGTGATTTCAGTCTGTTTTGCCAAAACGTACATAACTTTTGATTTGAAACGTATCTCCTCATCTGCTGTTAAATAAGCTCAAAAGAATATAAGTTGTATATCTTTTTTTACATCTTCTACTTTAGCTCAGGAGGTCAACTTACGTCATTGTGGAGTATTGAATATTAATTATACACGTAAACCATTCTGTTGATCCTTTTTTTAGGCTTCTTTTCAGGGTTGTTGTTTACCCAGCTGCCTTTGCTGAGCTTATTATATTTAGCTCCTGAGAGTTTCATAAAGTGCTAGTTCTGGCATTAGACTAGAGCAATAAATAACACAACTTAAAAAAGAAGCCCTTTTTGAGGTTTTATGACATTTTCTCATCTCAAACAATCTTTTTAACACTCTCCATTATTACTCTAAAAAGCATTCATACTTTCCTGCCTCCATTCTCTGGTGTTGTCCCAGCGGACCCAAGCTAGATGGTTGTGCAAATTGGGTCTGACTGAAACAGGACATTCTCAATCTGTTCATGCCGTCTGTTTCTGATTTGCAATGTTGAGCCACATTGATTGCTGAAATGGTGCACAACTCTGCTCTTGGGAGCATTGGCATGTGCCATATATGAAAGTCATGCTGATATCCAGACCAGCTTTGAATATAGGTCATTTGTTTTCAGTGAAATTATAATAAAAATAATTTTAAAAAAATCCCACAAACATAGTGGATGTAGTCAGCACTGACGTAGAAATATGGCTTCTGATTACATCCTGATTTAAAAGTTGGAGTCAAGGGAGGTAAATTATCCTCCATTTATAACCATTTTCATCTTTCCAGACCTCCGTTTGACGACACGAGTAAGTGATTACTGTAAATCATTTTTACAGCTTTAAAATACCTTCTCGGTGACATCAAATACTAGGAGGACTGATAAAGCGAGGGGCTGAGGAGAAATATTCTCCACACCTGCTTTTTGTTAGGGCAATATGTAATGTTTGGAAAGAAAAAGGCTTTAAAGTTGTTAGAAAGATTAGCCCCAGGGGTATCTGTTGGTCCATCACTGTATCATCATCATGGTAACAGAAACCAGTCATATTCACCACTTTTTCCATGCTGTACAAGTAGTCACAAAGCCTTTGACTTTTATGTAGACATGATGGACATTTCAAGCTGTAACAAATGCTGCCTGTGGTTCAGTTTTATCTGTTGATGCAAAAATAAATTCTATTTTTGATTTCCATGAGGCTGAAGGTGATAAATAAACTAAAGGCGTGAAAACAATACTCATACTCTGTGGGAGGAAAGGGTTCAGCATTACTTTGTTTTTCTTCCTTTCCTTTTACTTTTTTGAATAAACATTTTTATAAAAAGGAGAAAATAAGACAAAATTGTATCTTTGTTTTTATTAACCCACAAAACTAACATACACCATGCTGTGACTTTGGTCAGACAATAGAAACTAAAAAAGTAAAGCAATAAAATGTGAATAAAAAAATATAGTAATGGTAAGAAAGTACAATGGTTATAATTTTAAATAGTTTGTACATATCTAAGGTTTAGGGCAGGTACTTTAAAAAAATTTTTTTTTACGAACATTACATCTTATTTGTGTGACAAATAATGACATGTTGGAAATTGTGGTTCTGTGCACTTGAGGTTAGATTTAAATAATTTTAGAATCATTAATGTTTTTAAACTCAAACTCGGTTCATAAAATTTTGATGCATTTATTTAGCAGGGAAAAGACAGATATTTCTGTCTAATCTGTCAAACATTGACAAGAAAAAAAACTGTCCCATTTCATCTGCTGGCAGATTTATTGGTTGCATCACTATTCATAGGAAGGGATTTTTAAATCAAGCACAGTTATGTTTTATATTCAAAAAATGTTGCCAGTTCAAATAAAAGAAAATGAAAAATTATTATATTGAAAACAACTGTTTCTTTCTTCTTTCATCTCCAACCAAAATTCTTTTCAGATTTACTGCTGTGGCTTAAAAAAATTCCCTAAAGCAAATCTGAAATATATTGTGACTCAGATAAGCTAGAGTAATGTTTTGCTCATTTTTTCTGTCATTGATTGTCCTTTTGTTTTTCAGTCATGTTGCAACCCTTTGAATACGACCCAAATGAAAAAAGTAAGCACAAGTTTATGGTCCAGTCCATGCTAGCACCTCCTGACATGACTGACATGGAGGGAGTGGTAAGTGTTTCTAATCATTCTTTGGTTGTAGTTTTGGAATATTTACTCAAATACTTTCTGTATATCTAAACTGTTTCTGCATTTTTTTTTGTTCTGCAAATGTGGAAAACACATTAAAAACACTTAAACCATTACAGTATCATTTTTGTTTCTGGCTGGCATTCTCACTATCTTCATTAAGATAAAAAAGATTCTGAAGTTTTCCTAGTCATAATGTTTTTGCTGATTGTTTACACTGCTCTAGTGTAATCAATAGGCAAAATATCTAATATCTAGAAAAACAGAGAAGGACACTAAACTGGTTTTATGTATTTAACTTTTCAAAAGCTAAATAATTTTGAAGATTTAGTTCTTACTGTCAGAATAAGTGGAATCTTGTTAAGACATCTGTTTTTACTTTAGAGAGTTTTAAATATTTAAACGTTTTCTATATGATAACTTAAGTATTTGGTTTATCTTGATAAATAAAGCATTAATGTGTGATTATCTAAACTTTTATCTTATATTTACTAAAAGTGCATGACTATATTTAAAATGATGGAGTATCCATGTTCATCTTTCAAGATGAAGACTTGTTACCCTTCTCTCACAGTAAAAAGTGAAATTCTATAGAAATCTGTAGGGATTTGACTTACTTCTATCTTTTTATGTTTTCACACCGTTAACAAGGTCCTTCATTTTCCATCAAGCTGTGCTAAATTGTCAACTTTATTCCACGGAGGGAAAATTGTGACTCAGATCTGCCAAACTTTTCTAAATCTTACTCCTCAAACTGAACAAGTATGCCAGTATGAACATGTCTGTCATTTTTATTGTTAGACTCAACAAATATAAAAGCAAAAAAAAAACCAGTGACATCGGCGGACTTTCAAACCTTTGCTGTGGTAGATATGATTGGTTTCTCACGCAAGTATCACCCAAAATTAAGGAAATCGCGGCCGATTTATCTTTTCATTCAAACTTAGCAGAAGTGCTAAATTAAAAATTAGCTCCACTGTTGGCGCATTAGCAGAAGTGTGTCAACCATTGCAAATTACGATTTTAATACTAAGACTAAATATGTGCTTTTGATAAACAAAACACAAATTTTGTTTACCAGTTCTGAGCATCATGAACTGGTTCAAATAAATACAAATAACTAGGCCTGTCGCGATAAACGATAAATCGATTAATCGTACGATAAATGAAAACTACCGACGTCATTTCAATTATCGGCATTATCGTCTCTTCCGGCCTTTTTCTCTTTCTGTTAATGACACCGAATGAAAAAAAGCTCAACTCCGGTGCTCTCCACTGATCCTCCCTTCCTCATTTCCTTACTGTAAAGCCCAGCACACACTACACGATCTTAGAGCTGTCGGCGATTGTCGGCCCATTTTCAAAACCTGACAGACCGCACATTAGCCGACAGAAATCCTAGGTATAACTGTTCGATCGGGTTCGGTCCTGCCGCGTGGTGTCAAACAATGGGCACAAAATAATGGCTACAAGTTAAGTTAACTAATTTTAAAACCAGACATTAATCAATGCTTTACTACAATCTACCTGCAATGCATGTGGCTAGTGTCAGCGTAAAGTCCTGACTGAATGAAAATCATTAGAACATATTTACGTCACGTTAACGAAGAACAGCTGAAAAGTTACCGGGTTTATCAACTGCAGTAGCAATTTCGCTCCAACTCCTCCCCTTGTCATTTCTATATTCTTTGCATGTTGAATAAACATTAATGTTGTTTCCACATATCATCTCCAATGTCCGCTGGACTTCGGGTTGCGCCGTGTCAGCTGTTTGGGATTCCCCGACGTAATTTCCCCTCAGAAAACACAGAGGAGAATCCGGGCTTTCTGATTGGCTGCCTGTCACATTTAACAGGCTGCGTTAAAGATCCCAGTCGGGGAAAACCCCTGATTTAGATCGGAGCGGAAACGACGATCTACCGTAACACACCACACAATCTTAGAAAGACCAACGGTCTAAGATTGTTGTAAGGGGAAAAATAGGAGCAAAAAATCATGTAGTGTGAACTATTGCATCAGGTAGTCGATGTGCCCATCTTCTCTATTTACGTCTAATTATTACTGAAGGGCAACATAATATACAGACTTCATAATCTGCACTCTTTTGGTTGAATGCAGTATTTATTTCCACTTTGACTTTATGTTGTTTAGTTTTTATCAAGTACATTTTTTGTTAATGGAGACTGAGAATCCATTTTGTTTTTGGTTGTTTTGTTTATTTTGTTTATCAGTTCCAGTGTTAAATATTCTTTTGAAAATAAAGTGTATCTATCTTTGGCAGGAAATCACATGCATTATTACGTCATTTCCATTAAATCAGTGTAAAAAGGTCTTCAAACAATATTATCGTTTATCGCAATAATTTTTTGAGACAATCGCTCAGCAAAATTTGCTATCGTGACAGGCCTACAAATATCTATTATTAATGTCACTGTTATTGGTTATTAATAATACCAATATTAATCTATTTTTTTTTTGTTATGGTACAAATATATATATATATATATATATATATATATATATATATATATATATATATATATATATTATTTTAAATCTGTCTAATATATTATTGGTAAAATAAGTGATTTTTAACAGTCTGTGTGGTTAATTTTGCTAATGTAATATTTCTTGTGCTGCTGGCTGTTCATTATAACTCTGGTTATTTATCATATTGTTTAATAAGCCTTTAGCTTATTAGGAGACATGTGTTATCTAATAACACAAGTTTCTTACCAATGACTTTATAATAAAAACATTCCCTATATTTTTCTGTCTGCAGTGGAAAGAAGCAAAGCCAGAGGAGTTGATGGACTCTAAGCTGAGATGTGTTTTTGAGATGCCAATGGAGAATGAAAAAACGGTGAGCTCTTGTACTTTTTGCTTTGCTTTATTGTGCATGCTGATTGTGTCACTACATATAATTCAAACTGTTGTACTACAGTATAGTTTTATTTAACATTTCTTTCTTTCCAGCACATCTACAACATTTAATATATACTTTTACAAGAAGAGGCTGCTTATTTATTTTCTTTTTGCGCTCTCAGGTTTCTTTTTCAAAATTACAAGTTCTGGTTGTCAATTATTTTTCCATTTCCTCTTGTGTTTCTTTACCTTTTCTTACAACAACCATACTTTAACTCAAACAGCCTTTAAGAAAGTCACTTTGTTTTAGCCTTACATGTAGTTTATTTTTGTTGTGGTTCTTCCTTGGCCACCTGATTCCGTTCAGCTGTATAAACAGCATTTCATCAGAGATAGCGGCTTAGTCTAACAGCTTCTTGCACACAAGGAGCAAAAACAACCTTCAGTAGTTGTTTTGAATTAGTTTTGACCTACATGAGACATTTGCTGGGCTCCCAGTAGGGGCTGTGTGCCATGGAGTGTTTAAGGCAGACATAATGGTGATGGAAACCAGCTTGATCCTCTTATGAAAGGCACTCCTGGGTGAACTCCCCTAAAAAGGTGTCTGTGTCTTTCCATCGTTGTAAGTGAACAGTGTTAAAGTTCCCAAATGTAAACAGATGGTTCTAACTTCGTGCCAGGCGACTTAGACGTTGTTGGGAATCTCAGTGTAAACATTTTAGCACCAGTTTACTGATTGCATCAACTCTCCGTAACCCACTTACAGCATGATATGGAGTCCAACAAGATGTCGTCGAGCTTGCTGAAGTCAGAGTCATCTGCGCTGCCTGTGAAGTCGCTGAGCTCCACCCTGGACGACGGAGAAGTAAAAAAGATCATGGAGGAGTGCAAGAGGCTGCAGATGGAGGCTCAGAGGCTACGGGAAGAAAACAAACAGATTAGAGTGAGTAAAACAACTCAAAAGACAAGAATTACTTCATTCCTTCTCGTCCTCCTTGATTCTCTTGTCCATTTCTCAAAGGCTCACAAGTCAATAGATAGACAGGAACTTCAGTTTGTTCGATTCAAACAATACTTTATTGAGCCCAAGGGGAAATTAAATAAAGTTTAAAAATGCTTGGCTAAAAGGTTGTTTTAATTGTGGTTTAAAATTTATTCTTTGTTTTGAAGACTGGGACATCCAGTCTAAATAATGAACATTGTTGGTTTTTCAAACCAGAGTGTCAAATGATAAAATATGTTTGGACGCTTCTGATCAACGAGCTCAGTTATTTAAAGGATTTAAAGTTGGTTTCAAACGCTGAACTCCATTTATGTTAAGTCTCTCCAAGTCTATCTTAGTTTTTTTTTAACATTTCTAAGGAAAACTGCTTGACATCCATCCTTCCATCAAGACCATTTTAAATAAGATCTTGGCTAGCATTAGATCAGCTAAAGGGATCTTTTATATCTGTCTTATGTTCTTTTTTGTTTTTAAGAGAGAGTTTTTCAACTTTTATTAATGACATTATGAGTATCAATCCAAGAAATGACATGTTATATATATAATATATATATATATATATATATATATATGGAAAACACTTGGCTGATAAGCAAAAAAAAAGTATGTGAAACACTTTATTTAAATATATTTTTTGTTTGTTTTCAGAAAACTAAACAATGTTTCATCGCTGAAATAATCTATAGGTCATATTCAAATATTGCTAAGAGAAGGTCTTGTCATATTTATGCAACCAATGACTATTTTAGTAATTGATTAATCAATTAATCTGATCTGATATCTGATAATTGGATAAAAAAAATTTGGCACAGTTTGTACAGTTTTCACCTAACTCTTTTACACAACATTAGAAACACATTAAAAGATAGAAATAAACAAATAATTCAATTGCTTTTTAAATAAAATAATTTATTGCCTAAAATGCAATAACATAGTATTCCTTTAGTGTATGTTTTATTATTTGCAGCAAAGGATGCATCAGCAGCTAAAAAAAAAGCTTCTAACATCAATATATGAAAAGTTTGGCCCTTTCTCTTTGACTGATTATTTTTTGGATTCACTAACTAATAAATGGAGAGAGTTTTTTAATCATGTGAATCGAGGTGAAACTAAAATTATACCATTTGATGAGTTTTGGGTAGAACATATTTTCAGACAAATGTTTTTTTTTCTTAAATTCAAAATCTACATATTTTTCCTACAATTTTGGTTTAATTACTGCTCTGTGTATGCTGCTCCTTCAGAAAATGGCTTCATTTGCGTCTGTACACTCAAAATAATGATTAATCAATAACTAAACTAGTTATTTCAACAATCGATTAATAAAGATTAATCTGATTAATCCAACTAATTGTTTCAGTCCTGGTCTTGAGTGTCTGAGAAATCATGAAAGCAACTTAATAAGCCTAAATCTTCTCATGTGTGCTGCGTATAAAACCAAACGGCAGAAATTAATCCTGTCTCCTAAATGAAAGACAGATTGAACAAATAAACTTTTCATCCAAAGTTTATATGACTTCAATAAACCGTCATTTTGGTACTGATTAATAATCACGGTAAAGTAAAGCAAATGAATTAGCTTGTTGAGTCAAAGAAAGCGGAGAGCCCTCCACCCTTCGACAGCTATTCAAGCCCAGTTTTGCGATAAGTAATTTAAATCAATGAGCCTGCTATCAGTCACAACTATCGATGAGGTAAGTTTTGAAAAGGAGTTTTGTAAAAGTCGGGCTGGGCATGAGTCACACACGCTCCCACCAGGCTGCCAAGAAAGAGTCGGCCTCCTCTCTAACATCACCACCATCCCTCCCTTTAAGGTTTTGCCAGAGGCAGAGCGATTGTTGGCTGGTCCTGCGGCTCAGATTAAACTAACAGAGCGCCTCGACCCCGCCCCACCCGCTGCTGGGAAATGAAGTGTGTTAAAGCCTGGCGCCTTGTGTGTTCCTCGGGGGATTGGTTCGGATGAAACTTTAAGCAGATCCTATTTCTTTGAGCTGATAAATAAACTCTTTTCTAGGGCTGGGCGATATGACTTGAAAAACTATCAGATCTTTTCCAGAATGAAAGTTACAGAAAATGTTTTCAAAAAGTGGTTTTCATTTTAATAATTCTTTCTGTGAGTTGTCCCACAGAGTATTAGGGCCGGACTTACGAGAATTTTTGTTTAATTCTGAGAATATACTAGGGGTAATAGGGGCGATATGGACTTAAATTTTTATCACAATATTTTTTGGTGATAATGTGACCATAAGAACTATTTATTATTTCTTTTTTACCTAACTGTATGGCTGTGACTACATCAATACATCAATCATACCTCCGAAAACATGAAAAACATGTCCATTCATAATACATTTCTTTAGGACACCAATCACTTAAAGAAGTGTGAATTAAATGCACTACAGTAACTGCATTTAAACATATTTTAAATTTTATTGATATTTATTGATTCTGTTGTTGAACAGTGGAGAAAATAAACTAGCAATATGGACAGTTTTGGAGGCTTTTAAATATTGTTAATTGGCATTTTATTGTGACAATGATGCACCAAAATTCATAGAAAATTATCACGATAAATGATGAACGGTGCAATAAATGTCCACCCCAGTCATAATATTAGCAGGAAAACTATCTAACCGGACATTTTTTTTAACCTCTTCCTCCGTTTCTCTTCCTCCTCCGACCCGATGCAGGAAGATGATGGTTATCGGATGAGGAAGAGCAACATCATGTCATCCCAGCATGCCTCAGGCTCCATGAAGAGGGAGGAAGGTTTGAGTGCCCGCTCCGTGGCCCTCATCCTGCTCTTCTTCATCGTCGGCGTCATCGTGGGGAAGTTGGTGTTGTAGAGCGCAGCACTTCGGTCAGCCGCAGCATGCTTTCATGGTGGATGAAAATACACACAGGAGCTGGGATTTTTGGATCAGAATGCCATATTTGCTGGTTGGGGTTGGGGTGGGGGTGGGTGGGGCGGTACTAGTTTTGATTCAGTCCCATTTATGTAAAAAGTTTAAATTTAAAAGGGTAATCTATGAGAGAAAAAGAGGGAAAAAAATGACTCATCTTAAGAACAAACACCTCTGTAATCATCGCATAATCCTTCTGGCCTTCTTCCCAAAGTTTCATGTATTCAGATGATTTGTTTCAGGGGTTTGTGGGGAAACAGATTCATAATTTAACTGGTAATTCAGTTCAGTGAGTCTTCTAACAACGAGCGAGATAGCGTCGATGCGACCGGTCAGATTGCTGCTGTGCGAATGTCGTTTTATTTGATTAGACTGACTTTCTTTTTCTAATTGATGCACGCCAGAGCCAATCTTCTCCGACATGTGACGACTCCACCGCACAGTAAATCCTGCTTTTCCTTCCGGTGGAACCCTGTTTTTAAAGGAAGGGAGGACCCAAAAGGTCAGGGGTCACGCACAGGGCTACAACAGTCTTCTCCAGTCTAAGGCTTTGTAAAATCTCGTCTTTGATTGTGGAACAGCTTTGATGTGTGTAAGAAACACTACAACGGGTGTTTTATTTCCTCATGCCCTTTTTTTTTTTTTTTTGTTGCCCTAATTTATTCCCGCCACCTGTCAATCACTGCTCACCACATCCTCACTTGTCAGAGGAGGATGTTTGCATGCGTTCACATGAGTGTTGCATCTGAACTTTTGAATCTAATTTAATTGCTTTTGTCATTTGACTGTAGATTTGCACAATTTAATTGCTGTTTTTTTCTCCTTCTTTCTCCTTGTCCTTTTTTCTTGCAGTTCTTTTGTTTTATGTTATATATATTTTTTCTTTGGTTGGAGGTAAAGCAGTCAAAAGTATTTCAGCAAACTGAAGTGACGTTTGGATCGTTTCTGTAAATCGATATGAAAGCTTTGCCTTGTGACCTGTTGGGGCAAGTTATTCTCAGGCCAAGATGGAGGTACAATTACAGTACATAATAGACTGAAGGAGATCAAATGGCTTTCCCTGACATCAGCAGGATCAGGGTCCTGAATGTGAGGGGGAAACTACTTTTTTCAGCTCTTGTTTTCCTCCGTCTCATTGTGACATTTGTTGACATTCTGTCTTATTTCTGGCAAATTGCATGTTAAAAAAACAAAAAAAATACACGCCTTTGTTGAGTTTTTTGTTTAGTTATTTTTGTGAATTCATCTCTGCATTGCATCACGAACATTGTAATGCACTAAACTGAAAAGGATCACTGATTCTTCTGCAGCTGATTTGCAGAGAATGAATGCAGTCGGGCTATAACTTGGGGGACCATGTTCACAAATCATCTTCAAATTCATATTCTGTGGTAGACGAGTGTCTTTTTTTAGTTGTCATTCTTTGAAGGAAAAATAAGCAGCTGGTGATATTTATCTTCATCTGTACAAATGAAATAATCAGAAAAAGGTTGACAAAAACTTTCTTTCAGTTCACATTTGCTGAGAAATAAAGAAAATGTCAGAAATGTTCTATTTTTTTTTCTTCTGTTGAGTTGGAGGGAAAAGTTGGTATGGATCTGATTGGTTAGTAAGTAAGTGGAAATAAACATGAGTTTGTGTTTTTACTGTATCTCTGAGGTTTTTGGGTTGAGGATCACTTTCTGCTTTGAAGGGAGGGCAGAGCAGACCGGAGCTACAGTTCAGTCTCTCGTGTTTCCACAAAGTTGTTCTTTAGTTCTATCCAGTTTGGAGCGTCCAAATGTTTGGCACTTTTAAAAACACCAGATTATAACTTGGTAATCAAATGTGTAAATTTGACTGATGCTGTAAATTTCACCGTATGGAACTGACCAAATAAAGCAGTTATGTGTGAACACTAACGGATTCGGGCCTGGTTGTAAGATGTTCTATGCTGAACCTTCCTGAAGTCTCCGAACATCACCGTGATCATTGTAAGCACTCAAACTGTTTTGTATGTATATAAATAAAAAGTCTATCTGAGAAGATGATTAAAATTCTTAGTCGAGTAGTCTGGTGTAAAAAAAAAAAAACAATCCAACCCGACCTGGTTGGACTATGTAGCATCTTAATAAATTAAATGAATAAAGCTTCTTCCTAAATGTGTGACGTTATTTTCTGTTAAACATCGAAGCTTTATTACTGACTCAGAACACCAGAAAATAATTTTTAGTTTAAAAAAAAAGTTATGTGAAGAGAGATTATTATGGGATTAGAGAGACACAGCACTTAAAGAAAGTTTGCTGAGTAACAGTACTACGTGAGCTCAAAATGTTTTTCTAAGCTTATTTTTTATTGTGATTGATAAAACTCATGAAACACTGAGCCAGGTTTTGCTGGAGGTTTCTTCCTGTTAAAATCATATTTTAACAGCATTTTTTTTTTTAGAATCATTTATTTTGGATTTTTTAGTTACAGCATTTTTAAATAAGATTTAAGGACAAGTTATTTTCTCCAAAGGAAATGCTTTTTATTTATTTTTATTATCCATTGCAAGGTACTCCTTTCTTGGTTGAAAAAAAAAAAAGAATAATTGAATTAATTAACTTTTTAGTAAAGTTTTAATTTATTGACATGCACCTGTAAACATCGATATCCCTGGAATTACATTAATGTGTTTATGCATGACAGGTCTTGCCACACAGGTTTATCCACAAAGGCAACAGATGTCCAAACCCACCATTTATTCTAGTAAAATCACAGATAATCAAAAGCTGGAATATGTTTCTTTCCATACTAGAGATCAAATTCTGTTAAATTTAATCAATACATTTCAAAGTGCTTAAAAAAAAGGAGAAAATTACAAAAAATCATTATAATCTACAAAAATAGAAAAATGATACAAGCACATGATAACATTCAACAGGTATTACACTGAGAGTCAATAAGAAAGATAGATATAAATTGTAAGTCCTTTTAAACAGGTTTGTAGCTTAGATTTGAAGATAGTGACAAATTCATACTAACATATTTAATATTCATTTCTTAAAAACTACAATGAAAATGAGTTTTGTTGAATTTGAAGAATGGTTGATCCCTGATCCAGCCTTTGGTAGCTAATGTTCATAATGTCAGCTAGTTTCAGGAGTCTAATTCTTAATTAATGGAAATAAAACATAGTTTTTGAGGACTTAGGAAACTCCAAATATGTGAATATAGCATGCAATTTAAAAAATGAGAGTAAGGAGTAAAAATTAACAGATCATTAACTGACTTCCCCCAGTGACTTGCAGCCAGTACCATTTGTGCCCACGCCGCCGCTCTGCTGGTTGCTCCTTCTTGTTTGATTTGGCAGAACCACAATCTGCAGTGGATTTAATGGTAAAATATTTACAGCTGCAAGCAAATTAATCACTGCTTAAAATTTTACTCAGTCAGTTGTGGTTTTAAGAAAAAATAAATTCCTGTAAATCACTCAGTGTTATTGCATGAGTAGCAACCACACAATGTTTCTGTGTGTACCTCCTGGATGAAGGCAGCACAGCTGAGGTTGGGTCAGGAAACTGCCCTTCTGGGCCAGTAGCTCCTCGGCTGTTTGGCTTGGCTTGACTAGAGCACAGCTGCAAACCCGGTAAGCTACCAAGATTACTTTATGCTCTTATATTCAATTTGGAAAGAATCTATTTTCAAATAAATTGCTGGAGAATGCTTGAAATTACTGAGAAGATGAAAACGATGGGTTTGTGGTTTAAGTCTCACTTAAAGGAAAAGTATGAGTTTCAAAATTCAAGCCTGTGACTTTGACAGAAGATTGTAACCATGGTAAAACATAAAATTTGAAGAAGGTTAAACAAACAATATGTAATATGCAAATTGCAATAATTGTGGCTTCTGGATGTTTTTTTTTTATTTATTTTTTTACTCTGCATAAAACCCGGTCACCCAGGTTTATACATACACTTTCAAAAACACAAAATCTCACCAAGTACTTTTGTCTAGTTTATAGCTCAAATAACTCAGTGCACTTGAAATAAGACAAAACTAACTTACAAGTAACGTCAGCAAGAAATAGGAGCTTATATTAAGTCAATAAATTCTTGAATATTGACAAAAAAGGACTAGTTCCGAATGGCAGATTATTTTACTTATAAGAAAAATGTCTAGTTATAAGTGAAAATATCTGCCAGTGAAACTAGTACTTTTTTGTTTTGTCAATATTAAGATTGATTTAAGAGAAGTTCTTATGTCTTGCTGAAAAGTTACTTGCTGTTTAGTTTTGTGTTATTTCAAGTGTATGAAGATATTTGCACTTGAAATTAGACCAAAGATACTTTGTGTATTTGCAGTGTAATATTTATGCAACACTACAAAAGCACAAAATCTTAACATATTAACTTTTTTATTTATTTTATTTTATTTGTATTTTTTTCTCTTCCTGATGTTGCAGTTTGTTTACTCAAGCTTATTTATAATGGACAAAAGTGAAAAATCAATAAAATATAAATGACAAGAAAAAAGAAAATATTATCAATAATTTTTGTACGGGCACCTTTGATTAATTTTGTCAGATGTTTCAGATGGTCAAAATAAATAAATAAATAAACATTAAAATACCTGGAGTGCAATAAGTTCAAATCTAAGAAAGGACAAACATCCAGTTAAAATATTTAATCTGTGAGTTGTGCTGATACAATATCTGATTTCTTTTAAATCATTTTCTATGCAGGAATCTAAGCGACCCAGAGGAAATCACAAGCTTTTGAAGCCGATTTGCATTTTATAGCAGCTGCAGAAAAATACATTTAATATATATTTTTACCTATAATGAAATAAAAAAGTCTAAACTTTCAGCTTGTTGGTGTGACAGATGAGGAGTTCATCTTGAAAAAGCAGAAAAGAATGCAGTGCTGGTTCTGTTCAGTTGGTTCAGTGAGTATGAGCATGAGGTCATGACAGAAAGGAGCCCGCTTTCTGTTTGGCCTGAGATCAAGGAAAACTCTTTTGCTGCTCTACGCTGCAGCTCTGCGGCCAGCAGGACAGAAGGTTGTTGTTTAAATAGAAACTCAATTGTTTGAACTAAGCCAACCAAGTTGTGGCTCATGTTTTCTGTTTTTGATGTTTTCTTTTTTTGATGCAGGCTGCAGCTCATATTCTTATAGAAATAATGGGTTTTTCTAAACCGAGCCTGAAATGTTGAATGAGTGGGAGAAGTTGGAAGTTACCCATACTACCGCAGTGAAATCATCTCAGTCATGTCTGTGAGCATTAACTGCACATGTAAGATTTTCTTGGGAATGTTGGAGAAGCGACCAGAAGAAAGCCTGTCCAAAGTCAGCAGTCGGCCCTTCTTTTACTAGAACATTTGTCAAACTAAACCACTAAACTATTTGTGGTTTGGAAACTTGGTTTGACTGAAAAAAAAAACTTTTGGAATCTTGCTTTTATTTTTTAAGACCAAAAAATGTGTTCCTGGAGTCAAAATAAAGGCACTCCAGCAGTCATAAGAAACTATTTCTAAACAAAAAAACTGATGAGGAGCAGAGATTTACAACAACTTTGTGAACTCCTCAACTGGCCCTTCATAAAAGTTTCCCTCTTACATTATTTTTCTTTTGATTGACATCATTTTGGATCACACTTCTAGCCTGGATGGTTTCAAATGGAGGAATTTTGGCCAGTTTTCTCATGTATTACCACATCTGTCTCTTAATATTTCTGTTAGTCTTTTAATGGTTGGCACTTACAAAATCCTGCAGTATCACATTTTATGCCTAAAAGGAGTCATTTTGTCTTCACTTTCTCCCATGACTTAAGTGAAACAGCTCACCTGACATTTATTCTCCACAGGCTAGATGTAAGCAGTTAGATGGTAAGCATTTGCTCTGTCAGTGGGCAGATATTGTTACCTTTGGATGGAGCGCTGCTGGCTGATTCCCCAGTTTCCAGTATTTATGTTAAGCTAAGCTAACTGGCTGCTGGCTGCAGCTGCACCTTCAGCAGACAGATTTGAAAATGGTATTAATCTTCTCACCATCTGGGGTCCAATCGTCTGATGATTGTGTGTCTCTGTGGTCAGTGGAAAATGTTGGACAGATACTGGTGCAGCCTGTGAGTATAACTAGCAAACACCAAAAACAAGACTTCCTGCACAACAGGACATTCATTTGGTTGGCTTTAAAGTATCACTGCAATCAACACAGACAATCACTGTCAAATGGTGGTTGTATAATCTTTTAATTTTTGTTTTATCTTTGTTCTCTACCTATTTCAATAAACGTTGACCCAATCTTAAACCTGTAATAAATATCTATATATTTTAGTCTCAGCAACATTAATCTAGTTATTGATAGTTTGATTCTATGTTTTCTGCTAAAGCTAGGAAAGTTATTTTGCTATTATTGAGGTCTTGAATGAGCCTCATGGCTCAAACTGGCGCTACGCGTATCCAATGATTATTTATTACTGATGGGCACAAAAGACAAAGAAAGAAGGGGAGAGTCGTGCTGCAACACACTGCAAAAGATAAAGATTTTCTGTTTATCAAGTTTTCAAAAATAAAGCTTTTTGTAAAAAACAAAAATGTGGATTTAGAAATGTGACTTAGATTAAAAACTGTTGTGTCAGTTATCTTAATAAAAGGTGTTACTCTACAATACTTTACACAGTTAAAGAAAAGGCACACCATTTTATTGGCTGTCATTCGTATTTCATTAAATGCATTTTTTTTTTTTTTTTTTTACAAATATCTAGTTCTTTAAAGATGCTGGATCATATAAAATAGACGTTTTTCAGTTTTGCATCATGTTACAATGTTATTTCCTCATCCAAATCATACCTGTAGTGTTGCCTTGATTCTTTCATGCATGTTTAAGAAATCATTTAATCTCCATGACAACCATTCAGCTGTGCAAAACGCCTGGTTGGACTTAGCTGCGCCTTCGAGAACAAAGTGCCTTTATTTACTATATGCTGCTTGATCTGTACTGTGTCCTAAATAAAATGTATTGTTATTGTTATCAGTTCGTATTATGGCTTCTGCTATGACGTGTAAAAGAAGTAACTTAAATTTTAATAACAGGTTTTAAGCAGGAGAGCTCCGATTGCAATTTTCTGATATTGATTTTATTGTCTGAAAAGTCAGACACTGTTTTTCCAAGTAAGGATCAGCTGATTGCCCGCCTCCCAAAATTAAAAAAAATCAGGGCCAGTTGATCATTACACGCCAAGTTTGAAGAGTTACCTCTGTTACAAAACATTTGAACCAAATTGTGCCTATTTAGCATAACATGGGCTGCATCTGGGATCATAATTTATGATTGTTTCTATTCTCAACACATCAGCAGGGAACTGTTTGTACCACTTACAAACAGAATGTCCACTCTATTACTTGTGATTTAAAAAGCAGACACATCCTGAGCCTTTAATTTATAACTCAATCCTCTCATTATTTAGCGGATTGAGTTATAAATCTCTCGTGCGACAGAGATCATCTTTGTTTTTTGAGACACAAAAAACAAAGATGACGGACATTATTTGGAGTGAAAACATGAAGACAGCCGTGCCTGGTGTTTGTCATTTAATTTTCATTTATACAAATCTGAAACTAGATCTATACGCTCACAATTTGTGAGCTAACTGGCTTCAAATGCAGCGTACTCAAAATTAATTTAAAAATGGTGAATGAAAAGAGGAAATCTGTTACTTTGGTGTAAAGCCAAACCCACAGCGCTGTATGATGTAATTAATTGATTTGTGAGTGTGCTTTATATTTTCCTAAATGCAGTTAATAAGCCACCGGTTCTGATTGCTAACAGGTTGGCATCGTGTTCCTCTCTGCCTTTCTGGTGTGCAACAGAAACCACAAACAGACCCCAGCGCAGCGATTTCCCCAGCCTGCAACCGTCCAGATGGATCCGTGTGGTTGCTTTTGGATTCAGTGAAAGGGAATCGGGATTTATCCAGGATCATGATTGGCTTAATTACAAAGTCTGTGCATTGTTGAACAGATAAATGGCGCTCACCCAGTCTCTGTTTTTCTTCCAATCAGTCTTCGTTTTGCTCTATGTTGGCTTGGGGTCAGTATGGGGGGTACAGACCTGTATCCTCCATCCGAGCCTGAAGGATGACCTCATGGGGCCAGCAGCTGCCATCACCATTTTCACAGGAGTTAATGGAAACAGCATGTATCCTCTGAACACTCTTTCTTTCTTCTGTTATTTCTTCTTTCTTTCTTGGGGGATATAGAAACTACTTTTCCTATGTTTCTTGAATGTAAGCAACTTGCACCATTGTTTATTTTATTGGAATATAATTTTTTAAAATGTGCAGAGCATAAATGTGGATTTTATATTTGGTGCAGTCTATGCAAAAAAACAAGCCACTAAGTGGAAATAGTTCCATTTTCTGATTGGACAAGCAACGTTTTCAATTTATAATCGTAGAATAAATAAGATAAACGATGTTACAGAGCCAAAAGGTTGACAGACTGTTCACTTTGACGGTTAAATACAGAGTAAAAACTAAACTTCTGGGTTTTTTTTTTCAATGACGAGTCCACTGAGTAAGTTTTTCTTGCAGTAGAGATTTAGCAGTGTTGTGTGTTCTGTATTTGATGGAGAGTTGGTATTTAACTGTGTGCTATGTAAATAAAACTTTGATGTCATAATGTAGATTCTCTGAAAAATGTGTTGCTAAAATCAAATCGATCTTTGTTTATTCATCTAATTCATTAAAAAAACCACCATTTAATTTTCTCAAGATGTTTTGAACGCTGGAGCGAAAACTGTGACAGTGGATTACTAAGGCTGCACATTTCCCTGGAGGACAGGGACAAATCTCCACCTGATTTCTAAGATTTTTCAAAAAGTATAATCTATTTTGTGTCCAGAACAATTCATTCCAGGGTCAACTATTTTCATTTTACATAACATTTTTCATAAATAGTCTGCTCCATTCACCAGTATGTTTCATAAGAAATAACTAAAAGATGTCTGTGCTTCTCTTCTATGTAGTCAGGGAGTAATTTGTGTATATCTCTGCTGTGAAGAAGTAAACTATAGGGTTCCTAAGATCAATCAGACATTATTTTAAGCTAATAAAAAATACTAATTGAAAAGATAAGAGGCAAAAATGTTAATATTTCTTGGAATGTGCAGGATTTTTGCATCACATAGACTGTTGTTATTTAACTATAGCAGAATGATCAAATTCTCACTCACATACAGCTGAATCATTATAGGGGGCATTTCAAAAACGATAATAATAAAAAAATAAAGAGCGTAGTGAAAAATTACCATAGAAACATGGAAGTTATTTTTGATTTTAAAAATCTAAAGAACTTTTGTGATGGATTTTTCTTTCGAGACACGGCAGTGAGTTAAACTAAAAACAATCTTCATTTTGTGGAAGCAGGTGTCAGTATGTTATTAATACAGGTCTGTTCACAACTCTTGACTTGCCTTAGCCATAACACTGCACGAGTTTTATTTCCCTCCACTAGCTCTCCTCGGCTCATTTCTTCCCAGACTGGCTGCAAAGACTGTTTTCTGTGCTGACAGCTGTCTGATGTCCCTCTCTGTGTGTTTTCAGGAGAATTTGCACTGGGTTGTCTTTGGAATAATTTGCAGGCCAGATATGACAGGTATTTATTAAATGCCAGTACATTAACTCACTATCTGGGCTCTGAATCAGGCTAAAGACGACAACTTGCAGATGAAGTTCACTTCAATTTTCTGGTTCTTCTTGAAATAAAGCAGCTGCATCAGGAAATGTTTCAAACAAAGCTTCGCTATTGCTGTTGCGAGTGTGGTCAGTTCACCTCTTTGGTCAAGAATAAATATTTCAGCAGTTACTGAGCAGATTGTCAGTGATTACTGAATGCTGAACCCTCTAGAGCCTTGTGTATATTCCTGTGTGGACGTATAAAAATGTTACACACGACAGTTCTCACGCAAACTTTGGGGAAAACAAGACCTGAAAGTGGACAAGCAGGGCTGCAAAGTGGAAGGCTTTTATAAAATTGTCCAAACACTCCCATAAGCTCTAATTTGGGCTTTGTCAGCTGTCTGTGCTAAACTGTAAAATGTTTACTTTACAGGACCAAAATCCATGTATTTCCTCTACAGCTACTGTGCTATCATTGAAAGGTTAGAATAATATAATAAAATAATGTGAAGGCCTAAATCAAACTTGCACCTTCAGTGCAGTATAACTGGTTTATATTAGCAGTCACAATAAATTTAAACGATTGATTCAAAGGCAACAAATTCACTGTCTTACTGGTTGGAAAGGATAGAGAATCCTTTTTGTCTATATTGTCTCCACTCATAACTGAAGTGAAACTTGCGGCCATGTTTGTGCTCCACCTCTAACAATATCCTTTTATTATGTGCATGAAATCAAAACAGTCTTTACACTCTTGTTCTCCTATTAAAGTATCAGGAAATACAAATCACCGTCTCATTTCCACATGGCAGCACCGATATAAACGTTTTCCAAATCCTTTTAAAAAGTATAAATCTTACTAGTGTCATGTGGCATGCATATGTATTGAATCGCTGCAGGTCAAAATTTTGAACAAACACCTTTGTACTCCAGTTGCAGCTACAGATCTTTTAGCTTTAGATCAGTCAGGCTGGATGAAAAAACATTTGTGAACAGGAATTGTTGAGCTCTGCTACAGATTCTCAATTGGATTTAGATTTGGACTTTGACTGAGCTACTTTAACACCGGGCTTTGCTTGGATCTGAAACACTCGGCGTATTCCAGCATTTAGGAATTTTTCTGTGGAATGTAACAGCAACTTTTTTTGTCTGTGGAAAATTTGAATATCTGCATATTTTTCCACAGAGAATGTCTAAATAAATTTGAAAGAACATGAAATAGAAACTTGACAAACTACAGCAGAAACAATCTACACTGCAAAAACACAAAATATTGCCAAGTATTGTTGGTTTAGTTGATAGTGTAAATATCTTAATGCACTTGAAATAAGGCGAAGCTAACTTCCAAGTAACTTTTCAGCAAGGCATAGGAGTTTGTTTTAAGTAAATAATTCCTTAATATTGATTTTTAAAAAAATACCAGTTCCACTGGAAGAATATTTCACTTCTGGGAAAATATCCATACATAAGTAAAATAATCTTCAGGTGTACCAATATTCAGAAATTACCCACTTAAAACAAGCTCTTATCTTACAGAAAAATTACTTGTAAGTTAGTTTCGACTTAATTCAAGTGTATTAAGATATTTGCATTACAAAATAGGCAGAAAAGCTTGGTAAGATTTTATGTTTTTGCAGTGCATGAGTGCCACTCATTTTTGCTGACAGTGATTGGCAGATAAGGAAAACAGTAGATGTCATCATTTGTGATACTGCTAAGACAGTTTCCATTATCTGTATGGAAACAGGCAATTTTCTCAAGAGAGGAACTTGCATGAACAAACAACTTTGAGATCATGTTTGAAATAACAAATAAACCCCATGTGTTATTAAAAGTCCTTTTTAATTGACATACAAAATATTAAATGACAAGGGAACCATTTTAGCAAAAAAATGATCTTTTGTGTAAATATACAAAATAAATGGTAAAAAATAAATACTCATTTGATTAGATTACTTTGCTGGTAGAAAGGCATCAAGATAAAATAACATTTCAGTCCACAGTGTCTGTGGATCAGTGACGGTGGTTATCTAGCTACTAGTCTTTAGGCAATGAAGAATAAAAAATGTTCTGTACAAACTGAATTGGTTATGGTGTCTCCTGATAAATGTGAATTAATATGCATCTCTTAAATTTTAATGTGGAAATGACTCATGTCAGTATTAGTATTTTGTTTAATTATTACACCTCAAACATTCTTAGATTTTCAAGAATGCAGGTGAGCCATCGGAGGAAAACATCTGCACAATCCAAACCAAAGCTAAAATGTATGGAGGTCCAAAAGTGCCATACTCCATTAATAAATATGTCATTTAATCAATATCTGGGTGTCATTAATTCTTGAAATATATACACAAATAATCCTTATTTACATGATTAAATAGATCAGTAACTAGGAAAGCTATAAATCTACTTGCCTTTTACATAGTTATTTTTTTCTTCAGTCTTGTCCAGAAAACCTAATTTGCAGGCTAAACCATGATTTCTGCTTTATTTATATTCAGGATTAATGAAAACTCATTAATCTATCCAAACAACCAGAAAAACAATTTCTGCCATCTAATGAATTTGAGTGCATTCAGTGGCTCTATTACAATCTCTTTTTATAACAAGACATGGGAAAAATGTGAAAGTGAAATAATCTGTCAATGGAACTAATACTTTTTCATCAATATTAATGAATTATTGACTTTAAACAAGCTCTTATGTCTTGCCTTGCTGAAAAGCTACATGTAAGTTAGTTTTGCCTTATTTCAAGTGTACTATGATATTTGCACTAGAAATCTGGAATAATTATTTCAGAATTCATTTATTTAATGGATTATGGCACTTTTGGATAAATATTGTCAAAGATACTTTCCCATCTTCTTTCAATTCATTCTCGAATGGGGTCTTGTTGAACAGGTTAGTCTTTTACTCATGAGGTGGACATCTGAGTTCAAGATGTGAAAAATCTTTCAGCGCTTTTTAAACTGTCCCCTGATTCTTGTTTCAGCTCTAGTCTTTAAAGGGAACAGATGATTTCAGCTGCCAAACAGCCATCTCCGCCTTGAGCTGAGAACCAGGTTTGATTTGTGAGAACGTCTCTAGTAAACAACAAGCCAGCTGCACAGTGCGGATCCAAACACCAGTAGCACCAGGTTCTCCAGACCTGCTGTCCCACTGGCTAACTGTAATTGCCTGCTATTAAAAGTTGAGAAGGAGGGGTGTGTCTCCCCCCCATTGCAAAGTACCATGGGAGCCTGAAAGGAGGTGGGCCGCCTTAATGGTCTATCTGGACTGGACCCGTCAGTCGGTCTCTCTCCTGTGAATAACAGCGGGCGTTTTCTGTGGTCCAGCTCCATCTTGAAGAGCTCATACTCCTTATGTGGCAGCTTGATGCCCAGCATAGGACATCCGTTTGTGGGGGTCAAGTCCTGCTCCACACCGACCCTCCACTCTCCCGCTCGTCCACACTTTCCCGGTCTTGTGCTGTTCAGCAGCTTGGAAGTGGACTCGTCCATGGCCGTGACTCTCACCTGCGTTACCTTGAAGACGAACTCAGAGGCTCCTGAGAGTTTGGACGAGGGGTTTCCCTGAGCGAAGTGCCCCCAGGCTCTCAGGGTGAACGTGGGCTGTGAGCAGGCGGAGTCCAAGTAGTGACGGTAGATGCCTTCCCAGGCGTGCTGGCTTGGGTTAAAGGTGAAGTCTCGGGTGAGGAAAAGAACGTTGGGTCGGGTTTCACAGCGCAGGCTGACCCAGTGGCCTGCCAGAGACAGAGGAACTGCAGGACCGCGGGGTAACACAGGGGGGCGCTGCTCTGAGGATCGGTACACCAGGGCACACACAGGGCAGGGATGGATGTGATGCTGTAAAAAGACAGAGACAGGTGAGAAGCTTTGATGATTTTAATAACTGTTTTTAGAAAAATTTGTTTAACCTTAGAGAAATTAGTGCTTTGATCTGTCTGATGACAGCAATTAAGATGCAAACTTGACTACATAAAATAAACTACATGAATAAGAGGGTTTGCTATTAAATGTGTTTCAAGTTTACATTTACACTAAAACAAATCTTAACTTGTTTTAGTGCAAATCATAAATGCCATCACTGTCAAAACAAACCAAACCCTTTAAGCAATCTGTTCCCACGTTCACCTGTGGTGGCGCTGCACCAAGAACTACTGAAGGAAACGACATGAAAACCTCTGAAGAAAACACTGAGAACAACTTCCTTTTTCACAAAATGTAAACAAAAATGGAGTAGCATCAGATTTTAGCAATTGTAGGATTTCTCCTTTGTCTTTGTTAAAAAACCACGAGAGCTAGTCTCACATTTGTTTTGGTTGTATTTGTATTTACCCAGAGTTCCCAGCACTATAGTTTGTTATAGTGCAAATGCATTCGAACACTTCGACCGACCTGAGACCTAGGTTTTAGAGTATTTAGAACCACAATCCCCACTCTGCTGATGTGGTTGTGGTCTGCATCACAGTTTGATTGTGCATTCACACCTCCCCAAAGGAACCGGACTTTCTAGGCAAACAAACTGAAGTGTAATTAAAGCGGACTAAACAGGGCTGATGTGAATACACCTAAATCTTTGGCCATTTTAGTTGTTACTTGTTAAGTTATCTAGTACTGTACTAGTACTCAGGGCAGTCGCCAGGAATCTTGGGCCCCATGACAAAAAATTTAATTGGAATTGTCATAACTTTTTCCCCCTATATGCCCTGCTAGTACTACTTCAGCTGATCTGCTTATTGGACAGTCTTGAGATCATCAATCAATGATTCTTATTAATCTCACCATGGCGTTCTGCAGAGGCTGCTGGTACCCTGCGGGTCTGTGTTGGATTCTTTGGGCCCAGTCTGTGTGAATATCCCCTAAAAACAGCTCCTGAACCTTCCCTCCACGGCTGCGATGCTGCGTTTCCACGCGTACCAGACCCATCTCCGTCACAGAGAAGCCCATGGCTGCTAGACACGCCCTGCCTGCGCGGGTGTTGTACAGCTCAAACAGCTTTCCCGGCACCGCTTCATTGAGGCTCAGGCTCACGCAGGTTGGAGGCAGCCTGGAGGCCAGCCTCTGCTTGGCTGCCACGCTGTGAACCACAATCCCCACTCTGCTGAGGTGGTGCTGTGCCTCGGTGGCCCCACGGGTGATCCAGGAGGCCTGGAGCAGACGGATCTTGCCTCTGATCATCAGGGAGTAGGCCGGGTCTTCACAGCTGCTCTCAGTGTAGTAGTGCTGCAGTGCCTGGAAGTGACGGTTGGAATGAAAGGTGTAGGATCGGGTGAGGAACTCTGGACCGGGCCGAACTTCACATCTAAACACATGGCAGAAATCAAGTTAGCCTTTAGAGAATAGCTTTAAGTTGATGTTTTGCATCTCTCAAGGGGTCATTTTTCATGTTTCCATTTAATTTTAACCATTGTATGTGTGTTAGAGGTTAGAGCCACCTTTCTAGACTTAAACATATTTTATTGTCATTCCACAAAGACACAACAGTGAATTTGGGAACAAAATGTTGTTGCTTGGGTACCGTAATAGATAGAAGAAATACTGACAAACAATAATTCTGACTAAATGCATATAGATATATTAAAGTGTTATTGGTGCAGAAAAAAAATCTAGAATAAATATACAAATAATGTATTTCTGAACATATATAACTTAGCATTTAGCATAATGTCTTAGGCATTAAACGAGATCACATTTTGCACGTTTTTATACTTCCTGCTGGGTTTCAAATGCTTCTAAAAAAAACCTGCCCAAATGCTTAAAACACACCCAAGTTTAGTTTTTTGGCGTCTCTAAAATGAGCTGTTACAGCGACTGCACTGTAACCGTTACCGAGCAACCTCAGCCGCAGCCCGTTGCCTAGCAACCCAAACAGAGCTAGAGAACGTTTGGTCAGCTGGTTTTACCATTGCGCTGCACAACAGCTGCTGGAAAAGTCAAGTGTTTTGTTGTTGACTCACCATCCAGGAACCACTTGCTGCGCTCTTGTTGGTTGTGAAAGAGGCTCTACTAATGCCTTACGGTTGTATAATTGTGCATCTTTGTGCAAACATTTTCATGTGGGAGTGTAAAAGATTGAGTTAGGGGGCGTGGCCGGCAGGGACTTAATTGGATTTAAAGTGACAGGAGGCCCTAAAACAGCTAATTCTGAAAGGAGCTCAAAATAGGGGAAACTGACCAGATTAAAATCTCATTAAGTGAGAATAATTCTGTACAAATTGAGGATTTTTCCATCTCTTTAAAGATATTTTTTTTCTTTTTAAATATTTTTTCTCGCTTTCTAGCTAACACAAAATGATGAGTTTTATTTTTCAGAATAAAACTCAAACCACACCAAAATTAGGACAAATTAGGATACATTGGGACAATGTGAATATGTAAAGAAAAAAAAAAGAGTTACATGGGTATTCAACACATTTCTGCTGTTTTATTTGAAAGAGAATGCCATTCTAGCAGATGTTTTGTGCTGTGAGAACTTTATGAACATTTATACCTTGTTGACACCCATGTCCCATCCAGTTTGGGAGGGATATCTGCTGTGATTTTTACGTCGTACTCCGTCCTCTGGTTTTGACAGCGTTCCAATGGGAGGTTCTCGGTTTGATTAGAAGAGGATGTGAAGTGACCAGTGGGTACCTCCCAAAGTTTACTCCTTGTTCCTGCTACAATTACAGCTGCTGCTGCAAAGAAGAAGAAGAGGGCAGTCATTAAAATTCGTAAATAACAACAGTTGTTTAATAAACACTGAGGCTCCATCATGGTAAATTCCAGTCTGATTTGGGATGTGGGCTGATGATTATCCACCTCCATCATTTGAAATTGAAGCTAAATATTTACATTTCTCCCACTTACACCTAAACATGAGTCTGGCTGAGTGCAAACTGTTACAGGACTGCTAATTCTGATACATTATTCATGCAAAGAGAGCCAAGATGGTACTATGGAAGCCATATAGAAATGTTGGCTTCAGTGAACATTTCTTCTCCACAGCTGCAACACATTTCTTGTATCTGGATTTGTTCTGTGGTAGGAAATGTGTGTGAACTGCATGCTTTCTGTATTTGTGTTTTTTAATAGACAAACAGCAGGCCGACTGAGCCAAACACATGTGGATGATATGATTTAAAGTAACAAAGAAATTCTTATGATGATGAATGTTTCTTTCCCAAAAGCTGACACTGAATTCAACTAAAAGCCCTTTTTCACTCTTCAGCAGTTTCGGCGCTCACACATCTGCAGCCTGTCTGTCATTGGAAGTATTTTCGGAATAAAAACCTGTGTGATGTCGGAGCAAGGTTGAGTACTGGCGTCTGGTTTCAGACAAAAAGTATGGCTCTATTTTCAAATGAAAAGAAAATGCAAATAATTTCTAAGAGAAGTAGAAATTTCTGCTGGAATGTAATTTTTTAAACTTGCTACCAAGTTACTTAAAAAAAGATGATTTAAGTCAGTATAATTTGTTTTTGTTTTTAAGATATTTGTCTTGGTTTAAGCCACAACTTCCCACAGATCAATTTGGTTTTCTTTGGTCAAACACAGAAACCAACAAACAGGGCCGACCGAGTGGAAAGTATGCACAGCTGAATTTTCTTTAGAAGAAGCCTAAGATGGGGGCTGACTGATGGGCATTTATTAACCTTGTTAATGTCAAACGAAGGATATTTTTTGTTCCTTTCACTCTTGGAATGCTGCTTCCCACATGCCGACCACAACCACAGACATGTGTGCAGCACAGTTGTTCTCCAGGCTCGGCCCACCTGATCTGCACCCCAACACACACACTCACACTCACATATTGAGTTATTCAAGCTGTAACAGTCACCGACCACAGATCCAGGTTTTAACCGAAAGCCCATGTGTCCTCCATGCATCAAGCCTGTCAATTTGTTGTAAAAATTATGGCCTATCTTTGGCATCCATGGTTTTGGAACATGCTTAGTAATTTCTTGCATGAGGTGATGTGTTTGCTTGTGCTGCATGTGGTTATTACTAATGAACGTAGCTGGTCAGTTGAACCCTGGAGACTATTCATGTTCAATTATTATGTAATGCTTCATGTAAGTCCTCCATCCAGTCTGATTTCTTGTGGTGGCTGCATTTGACGTGCTGCCTAGTTAGCCTCCAACACACACACATTCAGAAAAAGCCTCGGATACGGACACATGGGTGTTTTTAAAGCATTTTTAAATTGCTTTTTGAGGTCACTTGTCATTCAGCTTCTTCCCTTCCTCCGATCTCTTCCCGACATATGGTTGCATTTACTTATAAAATGCTCATAAAAGCAGATCTTATTCAATTGCTCATTGTGGTGAATCTTCTAGAAAGAAGACCATTCTAACCACAAGTTAGCTGATGGCTTAGTACATCCAGTATGATAATGTCCAGCCCCTTCAGGCACCAGATTTGATTTGCTTCCTACACATGCAGTGGGATATCATTAAATTTACCCTTCAGTTTGGGCCACTGAGTTCTTTTTCTGCCATGGGGTCTAAAACGTGCCACGCAGTTCGCACCTCCGTGTCACAGAGCAGATCTTGATTTTCTGAAAGCAGATTTAACTTATCCTTGCTCTAAGAGCTAGTGTAAAAAGTGAAAATCAAACTGATTCATCTGGGTTTTTACATAAAGAAGATAAGTGGGGATAATTAGGTTTTGAATACATTTTAACAGTGCTGGTCAGAGAGGTGTTTAGTAAGATTTATAACTCAGTAAAAGCAATCAATACAAAGCATTAGAGAGGAGCTGAAGTAATTAACTCATTAAATTAGTTTAAGGTCAGCGTAGTGTCTGTGAAAGACATAGTCAACATGTAAAAATGCTGCCTAACCTTTTTAGGTTATGTGTATTTAAAATAAAGTGAATTATGATGTACCTAATTAACTTTTTATTGATTTTAAAGTCTGTTAAACATTTTTAATAATCAAATTTGAACTGATGATATTTTCTCCATGTAAAACATTTGAGAAACTGCATATATAAATCATAGGATTTTATTGTCAAGTTCTTGATTTTATGCAGCTTAGAGCTTGGTAATTATGTGTATTTATTGATCAAATATTTAATTTTTACAGTTTTCAGTTGTTGAATTGTTGTTTTTTTTTTTAAATTGTGGTCAGAAAATGTATGTTTTCATGAATAAAACTGTATAAATGCAAATCATTAGTCACAATAACACTGACCATCCTCTTCATAGAAAGACAGAGTGTCTTCAGTACAACCATCACCTTGAAGAATATTGAATTAATATGAGTTACAACAACATTTAATTTCCCTTTGGGATCAATAAAGTATCATTGAATTGAATTGTATGAAAATGTAATACAGTGATTTCATCCAAGCAATGTTTCGCCTACGTGGTGTTGATTTTGGATTTATTCAATTTATACTAAGCAAAATATTTAATGTGAACACATTCTGAAAGAATGTCTTTTTTGCATTTGAGAATAAAACACATCTTGTTTAACTAGCTGGGAATATTTATTGTATTCATATCCATTTAAATTGATTTATGTGGTGCTATTCTGCTTTCCAAGAGCTTTGTGGTAAAAACCACAATCCCCTCTTTTTTAAAGCACACAATCATACAGCACATGTTGTTCTTGTGTTGTACTGCTGATTACAAAGCCATACTGTAAACACACTCAAACAGCTATAAATCCATCTGCGTTGACCATATAACATGTGGATCAGGTAAAGCTGAGACAGATTAATCAACTTTAATTATGACCAAAGCTGTTAGCTGGTTTTGCAAATGAGAGCCAGAGTTATTTGTGACAGTGAGATCAGTGGGAGGGTGCACCAGTTCAACACAAGTCCATGCTTCACGTCAGCTCAGTGTGAACAGCTGGACAACACACTCCTGATCCTGAACTTCTGCCAATAAACAATAATTCAGTCCAAGCTGTCTTCCTGTAATACTTCAGGCCTCCCACCAGGGGTCAGTGCTGCAGCCTGCAGCTGTGTGTGGTCTGGACGGTCAGTCTGTCATCAACAACACTGCTGCTGCCTCCGGCCCGTATTACATCTGAGTGATGTCCAGCCAAGGTAATCTACCTGTCTTTGAGTTCCTGCATTCATTCAGGGTCTATAAACGCACACACAAACAGACACACAATCCCACACACACACATCCCCCACATGCACACTGTTTGGCTAAAACGCACTGCACACACTGATTTACTGTACCCTGTAAAAGGATAGCATTTATGAAAAAAAAAGCCTTCTGTTTGTTTGTTTGTATTTGTGATTACGGTTTGGCAGCCTGCGGCCCTCCTCTCTGCTGGTCAAACACGAAGCTTTATGTGCAATCCTCCGAAAACAAGAAACAGATCCAGGGAATTTGGAATTAAAACCTGCATGGAATCAAGTGCTTGGCATAAGAGTCCACCTCAGCCTTCATTCAGAGAGTGGGACATCTTTATTTGACCCATAATGAAGCCTTCTGTCAGGTAAAAAAAAAGAGTTGGATTTCCCATTATAAATTCAGTTATGTCAAAATAAATGTTCACATATCAAGGTGTAATCTTTTCTCCCATTTGTCTCTGATTGAAGTCATGTAAAAAACAAAAATGAACATTCTTTCATTCATTAAACAAAAATGATTTAATGGTGCAAAATGTTCATTCTAACTTAAGAAAAAGTTTGGACATCACACACCCTAATAGCAAGTGTTAAAGTTTTGTTAAAGGGGCTGCATTATGTATGTTCTACGCACATAGTGTCATTTTACAGCACAGTCAAGAAACTGTTACCTTAATTTATTATAAAAAAAACTATATATACCTATATTATATATGACTTAAAAGAAACCTGACTCCATAATTTAACGCCCTGAAATTGGGCCTCTATGTCTTTTAAAACTCCTGCTCTTTCTGAAACTTCTGCAAGTCATCATAACATTGCTCCTCTATTAACTATTTAACAACGTTTTTACCAACGTTGTAGCTCCTATAATGAGCTCAGAAGATGCACAGTGCCAGCAGGTGTTTGCTAATTGCTGCTGGATAGTCTTAAGGAGTTGGGTGGGGACGTCACAGGGGAGTGGTGCTCTGTGAGGCAGAAGCCCGGAAGATTGGAAACTGCGTCTCAAAGGTCTGGTTCGGTTTTCCCAGGCGTTTTAGACAGCTGAATGGTTTAATGGAGATTAAATGATTTCTCAAACATGCATGAAAGAATCAAGGTAACACTCCAGGTAAGTTTTTGATGAAAGAATAACATTATAGCATGATGTAAATCTCAAGAAAGTTTATTTTACATGATACTGCCCCTTTAAAGATCCAAATTCTCAGGCTGTCGTTGGATCTCTTAATTTTTCACTTGAATGTTTGTTTTCCCTAAAATAATGACCATAACCATTCCCCCATCCAAGCTGCATTTCTGAACCCTCCAAACTGTCCATGAAACAACTGCGCCCTGTTGGCTCTCCTCCTCCTCCTCTTCCTCCTCCTCCTCCTTCTCCTTCTCCTCTCTGATGAAAAAGCCACAATTTTTTACGCCTCATTTCTCCTGGATGAATGTCAGATTCCTCCCCTGTTTCCCCCTCGTCTTTTGTTTCTTTTGTTTCTGTCTCTCGGTGTCTGTCTGTGGTTGATGAGGTGAATGAAGTTAGTTAGAAGGATAATGGCTGGACGTGAGAGGAGTGAGACGTCTCGGTGCGCTGGATCGACAAGATTAGTGAGGTGCATGTGTGCGTTTTTCCTCAGCAGAAGAATTAAACGCTACAGTAGCCCAGAGATGCACATATTTCTGTTGAGTGCTGCCTATTATTCACAGCTTGCAGCTGCTCTTTTATGCTCTTGAACCCTCTGAGCTGTCCTGCAGACCTTGGACGAGTGTTGCTGAGTATATAATTCCCAAACATTGAAGATTGTGTTACCTTAGAATAAAACCATCCATCGTCAGAAGCTAATCTCTAGAAATTTGCAGGAAGAGCAAATTTACACGAAATAACATCTACATATTATGTATGATCAAACTAGTACAAGTGATACAATAAGTGAAAAACAATTGATTTTCACTCTTCTAATATAAGCAATAATTATTTTAGCTATATATTTTCTTCATTGGTGAGTGTGGAAAATTTGGCCTAACATAGTCTGCTTGGCTTTTATGTGAATCAATGAAAGGGACTCAAACCTCATTTTACTGTAAAATATATAAGTGTTACTTTAATTAGGAGCCTGGACATTTTTTTAACTCCTTTAGATCAGAATTTTATCTACCGAGTAGCATTTTCTTTACTCCCCATTCAACACTGACATAAAGGAGAAAATGCTTTTTATTATAAGCAGTTCAAGAAAATCTGAGTTTATACTCATGAAAAACATAAAAAATAAAGATGAAATAAATTAAATAAATTGTGGAGCCATAAATAAGCTATACATTGCTAACAGATACTTTCTTTGAATGGTAACACTAAATGATTAAGCATTGCCTTATGCCCATTGGGATGGACATTCAGCTTTGAAAGAATCCTACAATTTAACAGTAAAAAATATTTTCAAAATATCTACAAATACTACCACTGGAAATCCCTACAATTATACTGAGAGCAATTTTATTAGGCTACTTATGAACTTAAATGTATGTTTTTGATGTAAAATAGAAACTTGCTCTCCCTCTGGTTTTAGGAAAAAGCTTATCTTTAATGCCTGAATCTCACATGTCCAGTTAAGATTTAGATCTTCATGTCATTGGTCAATTAGAAACTAATCAGATGCAAGAATCATTCAAATGAAAAAATCCCTAAATTTCCTTTATTGGTTTAAGCCCAGAAATATCATGTCCATTAAAGTGGACGTACAGGTCTGAAGGATGGAGGCTGTAATCATTCATCTGCTGCAGCTTTGATATAGTTTAGTGCTGAAGTGTAAAGGGAGAGAAGATGCTCCTTTTTTGTATTTGTCTTGGTTACTTTGCACTTATTGAGACACATAAGCACTATTTGTTACAGAATGCTTCCTTATGGAAGCATTATATATGCAATATATTTATTGCAGTAGTATAATTTCACATTTAATTCATATGAAAGTTCATCTTTTAGTTTTTTTTAGGCTAAAAAAATGTTTTCTGTAAAAACTATGAATTACAGCAACACCCGTAGCAATTCCTGTAAAATAAATGTAACTGGAGCAATTGTACTTTAACTGTTTGAAGGTAATTAGGAACTTTTGAATATTATTTTATGACGTCCTGTGTCCTTTGAATATGAATAATACAAGTCAATTTCTCTTAGCCACTCTACAAAATGGGAAAGACAAGATTACATGGCATTAAATTAAGGCAAATGTGTGTTCTTGAATGGTTACAAGAAAATAGACATAAGCATATCTATAGTCAGAAGAATAATCAAAAGTAAACAACTGTAAGTGTGACAAACAAGGCTTACAGTGATAAAGGGTTTTATTAAGAGTTTTGTTTTATCGTAATGCAAATGTCCCAATAAAAGTAAAAAGTTGATGTAGGATGTAACTAATCTCAGCATTTCTGGACTCAAACATTCTGGTGTCACTGCTCAAATACTGACACCGTCTTGTGAAAAAATATAATTTATACTAAACTATGATGTCGTCTTAGCCCTAAATAAATCATTTTGCCGACTAAACAAAATCTAACTGTGAGTGAGAGCAAACCAAACAAAATAATCCTCTAATTTGGGTCACAAATATGAGTTTCCAAGACAAACATTCCACAACTAGTTCTCTGGCGACTTGAAATGTCTGAAACAATGGCATAACTTTGACAAAAACAAGTTTATTTATTTGGTCTCTGAATCAACTCCTGATTTTATTTGTTTTTATGTCCACAAATGGGTAAATAATTATCCATACTGGTGCAGTCTCATTGCGACTTGAAGAATTTGACAAGAGTGCAAACATTTTTTTAAATGTATTTTGAGGATGCTAAGTGGATATGCTTGGAGATGAATTTGTCTCCTCTGTTATTTTCTCTTAAATGTTTAATCGAACAGGCAAGAATTTTAAATCAGCGTTTTAAAAATAAACGTTAATTACTGTATTATAAATGACAATCTTTTGTAAATGAGTTAAACAAAAGCACTGATATAAAGAAAAAAAAATCTAATTTGTTTTACACTTTGACTAGTGAGTTACCCATCAACACCATCAGGTAAGGAGAGAAGGTTTAAATGTACCAGTACCTGCTGCCCCAGCTCCCCGCCACAATTGTCGCCACAGTCAAGCGAAGGTCAGGTTGATTTAAAGAACACAAGGTCCGTTTTGTTATTCTAACCCCTCTCCCCTCTCCCCAGCCGTCTTCCTTATTTCTGCCTCCACTCCCCCATATGATCGCGGCCTTGCAGACCTGCAGCATCACTCTGTCCTCAGGGCAGAGCAAGGACAACTACTGTTGTCTTTTCATCACCGCGTAAGCGCCTTAATCCAACAGCCTTGTTTATTTAGATAAGAGATCTACGGGAGTTTGCTTGGTTGAGTTGCTCTGTAGTTTGTGAACTTTGAATTAAACAACAGGCAAAAGTTTTGTGTCTAAAGCCAACACATCCACTCATTTCAGTTTTCTCAGAGTTTTTGCTGAAATTTAATCGAAAGAATTTGTGAGTAATGAACCGGAGTAAATCTTATAATAAAGCGGCACCTGATATTGTGGATGTAGTTGACGGTTCACCGTTGGAGACAGCGTTCAAGTTAGAGGGAGACATAATCTGAAGTTTCCTTTCAGTAAAAATATTTAAAACTTGTTCAAGTTTACATCTGCAACACCACCTTCTTTGTATTGATTATTTCTCAGCGTTTACCCAGAATTAACATTACATCTGTTAAAAATCAAACAGTCCGGCACTCTGACATCTGTGACCCATTAATTTAATTTCAATCCAGGTCGGTTAGAGTGATCTGCTCAGAGCGAGCAACCATAACCTCGCCTGTCTCCTCGGCCAAACCTGAATTGTGACAAAGAAAACAGGCCACAGATACCAGTCTGCCACTGAAGCAGTGAAAGACGGCAGAGCAGAGCACCACTGAGCTGTTAAATGATGATTAGAAGCAGACAGATGCTTCCTTCTGTCTGCATCCAGCCGCCTGTAACACTAACTTTCCCTGATGTTACCGGCAACGTTGCGTCTCTGGGTGATCGGCTGCAGCCTGTGGAGGTGTTGGAAATGTCTGCCTCCTGTTTTTCTAACCATTACCATAATGGTAACATTAGTTCCAGGGCCACGCTTCTCTGCTCCCAGGGAACCATTGTTTAAACGCACCGAACGGCTCAGCCAAGAAGACTCCTCCTGTGGCCTCGGATCGCACTGAGCTTTGAAGACACACACGGTGACAGAGAGGGAAACACAGGCTGGCCATTCATGAGACTAATGTCAGCATCAGTTGTGGTTTTAGCTTTAAACTGGGTGATCCACAGTTGTGAATTACATAATGACTTCCTTGCAATTATGAATTCATCTGCTCTGTCACACTGCACTGCCATCTGTTTTCTAAGCCACAATAATCCCACAGATTTTAGCTGATTGCTCACATGAGACAATCTTTGTTTTCACACAAGAGATTCTTTGGTTTGCAGAGAGAAAGCTGCGCCTGTTGGATTAACAACAAGGGTTTGCATCTCATAAATGTAAAGTTTATATTTGACTGAAAAGAAATTGATCCTTTGCATCTTTAGCCTTGCAGTAAAATGTAAATCTGGACTCACCTGGAAGGAGCAGCAGGACTCCCCTCAGCAGGTGACTGAGCCGTCCGCTTGACATATTTTCTGCTTCTCACACAAACTGCTCAAAAAATAGAAACTTTCACCTGTTGGAAATCCAAAATCAAAGAGACATTCCTGTCACCAAGAGATGAGAGAGCGGAAAAAAATAAAAAAAAAGAACAAGACAAAAGCTCAAACATGAGAAATCCAGTATTCCCTCAGAAACTGATAAAACTTTGGTCCCTTCTACCTCCTTGTCTTGGCTTCCATACTTTGATTTGCAAAATCAGTTTTTCTTCTCCATGCAGGTGTTTTCCTTTGGCTGACGAGAGGAGCAAAGATTTCTGATCTGCTCCACTCGATGTATGTACAGCGAGTGTGTCTGTGCACGTGAGCGGGGTGGACTTTCTGTGTGTGTGTGCTCCTGTCTCACTCTTATAGTTTTGGGCTGAGAGGAGGGAGCAGACAGGGAGACAGAAAGGGAGGGCAGACAGAGAAAGTTGTAGTGTGCTTGGAGGAGGAGGGGGAGCAGCAGGGGTTCAGCGTCAGAGTGAAGTGAAGGGCTGACGAGCTTTTAGGAAGGTGCAAAACGGCAGTGCAGCAACCCAGGAGTGAAACGTCTGTAACTTCATTACTCACCATTTTGAGACAGTCAGTACCTAATCATGATGTAAGTTTTTGTGTTATTTGCATTTTATTCACTTTTCAGATCCATTTGTGACTGGAACAGCCACAAATAATAATAAAATATCAATAATATGGTTTTAATGAAACAGATGGATTAATAAGTGATAATTTTCTTCATTAATTTGAAGATTGACTGTCTCTGAGTTTATAGTGGCAGCTTTTTCCCATCTGTGTGTTCAGTGGACTGTCTCATTCATTTTACTTTTAGGAGTAGCTTTACTATGCTGTACTTTTCATTTTTTACTTTAGTCATTTATTTTCTTACGAAGCACCTCTACTTCTAATTCTAACACCTCTAATTCCTGGATACTCTGCCCACTGTGAGTTTTATGTTGAAAGAAATCGATTTGAAAAAAATATATATAGATTTTGTCAGATTTTTTTTTTTTTTTTTTAATTTTGCTAGAAAATAAATTATTTCATCTTAAAATACCAAAACTTTCACATCAATTTATATTTTGCTCCATCTGATGGTGTAATGATTGACTTTTGGATTCAGTACTTCAATTGCCTTTCTACCAAATACTGTTATTTTGTTTTTATTTCAGTCATTTCTTGGATGGCTATTTTTTTACTTTAACTAGAATAAAAATATGTTGAAGTAGTGCTACTCTTATTTGTGTAAAATTTAAGGGTATTTACCCAAGAACCATACATACATAAGTAGAAAAGCTAGCTAGGTGCAGAGGAATAAACTGTTAGCATTGCAGCATTTAGTAGGTATATTTAGTGGGAATGTGTATCATATGATGTTGCTTTTTTATTTTTTACATAATTCCCCCACCCCAGCGATCACCCAATGTTACTTTACATGGCTAATTACTTTATTATATTTAGGAAAAAAAGAACAAACATAGCTCAGCTTCTATAAGTTAAATAATTGACAAATATGTCTATCCCATAAATGTATTAAAATCTATCCACTGCCTTCCGCTTAAGTCAACAGCTCAAAAAAGCCACTCCACAGTGACACTCTTCAGTGTCCCACATGTGCAAAGGAAAGGAAGGGTCCCAAGAGGCTTTCCTGGTTTTATTTGCTTTTAATGAGAAGAGAGAAGATATTTGGTCCATTAGCAATGATCTTAATTCTTGATTCCATTAATGGTGCCCATTAATAAGCCTGTTTCGAGCTTAAAATGATTTTGATTATCATGGAAAAGTCAGAGGATCCAAATTCAGAGCAGAAAAAGTCAAGCACATGTAAGAAAAAAGGTTTTATTACAACAACAGGGTGAAATAGTTGCAGACTCAAATAAAAGTCAGTTAGAAATCTTAACAGGGGTCAGCCAAACAAAACTGCCAACTGGGATGGAGTAAGACAATAAAACAGTTACAGAAAGGCTAAAAGATCCTGGAGTGAGACATTGAAACATTGTAGCTTAGCACTGGAAATAAACTGCATGGAGTTATATTCAAACAAGATCCAAAGTGAGAACTAACTGGATTTAAATAATATAACTTACGTCATTTCCAACGTCCTTCATGGGTCTCAACATGAGTTCCACGTAGTTCCAAGAGTGAATATGATTCTTCTTAAGGCCATATTCTGTGCTGCTGCCATTGTTATACTTTGTTCTGTTGTTGCTAGTTTGATTGTTGGAGAAACCAACCTGCAGAGTTTTGAACATTATTAAACATCTGCATCAGACCGAAGATATTACAGCTATCAAAAATGAAAGAAATAATCAAAACTGAAAATGAGAATACATTTTCATTAATTGAAATAAATAAAAACAGTAATTAATTGGGAAAACTATAACTAACTGGAACTATACTATGCGTTTATAAAACTAAAAAAATACTGAAATTAGAGACATAATATCCTTCATTTTTGTGTTTATGAATCTATTTTGAACTGATATGAAATTTACTTTCGAATTTTTTCCCACACAGGCATCTTATGTCAGCTGTCGGCAAATTACAGCACTCTGTACTCTGTAGTCTGAAAGATTTTTGATACCACTTTTCAAAAAATAGACACCATTTTAAAAAATCAATGGTATTCACAAATGATTTTGTGATACAATACTCTGGCCTTTTTGAATTCTGCACCTAAAAGTTTAACAAAGTATGAAAAAACTAAAACTTCCACTATAAGTAATAAATACCAAACAATATTTAACCTATAATAACTAAAAAAAAATAGCAAACACGAGAACAAAAACCAAAAACCAAAAAAAACTATTATAACCCAGAATCAGACAGTGGTAAGGTGTAAAATACAAACTGGAAATTAAACTAAGTGCTATGAGAATTTATTATATATATACTGTTGACTAAAACGCAAATTTTGAAAAAAATTCAATTCAATAGTAAGGCAAAGGAAAAAGCAATACAGTGAAGTCACAGAATATCACGCCCAGAAATTAATGCCCTTTCTGTAGGATTTATAATGAGGGAAACTTCCTGTAAGCTAGAAGAAGTTGTAATAAATCCTGTTTTGCAGTCTAACTGTGTTTCTTCTCTATTGTCTGTTTCAGTAATCACACACTCATATAAACATCTCTGCAAATCCCTGGTACTTGTTGAGTTGTTCATCGGAGCAGTCATACAAAGATTAGCATATAACTACAAGAAGTGTGTGATTCTTGCACTCAAAGCGAACTGGGATTATTTCTAAAACCAGTGGTTCTGTCTGTTTTGAGGTGCATGAGGTTTTGCCCCGAAATCCTTTAACAAACACATCCTACCCTCTCAGTGTGTAAATTCTGATAAGCCTCAGTTCCAGTTGAGTGATTGGATGTAGCCCACATAATTCATGCAAAGCATCATGGGTTGTTGGAAAAAAGCAACAAAATCATGGGGGTTAGAGAAAAATTCATTTTCCTGTTTGATGAATAAAATACATGCATACGATCAGAAAATCTGGCGCACATATGCACACGTTTCACACAACCTGTATTACGCCGCATTAGGAAGGCTAACGCACAGTCCAGTGTCACTGAATCACACTACACATGTGGTCTGTTGACACTGCTGACCACTGGAGAAGTAAAAAAAAAGGGTTTCAAATCTCCAGCCAAACCAAACCTGGCAACTCATCTACGAAGAGTGGGCCGACTGGAGCGTTGGCACTCAGGTCAAGGCTGCACACATTCCCAACACCATTACACATACACACAGCTAATGGTCAGTGCAACTGGACGCAGTAATTTTACCACCAGAACTGTTTTATATGGCACATTTGGAATACATCATCTTGCTTATTTTAATATTTTTGTGCCAGTTGTCATTCTGCCTAAAGATTTTCTTCCTGACTTCTTAAAAATACTAAACCAGTTTCTCACAACCTTTACACTGCATTCTCATTAGCCCTAACAACTACAGTAACAGGTAAAGAGGACACAAATGTAAGTTTTTTTTATAGGTTTTATGTTGTATGTTTGTGTCATTTTATCACTTTTCTGCAAAAATATATTTTAGTATCTAAAACCTCTGTCAAAAACATCCTGCGAAAAATTAATTAAGAGATTCACATTCGGAGTGGAAAATAACTTCCAGGACCTTAAAATAGGAGACGGCTCCTACTGATGTTCGCTTTGTCCTTTTGACTGTTCTAAAAATTAGTTTTCTGGATGATTTCAATACTTTTAATGTCACAATTGTTGAATCTACACATTGTCTATTCAATTATGTGGGAGAAAGTGATGAACAAGTCAATTTGTAGTTAGACTGTGTCACACATTGAATGATGGAAACAGTGGAAACGTACAAAACTACAAGCACAAATTAGCTGGATCTCTGTTTAATTAGGTCAAAAAATGTAAAAAGTAGAATAGAATGCAGTAGTTTATATGCTTTCATTATTTCGGACAAATTCAATATTAATAAGAACAAGAGTACATATACATACACATTTAAACACATGCACAAAAAAAATTACAATTTTGCAACATCAGTCATTTTAGCTACTGTGCTTCTTTGAAAAGAAGTGAGAAGTTCACACTTTTTATAGTAATAGAATATAATATGAATAGAATAGAATAGAATTTCCCCAAAGGAAATTTGTTTTGGGCAAAGTGCTGCAAACAAAAGACAAACCTCCCCCAAAAAACATTCAGAATATCAATGCAAAATCTATTAAATTACTTCAGATTTGTATTTAGTTGTAGAAATCAGTTTTCAATTTGACATTAAAATTTTTCGTATTTATTTGTCAAAACAATCAAATGTAGTTAATCATGATAACAATGATAAAAAACAAATTCCAAAATACTTTCAAAATGAATAACTTCATCATCAACCTCAACAAAATCTGAGTTTGTAGGGTTCATGCCATTAGGATTAATCAATCCAGAGATTAAGTTACTAAAGAATGTATTGCTGTTGTTGTTGTTTTATTAATTCAGAAGTTATTTGTGATTAAACCCACATGCAACCCACTGACCTCTTAGATCTCCTACTGGATCAGATTACAAAAATAGCTTCATAAGATTTGTATTTCAGTGTTTGGCCACTTTTCCTTTGAGCATTGTTTTCCTTGCTGCCAAATGTCCCGGCTATAATCTGAGTGGCAGCCTAATCTGATTTCTGATCAGTGCCGGTGGCTAAGTGCTAACTTGCTGTGACAGACCCCTCAGAGGGCTGAAGAAGAGGATCTCTGATCTCAGATCTGACAGCTGGCTCCCTCCGGAGGACACCGCCTGAGGTCCCAGCAGCTTTCATTCACTGAGGGTTCCTCCCGGGAATGCATAAACACGCAACACACACACATTTTAGGTCACACAGATAGCTTTGAGTGCACCGATGATGATGTAAATTCATGATTTCACAATTTCTTTCCCTCTGTGCAACACACGTTCTCATGTTTCCACATAAACCCCCATAAACAAACACTCACAGACTACTGGGCTCGGCCCGCTGGCACAAGAGCGCTCGGGCTGGCATGAGGCGCTGAAGAGTACACAGCCAGCACTATTTTATAATCAAATAATTTCTCAATCTTGTAACCTATACCCCTCCACTGAGCGTGAGCTATCAACCTCGGTGGGCTCTGTGTGTGGTGGGTGTTTTCTTGGGAACAAATCCTACGCCTCAGCTTCACACACACGCACACGCACACCCCCTCCATGTTCACATGGAGTGCATATATACACACAACCTGAGGCTGCATTCATTGATGCTGGTGGGAGTCTTCAGCGCCCTCAGTAGGGCTGTGAGCTGATGTGCATCAGACATTTTCTTCTGTCTTTTCCTCTATGTTCACATTTTACTGTTTTATATCTAAAAACAATAAAACATACATCCACATATCTAAATTGTAAAAACTTTCACTGTAGGGCCTGTTGTGGTTGAATTTATGTCCTTGTGTGATTCTTAAACATCAACACCATAAAAACTAATGACATGGTAATAAATGGCGCTGCCACTGAACAGGTGGGCAGCCATAATTAATGGGGAGTTGTTCTTAATAAAACTCTCTGAGCTACATTCTGTTGCTGCAACATAAAAAGGTACAACAATGGCTGAACTATTTACGGAAACTGGGTGTTTTTAAATTGTCAGTATTATGTATTTTCCAGGCACTTTGTGCCATTTTACAACACAAGCAAATAACTAAATTACATTCAGTTGTTATAGAAACTGCTGCATATATCAAACATGACGTACAGGACATTTAACTTCACAATTTAAAGTTTTAAAATTGGAACTCTGTCTCTTTAAGAACCTCCTGCTCTTTCCGACACTCCACATTCAGCACGTCCTCACAACAACGTGTCTCCATTAAAACTACAAGATTCTCTTTTGTATCTGCTGCTATTGTTATGATTAATCACATAAAATCAGACGCTATGTTGACAGTATTGTTGTGCATTACAATAAGTTGATCCTGTGTTGGTTAATGCATATGCTGCAAATGAATTTTCTTTTGGGGCAACAAGACGACTACTGACTAGGACTATGTGGCAAGACAGGTGAGAGGTTTGAGAAAAGTGATGTATGTATTTTATTAATAACTTTCCTGCAAGTCTACATTCCTCTTTGAATCTATTTTCTTGGATAGGCACCATGGTTGAGATTCCTCTGTTTATTTTGCTAAAACACAGGAATAGTGCAGGTATACTGCTTTAGTCGTGTCAAAATAATCTTGTTGAGAGACAATGAAGGACATTTAAATTCATGAGCACCCTGCATACCGTTTTTGCTTTTTTTTTGTGGTGTATAATAAAGGCAGTATAACAAATGTATACTATTTAGTCTTTAAAAACTATATTAAGAAGATTAGTTGAAGCTACACTTGACACAACACAAGAAAAGCATGCAAAACCATCTTATGTAACTGTTTTAAGGGTAGAGAATAGCACAGAATTATCAACCAAATTCACGTCCTCACACTTTGATTAAACAAACTCAAATTTTATTTTTCATATATTTGTAAACCTAATGAAAAATATGATGTTCCTGATATAATTTGCTGCCAGGAGGGTGTGGTACATGAGCAGAATGGGAGTTAGATTGGCCTAATTCTTATCTCCATGCTTTATTCTGATTAATGTCGGGATTGCATTCAAAGCACAGTTTCACTTTTACAACTTTTCTTATTTTGTGAACCTTAGTAGCAGTAAAAATTCTTAGGTCTTGAAATAATAAAAAAAAAAAAACAACAGAAGAAGAACATTAAATATTAAGTTAAGTCCTTTGAGAAAAATGTTTCGCACATAATTTTCAGGAACAAAAGTGTAATCAGTATGAATTTCTTTGTATATAGTTAATAGGAAATTATTGATGGCAAGCAAATTTCTGACATATTTTCCAATTTACAAACTGTTCCCACTTTGATTAAATAAACAAATACTGTATTACACTTTAAAAAGATAAAACCACTAAGATTAACTTATGTTAAAAAGTTATAATTTTTCAGAAAATACATCAAAACAAGCAAGGATTCAAATTTATCCTCCTTCCACTTCTATTTTAGATAAGATAGTCTTTCCTTTCTGACTTTCAAACACACAGACACTGAAACCTTCATCTGACAGCTGCTCATTAATCATCACACATTCATCTGCTTCTTATCTATGAGATGCATACCTCCAGAAAAAGACAGACACCCGCATCTCTTGCACATTATTCTTTACCGTTTGTCCACATAACCACAACGTGCCGAGAAACTCAAGCTTTCACCCGTGAGCTAAACCATGCACGACACTTTTTGGAGCTTTGGCTATGCTGACAACGCTGGGTGGTGTAACCAGGTGAGGTCTGAGATACGACGATGTTTTGATGTTTTCTAAATGTGCTGATGGGAAGATAGGCACTCTGTTTGTGTCTGATGTTGTAATCTCACCCTTCTGAAGATGTCTAAACACGTTACAGTGTAATAAAGAGGAGGAATGCAGTGATGTCTGTTATCGCCGCCACTATCTGGGAACACGCAAACACTGTGACCAGGGAAAAGTCCTCTAGCATTGCATCAAGCTTCCTGCAATACTGTGGAAGGTTTCCCAAGCAGTGTAAGTAGGTCTTAAAGGTCCACAGCAAATCTTATGCTTAAGATCTAGTTAAGTGTATTATGTTTGTAGAGACAGATGTGCTCATAAGCTTACATGCCCTGACAGAAGATTGAATTTTTTTGTCACCTCTTCTTATATATATATATATATATATATATATATATATATATATATATATATATATATACAGTATATATATATAATGGGTAGTGGATGGTAATCAAGAAATTGCGTCTGGGCTTTCTAACCCATAACAATGACAGAAACTACCAAAATAACCCTAATCAAAGGTTTACATAACCTGGAAGTTTTGGCCTGTTAACACACTCAAAAGTTGATACATGAGTTTAAATGCTAGGTGAAGGTAACTGTCCTGATCTGTTTGCTTGAAATCAGTGTGTGTTGTAGCATATTTGTAAAAATATGTAAGAAAATCTGTTATTTTGTAAGATCCAGAGAGAACCCTGCATGTTTCATTCAGTGCTGCAGAATAATAGGGAAATGAAAGAATTATCAAAGGATCTACAAGAAAAAGTTAGTTGGGCTTTACAAAACAGGAAGAAGATAAACAAAGATACCCAAGGAATTGGGAATGTCAAGAAGATTTGCCCCGTGTTTGTGTCTGATGCTGTAATCCTACCTTACTGAAGGTGTCTAAACATGTTACAGCGTTATAAAGACGAGGAATGTCGTGATGGCTGTTATAGCCGCCACTACCTGGTAACACGCAAACACGATGCAAGGAGTACCATTTAAAAAATAAAGTATCTATCTATCTATCTATCTATCTATCTATCTATCTATCTATCTATCTATCTATCTATCTATCTATCTATCTATCTATCTATCTATCTATCTATCTATCTATCTATCTATCTATCTATCTATCTATCTATCTATCTATCTATCTATCTATCTATCTATCTATCTACTTTGAGTTATTCTGCCATATTTCTCATCAGAATTTCTTCTTCTATGGTGTTTTATGTGTTCTTAATGTACATGCTTCTCTCCAGGCTTCCAAGCTTAATGAAGCTGCTATGATTGGTCATTAGTGTAAATTAATTATTCCAACAAAGATACAGGAATGTTCATTTATCAGTTATATATAAAATGTAGCCAAAGCTGAGTAGTGATGCCAACACTTTGTTTATACTCCTTCTTTTACATTGAAATCAGTCAAAATAGTTTAAAACTACAACAAAAATGATCAAAAAGTTTGGCAGAGCAAAAAGCTGACAAACAAATTATAAAACTGTCACAAATTGATTTTTGTCGAGGCCAAATAATCCTTGTTCCTATAAAACAACATGTTGTCTCATCATTATCATTTTAAGGTATCTTCATGTAAAGCATCATCAGCTTTGATGTTTGCTCTTTTAACACACATACAGGCAGAAAACATAAAGGTTCACATTATCCTATGTCGGTCAAGCATAGTTTCAAACACGCACAATAACAGCTTCCAAACCAAACACTGTGAAACATACTGTAGGTATGTAGATACTGTAGATAGGGCAGTTAAGTGTACTTCTGTCTGTGTGATCTGTGTGTGTGGGGGCGTGCGGGGGTGTGTGTGTGTGTGTGTTAGTGGAAAGTGTTTTATTCCACTGAGCGTGTGAGCCAGATGAGTGTCTCTGGCACAAATGTGCACAGTAGAGAAAAATATTCAGAAGCACTGATTGCTGACAGATGATTGTCAACCACAAGCTTATTTATTCTCTGAGCGGCTGGTTGCCACAACTGCTCCTCTGTCACTCCAATTCTGTGAAGTTTCCATCTCAATAATTACACTCAAACACGTCAGATTTTTTTTTACTTTTAGAGAAGTCACCACTCCTTTTACAAAACACTCTTTTATAAAAGAGTGTTTTTATAAAACACTCTGCAAAGAAAGAGATTTTTTTTTAAACCAAAAAACAGAGACTAGTATCACAAAACAGGAGGTATGTTTAGTTTTTCTGTTAATATTTCATTATCTGTGTTTGGAGAAACACTTTTTTTCTGCACAGACACACCCTTTACCTGGTAGTTTTTAATGTTTTAATTTATTTAGTGGTGTTAGTTAAATTTTTTTCTTTAGGGGAGACTTTTCATTTTCTCAAACGATTGTTGCCCTCAAAAGTTAATTAAATTATTTAAAGAAATAAAATGCTCTCTCTGAAATTATGGCAGCAGTGAAGTAACAACAAAGAACAATTTTGACCAAAATGGGTTCCATGGTTCAACTGTCTTGTCTGGCTGGTGTTGGAAAAAAAAGATAGAGAGTGGGGCTTCTGTGTTTGCATGTCTCCAGTGTTGTATTTCCAAAGATCAAAATACATGTCTTTTGTCATTTTTCAAGGTCTATGCTTCATCTTGGATCTATGGCCTTGCTCATTCTCAAACAAGAGCAAACATAGGTTTTTCAAGCGCATTGTCTCTGTTTACTCCTCAGGCTCTGTCTACATGCATGAATCAAAAATGACATCAAAGAACAATGGCAACAGCAAGCAACTATTGAAAAGAAAATACAGAAACTCACTCAGGAACTGATCAGCTGCTGCACAGACATACGTGCTTGATAGTAAAGCATAACACTCAAAGGAAGACAAAGGCAAAGCAAACGGAGACACATGCAGATATGATCTTCATTTCACAGAACCTTTTGGGAATGCACTACAGTATAAGCTTCACAGCACTGAGACTAAATATGTAAATGCACATTGTTATCGACTTTACACATATGCTCCCCAACTATGACAAAAATGCATTTGCTATGCTATGCAGATGCTCTGGCTGCACTGATGAAGATTCACTTACTTAATGATGCTAAATAGTCAAAGCAGCCCCATCTGACACACTCTGACCTTCTTTCTGATCAATTCAGTATTATTTGACTAGTGAGAGGAGTGTGTACTTTGAACTATTGTTTACAGATCATTAAAGAAAACAAGACAATAAGACAGCAATGTTAATTAAACTGCAACATTTTCTAAAATGTGATCCGTAGCAACTCAGTCGTTAACGGAGACAAATACAGACACCTGTAGTCTAACAGATTATATTTTTACATTGAAACCAGCTTTTTCCACTCTATGATTCATGCCCATATGCTTAACCAATTTCCATGCAGATACCTTGTAATTCCATTGAACATTTCCTGAAGCCAGAGTACCAACGGAATATCTTTCTTAAATAAAGCTATTCACTTCAAAAGTAATGAAAAGCATAAATGAAAACACTTTTAATTTGAATGTATTGCTGCTGCTAAAATATCTGACTGTGGAACAACATGTATAGCACCATGTGAACATAATGAAAGAGGATAAGAGGATGCGTGGCACCCTGGTCTATCACTCAACATTGTGCTAAAAGTGTCTTTTGGTATGTGGCGTGTCTCTATATGTGTTATTTTCCATCTTAGAGAAGAGATAAAAGGTGGTTAAGGGATAATCTTTATACAAGAAAGCATAAAAATGCGCCCATCCTCTTAGAAATTTTCCCAGCAGAGCTCCAGGTTTGTTGTTCTGAAATGTATAATCATCATATCTTAACTGGAGTTAAGCCACTGTGAAATAACTAAGATTTTATCCTCTATGCAACATTACAAAACTAAATACCATTTTCCCCACTATTATTTTAATCTTTAAACAAGTCTGTGCATGGATTACACATGTGTTTTAATTTATACCAAGTAATGTTTTCTTGATTTATGCTGCTTTACGCAAACACCCTGCACTCTGTAATCATATTCCTGAGTAGAAAACCAACTTGTGTGCAAAGACTTGCTTGGACAGCTTCCAGGCTATGATTCAGACAAATGTGTTTTTGTAAAAATAATCTATAATAACTCTATTATTACCTTTAGCTTGCAGCTGCATTATAAAGGACTTCTTTAGCATGTGGTAAAAAAATAAAATTAATAGTTGAAGTTCTTATTTTTAAACTGAATGAGCAACCCAAACCCAGGTAAGGGTGAGGGGTCGTGTCTATGACAGATGTGGAGTCACATCTGGTTGGTATATTGAACAAAATGGAGCTAATGGGGTGAGAGGGTGAAGGTTCGAGCCTGGCAGATGTCAGAACAGGCTGCGTTTGTTATTGACATAGCTGCCATTTTGGATCTTCTTTTCATCCATCAGCCAGAATTGACCAAAGATCCCCACCGCTTTGTAATCTGACCCAGATGATGGATCTCCTGTAGCAAGGGGGAATGCGAAGGAAACACTTTAAAAAGAGAAACACTCCCCATTCTGTGGACGTTGTCATCTGGATCCATAAAAGCTGCCCTCCAAATCTGCCCACATATTATTTTACTTGACCTCAGCCGGCAGAAGAGATTTCGTCTTGAGCTGCAAATGAGAACCTGACATAAAAAAGTCAAGTTGGATTGAATCCACAGGCAGAGGAAGACCTTAAACGGCCTAACTGGAGATGTTGACACCACCTGCTCTCTGCCACTGTTGATTTATGATCAATGCACCACAAATTCATCACATTTTCTTCTGCATCAGCCTCCCACAAAGCAGCAGAGGTAGATTATTATGCTACACATGCAGCACACATTTAGAAATTACAAATGCCACATCTTGGATTGGAGAATGTTTGTTTCATTTGTGTTGCCTAGCTTTTACAGATAGCTGTCACTGTAGTAATATGTTGTAAATTAATACATACTTTGGTCAACCATGCAATAGGTTGACCCAGGTATTTTGGCTGAAAGGGGGTCAGTCGCTGTTTGAACGTCACACCCTTCAGTTTATAACTGGTTTCTTGTCTGTGCATGAACGTGGTGAAAGGGGAAAGGAGGGAGGGAGAGAGGGATGCAGCGATGGCGGTCTCATGACTTGTCACATTCCACTGGGGGTCTTTGCAAGGTCTCTTAGTCTCAGTTTGAGAGATTAGAGAAAGACACGAAGAGGCCGGCTGAGGTGAGAGCTGATCCCGACCACAGATATCACCTCTGAGGGCAACGTCAGGCGTTTCATGATGTTGTCCTGCTTTAGAGCCTGTTTTTACAGTCATACAGCAACAAGTGCTCAGCAGGTTTTCATAAAGGATGTTTAACAGCTGTATCTCTAAAGAAATTAGAGCATAATGAAATTAAAGCTGCTTCTTAATGTGATTATTTGTCAGAAATGGGAATCCTATAGTATCTCTTTCTGCCAACATTTGTAAATAAAAAATGCATACAATATTATGCTTCTTTGTTCATTACATTTTTTGCACAAAATCCTTCTTAGACAATAAGATTTTCGTTTGCTGAATTCTGCCTATTTTGACATCCTTTCAGAAGGAGCCTTTTTAGGGCCCCTTGTGTGATGGAGACCACGGGTTCCATCCCATGTTGATTATTGATATTATGTTGTTTTCAGTTCAAATGTGTTTGTATTAGTTCTTTGTTTAGTTATATTGTGACATTTGGTGAACATTCTTTGTGGGTGGGGAGACTGGCCATCTTTCCTGTTCGGAGAATGTGGGGGGGGGGAGGAAATGTCAGTTTGTTTTGATTTAGATTAGTTCAATTTGAGTTAATTGAGTATTTGCCTTTCTGGGTGTGTCTCAGCAAGGTGGATCAGAGAGGGAGACGAATGCTCCTGGAGCATACCAACTTCCATTAAGAGGGGGAATACTCTGAGGATTTATATTTAGTTATATTTACTTTTGATTGACTTTAGATTAGTTTAATTTTAATAATTTGCATGCATGTAAATATTTGTTGGATCATTTATTGTTAGGTTTGTGTAAGTAGTGTTTGTTTGTCTTTTCTTTTTGGATCACCCCTTTACCTGGTGTAAGTGTTGGAACTTACCTCAGGTATAAATGTCAGCTTCTTTGTTTCACTAAAATAGAAGGGTGCTGGTGTAATGAAGATTTGGAGCTCCCAAATAAATCCACCTCAAAGACATTTGTTGCCTCACTTCCTTCTTGAAACGCAGAGCCTCCGCCGGTCAAAGTGACACCTTGTCACTTCAAATCCAAATAAGCTGCTGGCCAACTCGACGTCAACACCAGGGTTTGAAAATGGCTGACAAGAGATGTGCAATTATATAACTGTACATCTTTGAAAAGCATTAGTAGAGCCTCCTGCACAACCATCAAGAATGTAGAAAGTGGTTTCTTGATTGTAAGTCAAAAGCAAAACTCTTGCTGAGAAAACATGCTGGAGCTGAGCTGGGGTTGCATCTGAAGCCATCAGTGTTGACCAGTTTGATCATTGGATGGACAACATACCTCTAATCAAACACCATCCACTGCAACTGAGCAATAAAACTGCTCCAATCTGGACTCTGCTGTTTTAAACTATTTCCTTCTCAAACTCCACGAGCGATGCTCCTTCAGATTGACTGCTTGAGTTTGGAAAACAAACCCACTCTGTCCTTTGGCTTTTTTTTGTTCTCAGCAGGAGATAAACGGCCCAAAGAGAGATTGTTGTTTTACTCTTATATTGAATTTTTAAGCTGTAAGGGTCATGGTAAAGGAAAAAAAAAGGCAGCTGCAGCCCCTTCAAGCTTTGACTTGTCCCCCCTTTGAAAACAGCATGTGTTTGCTTTGAAACACCTCTGGATTGCACATCTCTTGTCTGATTGTAATCATCATTGCCTCCATTTTGTGCCACTCAAAGTCTGTAATTTAGTTGGAGATATTGATGCTGACTGATGTGGTGAGAGGCAGCTAAGGTTGGACAGATAAGCTTTGGGGACAGGCAGGAGAGAGGAGACAAAGTGTGCAGGCTGACTCTCCCTCTCTCTTCCTCTCTCTCTGTCTAAATTCATACCTGCAGACAGGTGCTCGGCAGGGTGGAACGTGCATCAGAGAGGTGGAAAACGAGAGGAGAGGGAGGAGTGGGAATGACAAAGACCTTCAGAGGGGATCAAAGAAGGTCACACTATTCCTGCACCCCCTCCCTCCTCGCTCTCCCTCCTCCACTGATCTGGAAACGATAGATTTCATTCCTGCGTTTTGCTCCTGTGGAGGGGAAGCGGTGTCAGATTGTCTGGGTGGGGCCCTGAGGATGTGATGGGTTACTAAGATCAAAATGAAGGACTTGTTTTGATCATTACAATAGTCAACAGGGAACAATGTCGTGCTTGCTAGCCGGAGGGGTAATTTTGTGGATATGTCTTATATTGGCTCGAAAAGCAAAAACCTGGACTAATATACTCAAGCAGAACAATTGTGTCTCGCTATTAACAACTTTAGAAAAAACGTTAATAGTAAAACTAATAAAGCACTTTTTTAATCCAAAGGAGTAATAGGGAGACACTAAAAAAAAGACAAAATATTATAATATGGCAATACGAGAATAAAGTTGAAATAATACAAGAAAACATTTTTAATAATGTGAGCACATAGTCATAATATTTTGAGAATAAAGTCATAGTGTTACAAGAATAAAGTAATAATACTATAAGAATAAACTTGCATGAGAATAAAGTCATAATATTGCTAGAATAAAGTCGTTCAACAATAAAGAAATAATATGAGAATAAAGTTGAATGAAGGTAAAATCAGAATGACATGACAATAGTCATAATATTTCAAAAATAAAGTCATAATACTAAGAGTATATAGTCGTAATATTATGACTTTATTCTCATTTTATTTTTTAATTTTCTTAGCATGGCCATAATAGACAATAGTAGTTATAACTCAGCGGTATAATTGTATTAGTAAATCTAACACTTGCTCACTAAGCTTACCATTTTCATTTGTTATTAATTGGTACATTTGACATTTTTGGCTTGTGGACCTTGACTTTGACACATGTGCAGTAGCTGGAACACACCTTCTTAGAATCAGTAACAAAATCTGAAAGTTATTTCAATTAGCAACATTCTCTTCCTCTTTTTTACCTGCTTTGCTCCAGCTGCTCTAGTGAGGTACGTTGAACCTCACTAGAACAATAGGCATCCTATTTCAACTTTCTAAATAATAATTCTTGCTGACAGGTTTGCGCAGCCATAATTCTCATCAGCGTAGTCTTTAGAGCTGTTGGATGAAATGTATTTATGGCTTCAGCCTCTTTATGATTTTGTACTGTAAAGGAATAACGACCTGCCAAGCAGAGGTGGAGCCCCTGGCCATCATTTACTCTGCTGTTGCACCTTGGAGACACGCAGCCACGATATGGGACAGGAGGCATGCAGGAATTAGATTACACCAGAAATTTAGTGGTCCTTCAAAAGAATAGGCTCCCTTGTTGGCTAGGTTTACCCTTTTTTCAGCAAAGTGGCCCTAACTTATGTCTGTAGCAACAAATGGCAAAAACAGGTCAAACGGAGGAGTGAGCGAACCAAAATGAAATCAAGTGTTGAGGTGGTTTGTGGGGCACAGTGAGGGCCTGACATGTTGGCTCTCACATTTCTGTGTTTTTGAAAAGACTCTGCTGTAGGTTCAGCTAAAAAGAGGGAACGGCTGATGTTTAATTACCTGCTGAGATGTGGTTTGGATTGAAGCAGGTCTTGTGACAGCATGTCTTTCTTCCTGATGAGGAAATTATAGCATACAGGCAGGCTCATATTCCCATGATTTGCATCTAGGGCACCTCACCTGCTCCCATTCCTCTCTGTGAAGTGAAATTATGCAGTAAATAAATTTCTTCTCATCAGAAGTGAAGTGGGATTCTCTTTTACTGCTGCCCGGAGGATCAGGATGATTTTAAAAAGCGCTTGAGAAATATTTTGATTGCCTTTTATAAAATTGCCCTACAATTTAGATAGATTGAAAGTGTAGACTCTTTGCATTACCGTATTTTGCATCGGTAGTCCCAAAGCTTTGCCAGAAAGATCAAAAAGCATGTTGGGTGTGTGTTTGCATGGGTGTGTATGTGGATGCAGAAAGGGCACATACAGGGCAGGGAGGATTATAAGGCCGGCCTTGATAACACACAGGTGGCTGATCTTGGGGTTTAGTGTCTGAAGCTGTCCCTAAATCCACCACTTCCTACTCTGCGCTCACACAGCTAGACAAACACCAATCCTGTCCGGAGAGTTCATGCAATATCATGACAGAGCTCAGGTTACCATCCGGTTGAGCAGCTTAAGGCTTGTGCCGAGGTTGGAATGGGATGAAATAGATAGTCGGTGTAAAATTCTGCCAGTTTGTGAAGAGGTGGGGCATTATTAATGGAGGGGCTTTGTGTTTAACTGCCTCAGGATTCCTGTTTGACCCAAAGTTTAACAGGCTGTTGCTGGAGAGATGAATAGCGCCATTAATGAGGAAGAAGTGGGAAAATAGAAGATTTTTAACGTGTCTGTAGTGCATTCTTTAGTGACAAGGATTCATCATCAATTTCACACCCAAGTTTTTCCATGTAAGACCCTCATAAAGTGGTGCTGCGGCCAACTGAAAACCCTCTGAGGCGGCTGTTGGTGTTAGCAGCGGGGGCCCGTGAGTGAACAAGTTGACATTTATGGATGAGGCTTTCCACCGACTCTACTATCAGGTTTTAAGAGTCGTTCCCAGCAGGGAGCCAGCCCCACTGCGTATGGCATTAAAGGCTGAGCGAAAGGATTCAGCTGACAGAATCTGGGGTGGCTGCGCTGCATTCATGGACTCTGTGTAAACTGCGGCTGTGATGTGCACATCCATCACTGACCGGCGGCGTGCTGGGTTCCAGAATGAGCGCGCATTTGTTACACTGACACGGCCAGCGGGACAAGAGGGGGCTTAGGAGGAGGTCAGGATTAGGGGGGAGAAGGGCAGATTGAGCCGGGGTCAAGATTAGGGTGTCGAGGTTGAGTGGATGAGTTGTGGAGCGGGGGATGGTTCCAGATAAAAAAAGAGATTTTTGTGGAGTGGAAGAAGAATAAGGCTCTTCAGTAATGAAAACTCACTTCTTCCTCTAGAAGTCTTTGCTTCATTGGGGGGAAATTTAAAAGGGGGGAGATTTTGTGTCGAGGATGCAGAAAACTGAAGTTTGGGGATTTCTTTTTAAAAGTACAACAAAACTTTGTGGCAACCTGGTTATAACTGCAAACCTTGCCTTTCTTCAAAAGAAAGGTCATGTTATTTTTAAATTTAAGGGCTGGGCAATCATTTTATTATTTTTTAAAAATATTTTTGGTTTTTGAAGATTTAATGTTTGGGAAATCTGGATTTTATTTTATTTTTTTCACCATTGCACTCTTTGAGTTTCAGAACACAGAGGGTGGCCATCTTGTTAGACAAGTGTGTTTACAGCTTCTACATAGTTAGATTTTGAATTCATGTCAATGCTGATGCAATATTAGTGCCAGACTACAATTTCTTTTTAAATTACAAGAAAGGCTGCACATTTAAATAGTTTTTCAAAAAATTTAATTACACATAACATCTGCATAGAAAATGACATTTATAATGTCATTTTCTATGACACATGAAAGCTTCTTGGTTTAGACAAAGAATGGGTTCAATAATAGGGTCTCAGCAGAAACTATGATCACAGTAAATATGAATAAATTCATGACAACAAAGGGAAAATGATTGTTTTGTGACTCTATTCTTCTGGGCTTCCCACCCTGTAATCTGGACTAACCAGGTTGTCTGGTGTTGGGTGTCGGAAAAGGGAAGAAGGATATTGACAAGGGACATCAAAGCAAAGACAAGAAAAGATAAAGAGGGGGAGGAAAGGAGTGAGATTAAGGTGATGAAGGAGAAAGTATAGGTCAGGAGCAGAGCTGAATGGAAAACATCCCAGGAAAACAGCAGGCCTGAGCTAATTATTTCGTTTTAGACCCAATCAGACGCTGGCATGTAGATATTACTGTCTGCAAGACGGGGAATCTTTGGCACTGCATTCAGGATAAATACAGATAAATCTCTTCCACACATGACACTGATTGTTAACTGTGGGATTCAGACTGTTAGGCAGCACAGGGAGGCCTTTATAATCCCCAGGGCTGATTGCTTTATCACAAATACCATCTGTGAGTCAGTAGGATGTCCAGTGTCATACACAGAGACAGTCAGGCTTTCCTCCGGCAGGCAAACCCTGCAATCACAGATAATGATTTCCATTTGCTAGCTTCAGGCAGAGAGAACATTTTTGTCCATCTCAGCACAAGTTGTGTCCCCACTCTGATCCAGAAATAGCTCCAAGCCTTCATCCAGTGATCGCTGAAAGATAACTGCTCCCAAATCTACCTGTTGATTTATGAATATGTACATGTTGTTAATAAGGCATGCAAATGCTATTTTAATAAGCAATATGACATGCATGCTTGCACTCAAAAGGTTCTGTCCAACAGTTTTGATTCATTACTTATTTCTTTTGGTTCGGAGCAGTTAAATATTGAGACATGCTTCCAGAAAACTTGGCCAATGGTAATCCGGCGCACAAAACCAAAGGCTGTGATAGGATTTCAGGAGTTTTATTACGTTGTTGTCAGAGGTAGCATGGAAGAGAATATAAGAAGCCTCAAGGCTCCAGCTGTAATTACCACAAGTTCTCTGAAGACCAGAGAAGCTGCACACCCTAAAAATGGATTACTGTAGACGTGAGGAGACATGACGCAGTTAAAAAAAAAAAAAAATCTGACTCTGGGTCTGGATAAAAGTTAGGTAATTTCATACTGGTGATCTCAACTTTTCAAACAATTTCTTGTCAAGTGGCTTTGATCAACATTTGATTTGTTTTTGAAGAAACTTCAGAAGTTTTCTAGGATCTTTTGAATCATATTCGGGTGTATATTTCAGAGTAATGTGTACTAGTTTTTTGTAAAGTGACTTAACTTTTACTTATAAAACATTTAGATTTAAAATGGCTCTTAAACTCACAAGATAAAATTAGACTTTCACAAATGGAGAGTTTCGGTTAAATCTATGGAAGATAACACAAAGTAAGAAACATTCGTGTAATTCAGTACTAATAGGGTATTTACCAAAATGGAAGAAAGATGCTCTTATCTAGTTTAGTACAGTCATATTCAACAAATTAAAATATTATTGAAAACTTAATTTATGTCAGTAACTCAATTCACTTAGTGAGACACATTATTTAGATGAATTACACACAGGTTAGTGTTTCTTTTTTCTGTTAATTATGATCATTTACTGCTTAAAATGAATGAAAATATGACATTAAAATTTAGAATATTACATCCGATGAAAAAAATTAATTAATAAAGAAATTTGAGCTTAATGAAAATTATGTTAAATACCTCTAAATTTGACAAGAATTTTTTTATTGGAACTTAATGATTGCAATAAGTTGTAAATAGTCTTTATGTTAAATGACTTTCACTTTTTTCTTTCATTTCATCGCTTTCCTTACCGCATTTCTTAGGAGCTAAAGTCTAAAGAAACTTGTTTTTCTTTAAGGAGAATAATTTTCTTTTTGTTCACCCGTGACCCTGCAAGCATAAGCAGGTATAGAAAAAGAAGAGAAGACAAGAAAAGATGTTAAAGAGGGAAAAATTATAGAAAGAAGAGATGGAATCGATGTGAAATAAGGGAAATAATGACTGAAACCTGGAGATAAGTGGAAAGGAGAAATGGAAAAATGAGAAGACATAGCGAAGAAGACACTGTGGAAAAAAATGAAGAAAAAAAGGAAGTGAGAGAGAAAAAGATTTGAATCCGTTTGAGATGTTTCTGTTCTGTCATGTCGCTGAAGCCAAACATCCACTTCTAAACATCTGTTGGATTTCTCCTGCACTTTACCATCTTTTCACTCACGGTCCCCCTAACTTTCTTTCTCAGTCTATCTGTCTGACTAAACCATCTGACGATCTCTCCCACGTAAGGTTTTTATCTTGTTCTCCCATATACCAGACCTTTGACCCAGAGGGAGGAAGAAGAGGAGGCCATTTAAGGCTGAAAGTGAAGAGGAGGTTAAAAATATATGAGAAGAGTCTGCCCCGCGTAAAGGAGACTGAAGGATCCTCACATATTTCTCCAAACACAACAGTGTCTGGCTGTGATGTGTGGTTATTGTGGATCATAGCTTTGCTGATTCAGAGATGATCTCATGCTCCTCTGGCAGTAGATTATCTTCCAACGATCCTTAATAGCATCTCAAATTCTTGTTTTTCTGGGCGAATGAGGCACAAAAAACTAATGCTATCCAGAACAAACATTTCTGGGTGATGTATCATTGGAGAAAATGCTTCGCTTTATTACATCACATAAATATGGTCAGCTATTTCGAAAGTCCTAAAAGTGTAAAAAGATTTTTTGTCATTTTGCAATTTTTTTTTAGAAATGAGGCTAACTGTAACCAGGAAAAACAGAAAACATTATATGGATAGGTTGCGTTTTTTGTTGTTGTTGTTTTTACATAATGCTAAAATGTTTCCCAAAAAAGCAACCAAAAAAAGAGAGAGGTTCCATATTTGTCAAAAGTTGACTTCACACCAGCTTAATACTGTGGCACACTAGTAAAATAAAAAGTGAACCATTTTTGTAGCATCATGGTTAGGTTTTCTTAGCCAGGAGACCTCAGAGGGTTGATACTGTTAGGCAGCATTTCAGGGTTCTGGTTGCTCCAAGTGAGTTATTGCAATACTTTAGCTGGACTGTTTACCCCTTAAATCAGACAACCACAAGCTTCAATATGTCTTTATCAACATTAATTTATTACAGTCATATCTAACATATCAGAGCATTTTCTGTCATGTGTTTGTCATGTTGTCAAACTTTTGTCAGGAGTGTTTCAATTTCTTTTCTCTTGTCATTCTTACATGAAGATCAGAATTGTGAAGCACATCATTAAGGCTGCGTTCACACAGCAGGCAAATGCAACACAAATATGCTTTTTTCAGTGTAGTCTGAATGGTCCTAGTCTGAATCTTTTCACCTCCCAAGATCATATGTTGTAAGGATTCTGAAACCACACATCATATGTGTTTCATTTGTTTTATCCGACTTTTATGTCATAATTCTGCCCCAGAAAAAGCCAGACATGGTAAATCAGGACGTAAACAATGACTGAAAATTATATTTGTGGAGTTATAATAGAAATCAGTGACATTGAAGCGCATCCAAACAGACTTCCCTACAGAAGTTGCAGTCAATACTCCAGAAAAAAACCATTGCTATTAGTCGTTATTTCTTTTTATGAGCTTCTCCTGTCTTGTTATGATCCTGTGATGATACTGTCGGGTCTAATTGCTGATTAAATTTTAAAACTGATCCACAAATGGATCCTTCCATTATTGCTTCTCTAAACATAGCACTACTAGTGACTTCAACTTTCTTCTTCTGCGCATGTGGGTAACTTTGGGGATGTAAACCATTCAAACATAAGTCTCATTGTGGTGTCATTTAATTATTAGTATATACATAAGCAATTGGATTTCAATAAAAAATAGAAATTGAGCATCAAGATCTTCTGTAGCTAAATTCTTGTCCAGAAATTCTCCTTCTTGAGCTTCTCCACAACTTTTTGTTTCTTGGTTTTCATGGTTTTGTTTTGTTCACTAATATTTTTTAAGCAATCTGTTGACTTATGACGGCAATTAGTTGGAGTAAATTTTGTGTGCACTGTGCGTTCCTGTATATTTCAAACTTTTATCATTTTTTTCAAAAGTTCTTAACAGTCTTTCTCTGCCTTTTCCCTCTTTTTCAGTTGTTGAGCTTCTCAATTCATACCAGGTCCTTGAAGTCAGACATCAACATTTACTGTACATATGTTTGCACAAACAAAGTTCATAGCTTTTTCTGTGGCCACACTTTAGCTCTGGAATGATTTAATTTCTATATGTTACATATATTTTTTTTAACTATTTCAAGATGGAAACATGGAGAAGCAAATGTTATCACACACACACCAAATGTAGCACATGTTTGATGGCTGACACTTGCGGTTTCAACAGACTATTGCTGCTTACGTAATTTTGCCACACCTGAAAGAGCTGTGGGAGCATAAAGAGCTGAAAGCACCAACATCAAACTGTAATTTTTTCAGCAACTTTGGAATTTCAATGTTTGTGTGGCGATTCTCTTTGTGTATGCATCACGTTTTGTTTTTTCTTCATCCAGAGTCATGAAACATTGAGCCAGAAACGTGTTTTGCATGTGATGTATCATGTTACCTAAAGTCTAATTTATATTGTTAATCCCTAGACTGACATAAACAGTGGCTACATGCAACGTTTCACACCATTGGTGTATAAAGTACACGGTGAAACATCTTGACTTGAAACTAACACCAAAGGTTTGCAATCATAATTCCTTGCACTATAAAAGCTGTTTTTCACTCATTTTAAGACAGTTTGCAACTTTTTTGTCAGGCTTTCTGAAAAGGGAGTTGGACAGAGAGTGAAAAATATGTGAGTTTCATGGGAGAAATAACAGGAGATGAGCACCAGGAGAAACACAAACCGTTAGAGGCCATAAATCCATTGTTATTTAGGAACAAAAAGTTATGCTTTGACTGCTAAACTAAAGAAAATGATCAATGGCTTCAGTCTCAGTGACTTAACTGAGGTTTACAGATTTTCCTTTTCTTTTGTGTATTGAAGTCCATTTCTTCTTCTTAACCTCATTTGACATTGTTGAAGCATCTGTTATCATTATTACCAAAAAGCACATCTTGGTTTGGGGTGAACAGAATTTAAACACATGCAATTCTGACATCTGAACATCAGTTTTCTAACAGTAGATATGTGTAGCAAAATTAGAGGTATAAACAGTTAAAAACAGAAGCTTACATACCCGAATACGAAAACAGACCTTATTTTTTCTCCATCCGAAGTTAAATCAGACCAAATTTTTCTGATTTTCTTTGCTGGAAGTGAAGGTGTTGTTTTTTTTTTTATGTTTGTTTTTTTTTAAAGGTGCCTGTTGGAAGTTTGGAGACATAACGAGGCTTAAAGGAAAATGTTTTCAATGTCAGGTTCTGAAAATAATGTGCCAAGATCTGATTTGCGTATTCTCTGCTTTTACGAGATTTTCACTGAAAGAATGTTTGAATCAGTTGGTTAAATTATAGTGTGAGATTTTAAGTTAGCTAGAATTACCTAAATTATTGCTAGTTGCTAAATGCCACAATAATTTATTTATCAGTCTACAAAATTATATAAGAACAATTACTGTGTATTTTGCATAGGCTGTCTCAGTGACTATTGTTGCCTATGGTCAAATGTAAACAAAAGAAAATACAGTTATATTTTATTAGCATGCCATTAGCATCCAAACTCTAAAAAAAAACTTATTACCACAAAATCTGAGCTACAGGGATCAAACAAATGCTGAACAAAAGTGACTTGAGGATGGAGCCTTGAGGAACCCCATTTGTGATGTTTATATTATTTACTTAAAAATAGCAAAATGACAAAGTAGAACTGGTGCTCACAGTATCACTGAGATATAGTAGAAAATCCTACCCACTTTTCCAGTCTATCAGAATGTTGTGATCATGTGTTGACAAAAAGACTTAAATCACAAATACAGAGAAACCAATGTCAGAATTTCCACCTTTTATGGCGATCAATAAATTTGTTGTAAATCTATTCATACTGGTTGTTTTGTTCGGTTTAATCACCCACTTCCTTTTAGCTGTTCTCTGTTTGATGAAGAGCTCTTCAGACCTTCGTACGCCTCCAACACTTTAGCTAATCAGCTCCACAGTTGTTTTAGGTCTCGTCCCAACCCAGTGCGGCCTCCCCAGTCCTGTCAGGCATGCAGTCTAATAATAGCTGGGCCAGGTAGCTTAGCCTTGTGGAATGTTACAATGTGTCCCAGGGCATCTCCATCCCCCCCCAGTGGGAGAGTGTGAGTGGGTGAGACACCCAGTGAGGGGGGACAGCAGTAGTATGTTGCATAAGCTCTGAACATTTTGGAATCATAACAAATTCAGTGAAAACATGAAGCTAAGCCACCTTTTTATTGTATATTATTTTATACACTTTATATCTTTTTAAAGTCCATTTTGGTATTAAATAGAAGTATGTCCAGACTGTACACACAAGCACAAAGTGTACAGCCTGGACAGACACACAACGCAGCTGTGAGGTTGCTCATACTTCAACCTTTTACATACATTCATCCTTTCGTCCGTCTTCCTCTCTCTCTGCGGCTGGCCAGTGAAAGTGGACTGAGTGATTCATGTGCCCAGCAGAAGGAATGCATAAGAGCTCCACATGTACTTCCCTTTGGATGCTTTCCACACACGGCAACAGGTGTAGCAATGCGGGAAAATACGTGGCAGTGAGGAAGGCCTTGTTAACGTTGGCACCAGACTCTCAGCTGCTTCACATTGCTCCACTGCGTAGTTATGGCCAGTTATACTAGAGAAGGGACAGCATCATGTCTAGTGTGAGATTTGAGTAAATCAGACTACAACTCCAATATAAAACATTAGATTTTTGAGCTTGCAGTTTAGCTGCAGTGTAGCACAGCAAAACTTTCATTTAATTCACTCCCTTTCACCTTTCTATTTATTTTGTAACGATGTATTACTATTTGGACTTTGCAACAAAGCTTTTACAATCTTAAACATATTTTGCACATCTTTTGACTAAAAGTAAACAGAGAAAAAGTCTCTAAAGTCTACATAATGGTTGGTTACAACATAATGCACTATGTAGTGACCAAGTGGACTGTTCTAACACATTCTAGGTTTTGACCCTGTGAAATTTACTCAAGAAAATTTGACATAAACTGCACTGGAAAATGTAGACTTTCTTGAGTTCATAGCCCAATTTGGTAGACACATTTCTTAAAATTTTAAGACAACTGTAAGGAACTAATTTGGTGTATAAAGACTTACAAATACAAGCCTTAAATTGTTTCTCAGGCTTTCAGAGAATCCCATCTAGCTCAGGCATTTTCCTCAAGGAGACAATCCAAATCAGCAGATTTAGGAACAGCAATTACTTTTTCATCTACTATTGAACACATATGTCCAAAAAGACATGTATTCCTGCTGGGCAATGTCCTCAACACCCCAGGTTTGTGTGTGAGTGTGTATTCATGCCTGTTTTTCATTGCTCCGGTACAAATTAACAGGGAATGTTTGACCCAAATCCTACAGATTATACAACAATTGTCCCTGATACTGACCAAATGAATATGAATGTCTGAATTGGAAGAAAAAATTGAATAATAAGTGTTTTAGCTAAGTTTTGAGGCGTTCTAACTAACCTTAATCAATAGAAGTTTGGTCTAATTTAAATTCAGGCAGTGGAAAAATAATTGTGTTGTTTTATTCTGTGTATGCAAATATCTGGGTTCATATACAGTACAGACCAAAAGTTTGGACACAACTGTGTGTCCAAACTTTTGGTCTGTACTCAACACAGACCAAAAGTTTGGACACACTTTCTCATTGAATTCAATGAGAAGGTGTGTCCAAACTTTGGGTCTGTACTGTATGTATTTATGAATGTATTTTTCTTCTGTGGTGAAACCCAGTATTAGAGTGCAAGTAGTTTGTGTTTGCTTTGAGCAATCACACATGTAATCAGTTATGTGGAACCAAAGGAATGCAGCTGTGTCTTATCCAGACATCTGTCTCTCTATCTGTGTGTGTACATGCATGTGTTTGTGAGCAGGAGTTTAATTTTTCCATCTTCAAAAGGAGTCTTTATAGATCCAGCTGTTGTATGACTATAGTGAGTTTATTATTATTATTAGTGAAGGCATTATATTTATTACTGTAGTAGTTAACCACACACGCCCACACACACAGAGAGAGAGATAGAGGGAGAGAGTTTGTTTTACCACAAAACTTCACAATAGTAAATATTATGAAAAAAACATATCATAAAGAAAATTCTGTCGTATTTTTAATGACTGGATTTTACTGTATTCAGCTTTACTTAAGTATAAATTATATTTTTGCATTTACACTTGGATGCATTACGGTTTCCCTGTTTTTAGGAAGCTGATTAGACAAACCTTTGTTTTATGTCAGCATGAACAAAATTTACATGCAGAAGGGAAGGAACTGAGGAGCAGGTGCATAGATTTGTCTCTTACCAAAGTATACAGACATTTTCAAAAATATTTATCCATTTCTGCAGTTTTTACAAAGTGCAAGCCATAAATTTCCGATGTTTTGTCTTTAGCCGTCTTCTGAATTCATGTTTAAAGAAACCAAACTAATTCACTGCAGCTTGGCTTTCCAGACAGGTTAGCGTAACAAAATGGATACAGAACCAGAACCAGGTCCAATCTTTGATTAGCCTGCTTGGTGTGTTTTTTTTTTCTAACTCTAAAAGTGATATCCAATCAGGCCACCTGCAAGCTGAGCTAATCTACAAATTATCTGTTTACATAAGAGGCTTTGGATCGCTTTATGATTAGTGTTTGCGCTGTGGAGGTACAGGCAGAATGCCAAATAAGCTTAATTGTGTCTTTTTTTTTTTTTTTTTTACATGATGTAAATAATTTCATTAGGAGATGTGAGCAAACATACAAAGACTATTTTAGGACAGCTGTTTGTGTTTAGGTTTCTACTGCACAAAGATTTCCCTTTAGAATAGAGAAATATTTGTATAGAAATAGCTCATTGTACTCACGTAAAAGCAAACAAAACAAAAATATTAAATGTTTTACTTTTTCCATTTACAAGTGACTTCACAGGAATAAATATAGTGTTTTGTTTCTTAAAGATTCAACAAGTAAGTTGTTAAACAGCACCATTTTAATTTACAGGTTTTCAGGGATAAAATCAAGATTCTTAAAAAAAGTTCTGTATTCAGAATATTTGAATTACTGTAAAAGAAAACATACTGTGGATCGTCAATATTTGTGGAGGTTAGAGACCACAGCTACCACAAAAAGCTAAAATGCTTATGGCTCCCTCTAAAGCCATTTATAAATACAGATTTTAATCATTCAAATACAAATATACCTTAAAATTGAAGTGGAAACCATTATAGCACTACAGCAAAAACTAATATCCACAGTCTTATTTGCCTCTAGGGGTTTAGCCAATCAGTGCCAAGAAAAAGAATGGCGCTCCTGGATTGGCTGCTTTACAAACACCAGCCAATATTTCTTTCAAATGTCTGAGATATGCTCTACAATAAAATTTGCACATAGGAAGAATTTCCACAAATAATTTAGTTACATTCAACAAAAAAATTGCAAATACAATTGTTTTCATTTGATTGTTTAATTACAAAAACATGTTAATGCAGGAATCAACTTAGTTTGTAAGTCTAATACTTGTGCTTTGAGGTCAGATTTAATTGTTTTTAAAGTTTGAGATGCGCTATGTTATAACGATAATTAACTCAACACATGCTCAGCAGGTGCAGCTGGCTTATCAGTGACAAAGAGTGTCCGTAACTCCCTCTGTGTCAAATCAAGAATAGAGATTCTCTGCTATCATAGGTATTATCATAGAGATACATCTGTGAAGATGAAGCACATAATAAAAGAATGCCCTGAAAAGGTCCTGACTTTTGGAGGAAAAATAGTTGGTTTAACGTGAAGCGGCATTAAGGTCCAGACTTCGAGTCCATGCATTCCTTGACCTGTATGCATGGACAGGTCAACAATCTGCAGCTGCGAGATTCTGGCTCTCTGCTTACTGAGTCAGTCGCATCCTGGCTACTTGATGAATAGACCAATAGACGATGATGAATAACAGAAGAGCGAACAGGCGTGGGGCACATCACAGTCTCACTGAGGCCCCAAAACATGCAAGCGGGAGCAGGAAGTTAAAATACGGGTAAAGAAAGAAGTGAAGGGAGATGGTGGGAGATAAAGTGAGACAGTAGAGACAGGTGGAGGAAAAGTGTGTCTTTCCGTGGTGATAAGTGAGGGCGGGAAAGGGGGCGAGTGAGAAGATTAATGTGACAAAGTGTTTGCGAGGGGAGGTGAGCTGACAGAGGAGAGGAGGATTTATGAGCAGTTGAATGAAAATGGACTGAAAATGTAAAGTAAGAGCAGAAAAAAAGTCTCTGCTGCCACATTCTGTGTGACGGCACAAAGCATATTTTACCATGACAGAGGTGAGATTTGAACTTGCTGCTGGATTGATTGTGTTACACTTTTTGTTAAGTCGTAGTTTTGAGGCATTTTTACAGTGTAACATTCAGTATGAATTTATTTTTCAAATAGCTAAGTTTTGTTGAACTTGATTGAAGTTTTGACTTAGATTTTTATTATGGAAACCCACATTTTTAGTCTTATATTTGAGCTTTTTGATAGTAGCAGTTAGTATTTCTACTGTTTATAAGCTTATATATCGGGGATAAAGTTAGTTGATGAGTTTACCGGTAAAAGCAGAAAAATTCAATGTGGATAAATAGATAATTCCTGAATGTCTACCTTATGTTGGATGAGTATGTCATATTAGATACCGTACAATATCTACTGTTAAAATTTAAAGTGGGAAATAACGGAATTTTTTTTTATCACTTAAACAAGCTATTCTACTATAGATACCACATGCTGATGAGGTATATCCTATAGTGAATGTCATTGCAACATTAAATAGCTCTAGTGAAAAAGTGTTATTTTATCTTCTTTTTTTATCCTATTTCTTGCTTTTCATGTGCTCTCTATCTGCATAATATTGTGTCTGATGATGCTTGCTGACTGCTTTATGAAATTAAATTAATAACCTCTTTCTTAAAACTTTAAATGTGTAAGAAAGTTAGACTTCTAGCTGCTTCCATTCATAGCAACTACAGCTTGCAAGTGCAATATACTGAGCTGACACAATTCTTTAGTCTAACTAATTTAGAAAATTGTTCATATTCTCTAAGACATTTGATATTTGACCAGATTCAATCTCAGAAGTGCTTAAAGTAATAGGATTACAACAGTACAACATATATTGCAGCATGTGCACATTTCCATCTTCTGTTACTAGCACAACTGGGCTGACAAAATAACAGCAAAGGCAGAGGTTTGCCTAGCAACCATAAAAACAGATTATCTCAAACAGGAAGACTGTTTGCTGTACTTCTTGGGCTTTAAATCTGCAAAAAGAATCCATTGAAAAGGGATGGAAGAGTGTCAGATTACACATAGAAGCTCCTTTGAAACAGTGCTGAGGAGAGATTAAGTTCTCTGTTCAGTCTGTCATCAAAAACACTAGAAAAAGCGGGACGTATTTTGAGGTCTCTTGATGATGTTTGCAGAGTTTTTCATGCATATCAGAACCATCCTAACACGGCTCTTACTGTCACGATAGAGCTTAGCTTGAGGCAAAAAAAAAAAAAAACTCCTGCCAACTCAACTGTAATCAGTAATAACTTCAGGGCACAACTTTGTGCCACAAAGATCTTCGCACGCCCGTGGCAACTTGGCAAGCAACATGTAAGGTTGTAATGCAGGTTGAGATCCAAACGGCTCAACAACAAAGGAAGACTGATTAAAGTTTGGTCCCCATCTGCACACCTGTTCATCCTCTGATATCAAGAAGAATATCCTGTTACTGTTCACAAGCTGTGCAGAGTCTGACCGAGTCATTAAGTCCACAAAAGAAACTCCAGGGATTGTTCGCACACGCAGCTGAATGATCTACCTGGTGTTTGAAGTCAGTTGATGATGGAGAACATGTGCGTCTACCTCCAGAAGTGACTGTTCTGGTTCCACATGAAGAATATCGCACCTAATACCAAGAGGATAGCAGAGGAAGACAGATTAGGTGAGTAAAGATCAGAGGTGGATAAATAAAACAGGAGAGGAACTGTTAAAAAAAATACAAAATGATGATGGTGGTTTCAAAATAACCAACATTACATATTTGTGATCATATGTTTTCAGTCAGATGACTGAGTTTCTCAGTTCTGATATTTCTAGAGCAGGTGTTCAAAGTGTGGTCCGGGGACCATTTGTGACCCTTGGACTGATATTTTGTGACCCCAAACTGTAGTTGAAGAATGATAGAAATTTGCTTATTAAACTTTTTGTTTTTAATCAGAGTAAAATTATTACTGAAATAATTTTCCTACAGTGAAAAATGTTAAGTACAACGCAAAGTATTTATATTTTTACAAAAAAAGTTTTATAATAAGTAGAAAGACATCTAACCAGAGACTCTTACTGAAACGCAGAGTTTGCTGCACACAAATCACCTTTTATTTACTCTATTAAACTCGACTAAATACAGCAAGCGTTTTGAAAGAAAATGACACAAATCCTGGTTTCATAACAGAGAATATATTTGTACAATTGAGCCTAAATGAATTTGAAAACTAGATGCCTTTCTGTTGATACAACAAATTTGCAAAAAATCATTTTAAATGTTTGGATCTAAGATGGATAACTTCCATAAAAAAGGGCTATTTCAGTTTGCTTGATTTTAGTTTCCTGGACCTCTTAATTGTCCAAGTTTCACAGACTTGACCTTTCTGTGAACTCTAAGATCTTACACTCTGTAGGTAAAAGAGTGTCTTTGATTCATACTTTGATCCTAGCGAGATGCCATCTTGAAACTTTTTGTGATTTGATGTTATTAAAGGGTGCTAATGAAATGTCTGTGATCTGCCAGATTAAATTTTTTCAAAATCTATAAAAAAGATCATAACATCATGAATTAATACCATGACTACATTTTTGCAGCAGCTGTTGGGGTTTTGAGTGGCTGCACTGGCTTGAACATAAACAGGAATAATAAAGAGGTATTTTTTATATTTATATGTACAATTATTGGAAAGTAAAATTTAATATAACTTTCCACCACCAGAAGGATGCACCAAATCCTGCAACCCGCCGCAGGATTTGGTGCTGATCCTCTGTGTAGATGAATTGATGAAAACTGGCCTGCTTTGTCTGAAATTAAATCTCATACTGTAACATAGCTTTTTTTTCTTGCTTTCAGCTTTGGGCCAGATGTGAAATTATTTATTATCTGCTTGCATCACAGCTCATTCCAGTTGTGGGCATTTCCCTGAGTAACAAGTAAAAAAATATGTGTGACCACATGTGTTTTTCTCAGTCTGTTAACCAAGTCTTTCAGTAATTTGAGGAAAATAAAATAGAAAGTATTGGTTCTTTTATTATTCTTTCACCACAAATGTCTACGTAACGTCATGCAGCTTAGGGCGCAGCTGTCCCATGATTTTACATTTTGTTTGATCTAATTTTGGAATAATAAATTTGTAGGATATTAATCTGCTCTCCATTGCCGGTTTAAAATGCTCCAACCAGTTCCTTACAGAAATATTGATACCTTCTATTAATCTTTTTGTCAGATTAACACAAACATCAATATATTTTAAGTTTTTAATGTTAGAGCAACAAAAAGCAGTGAAAAGAAAATGACAAAAGGGTTTTTAAATATTTTCTTTTGCTGCAAATAGAACTGCATGACATTTGTGATATTTTTGCGCATCTAGATAGCAAAATTCAGTCATTCCTGCTCATTCTTTACAAAGTATCTCAAGCTCAAGCACTTCCAACAGCGAGCAGCTCGGATATCTTCATATTCTCCGATGTTCTGCAGACTCACTTGGGACGGTTTGAAAGAAAACAGCAATCTGGACCATTAGCAGAGGGAAAAGAACATGACAAAACATGACTATTATCCTGCTCCTCTCTGAGGTTGCCATGCTTCTGTCACTCTAATGAGATGAAAACAAACAGAAACTGTAGCCCTGTGTGTGCGGATGAATGTGTAGTCACTGTAGATTCTGCCGTGGTATCAGCGGTAGTCTCTTAAAAAGTGTGAGTCAGTGTGTTTACTCTTTTCACAGATGGAGCTCTGACACTGTCTGGATAACTGAGATAAATGACTCTCAGTGCAGCTCAGCAGATGGGAAAAGCAACAGCCAGAAACACACACACACACACACACCCAGATATACTGCATGTGCTCAAGCATGCCTTTGCATTCATGGATACAGACATGCACAACCGAGAGAAAGCTAAAATATACACACGCAGAGGGATGCGGAAAAGTTATCAGCTGTTAATCTCTTTTTGGCTCCGGCACTACATAAACACCCCAGATTCATAATACACGGTGAACTGTTGGAAATGAGGCACATGATCAACAATTTGCTGCTAATCACAGCAGAGTGGAAAAATAGTAGAGAGTCATTAGTGGCAGAACTTCTGCAGCCAGTTGGTTAAATATGGCCTCTGATTAAAGCCATTATCAGAAGAAGTCATCTGTGATCGATTACCCTCTGCAGTCGGTTTTGGGACCTTCGACATCGAGCAAAAGAAAAAGTGAACTCTGGGCTCACATCTTGAATTTTAAGTGGAAGTCCCACATGTATTACTTTATGAGAAATGCAAATTTTACTGCAGTGCATCTAGTCAAAGTTTGGTGAATTCAATCAGAGGCTGCTGCAAAGCAGGTGGGCCACAAGCTTGGTGCTGCTTGAACAGCAAAGGCTCCTTAGTACTGACAAATACTGCCCCCAAGTGGACAAATCTGCTTTCAGTCAAACATGGAACAGTAAAGTACAAGACACTTTTTTTTTTTTAAACTTTCCATCCTGTCAATACATTTCGCAAGCTCTGAAAAGCAAATTAAAAACCAATTGTTTTTATTGTCATCAAAACGTCAGAAAAAGTGAATATCATGGCCATTAAACACATATTAGTTATTTTAGAAAAAAATGGCTAAAATCAGCATCAGTCGAATTATCTTCAGTCAAATGTTTCATATAAAGGTGATGAGTCTTCATCTGTCTGCTCAAAATGCCTGATTTACAGTAATTATACAAGTGACAGTAGAATCTGTTCCCTTGGATGCTAAAGATTTTGATGAAATTAAAGATTTAACCCGGTCAAAATACATGTATAGGTTTTATCGTTGCACATCAATATTATGATGTGCAACCGTGGCAACAACGTAATGTTTTTATAACTAGGAGCAGCTGATTAGCTTCTCAAAAGCTCAAATAATATAATCTATGACCTCAAATCCCAGAGGAGTTGAAAATGAGGTTACATGGATGCAGAGTAGAACCAAAGAGCAAAAAGAGAGAAGGGGGAAGTTTAACCTTCTCTTCCATCAGCCAAACGGTTCATTAATCAAATCAGTTTAAAAAGATTTCGATCAAAACAAGCCCAGCGGATTGCATTGAATCATTAACTTGTAGCATTCACTCCTCCTGGATAAGCATCCAATGACAGTAGACAATCACTTCACAGTTGTGTTGTTGACTTTACAGCCTCATGCATATTGAGCATGCGTATGGCGACAGTGGAGAGGAAAAAACTCCCCTTTAACAGGAAGAAACCTTCAACAGAACAACAACCTGGCTCAGGACACTGAGCCAGTTTTCCAGGCGGTTTCCTCTTCATCAGTTCTATGCACTTTAATCTTTGAAAAACTTTAACCCTTAAGGAAAAGAACAGGTTTTTACCAACTTCTTCTTTGCAATGCACATAGTTCCCTGAATTGGTGATTTTCCCATGACATGTTAAATTCCCTCAACATTTGACCTGTGAGACAACCCATCATGCAAACAGCTGTAAACCGTCACCAGCACTCACCCTTATCAAAACACATTTCAAATATAATTTATTGCACATTTAAAGATCAACATAAAGTGGCACAATACCTATATCAATCCTGTTACATAAAAACAAAAATAGATAAATGAAAGAAGTCCTTACAAAATGCTCACACTGTCATTGATCATTGATTTTGACTTTAGAACAAAATGGCTGTGAAGTTGCAGGAATGCAAGACTGAAACTGCATAGATTTATAAACAATTGAAGTAAATAATGAAGAAAAGGGAAGAATGAGACGCTTTTTTAAATATGGCACATAAAATCCAGTCTGACCTAAGAGTTAGTCATTCTGTCATAAGCCTGCTTCCTTCCCCATTGCTCCAGTGACTTACTGGTGGCTCAGTGTCCACATAGATGGGGTAATTCCCAGTCTAAAAAAAGAAAAGCACAGACTACACAAAATGCTCTCGCCCAAATGTGAATTGTCCTTTGAAAGATAAACAGAAGTTTCAAAAACAAAAAGTGAATTTTTTTTCAGCCCAGTTTACAGTAGGACATCAATATCGGTTAAGCATTGATTAGGCGTGTCAGTGTAAAAACCTCAAGAAGCGAAACGAATGAAAAAGCTACACAAAAAACATAACATGATCGTCACAGTCATTTGATTAAGATAATATTTACATCTTTGACCTTATTATTAATATCATATGGTAACATCACAACCCACACCACTTCCCTGTGGTTTCAGCATCAGACTGGTTGTTTAAATTAGTCATTGTCGGTATGGTTTTGCAACTGTTCGGGGAACTCCATGTCTTATTGCTGCATGGTTTATGTCAACTCTGCAAGCAAAACAAAACAAAACAAAAAACAGCTCTTCTGCTCTAAAGTGAAGTGTGAAGCACCCTGCACACAAACCTGCCTTGGGAAAGTGGAAGATGGGGTGCAAAAACCCAGCCTAAAACGCTACAATATGTACAGCAGTGGAGTTACCCAGAAAAATGAGAATGTTCTCTGTAAATGATCCCACAATCTCAGCAGAACTTTTAATGAACAGAAGGATATAAAGCCTAAGTAAAAACCAACCAATAGTCAAGAAAAGACGAGCACAAAAGCATGCTAATAAGCTTCAAAATAAACTCAAACACAGCTTTATTAGATTTACCTGATCAGAGGTTTACCGGTTTCTTTAGGGCTTCCAAGTTGCATATTTTATTAATGATGTTTAAAAAACGTCTATTACTCAGCTAATGTTATAAGGTTGTTCTGCCAGCATAACAGCTTATATGTACATAAGCAAGAAATTCATTCCTCATGTTGAGTTAGATATTTACCACTAATATGATTGGTCAGATACCCATGTCAGCCTATGCACAGAACTGCTTGACAGAAGTTACCCAATTCATTTCTTAGATACTTGTGCTGTGAAATCTATTAAAAATGCCCTTTAGCGCGCCTCTGACAGTGCTGATCCTTTGACATTTTTTTTACAGCTAATTGAGATCAATCAAAACAATACGCATTCAGGCAACACCTGCATCAGAGTCGTTTTAATGGAGGTTTGGAACCAGCATGATTAAACAGGAGAAAAAGGCCTCAATCGTTACGTTGATGTTAACGTCACAGAACCTGCACGTCTGTCCTGGCAATCACTGATTAGGATTTTACCAATTTTGTCTATTGAAAAACACACACACACAAAATAAAGCAAACATAGCAAGTTCGTCTGACATTAAATGTTTTCCACCACAGGAAACAGGCTGGCCAACTAAACTGAACAATAAAGATGCAGAGTTTCAGAGCTGAGACACTTTAAAGAAGCAGCACTTGAAGAAAACTGGGGAGAAACTGAAAGACTGAGAGGGAGAGAAAGAGGAAGAGCGGCAGAGCAGATATAGAGAAAGAGTTTTCCTTTGGCACCTGAGCCACAGTGGTAGCGCTCTTGTGTGGGTGGAAAAGGTATGACATGATGGTGAAGAGATGGAAAAAGGGCAAGTTCACGCATAACAGCTCATAATTAATTTGACGTTTCTTCTCTTTCCTTTTTCTCCTCATCTTGAAGTTTGTTCTTTATACACCGACTCTGTGTGTCCTGATTTGGTTCCTCTTCACATACGTTGCACCTCACATAAACATTTGCCTGCAAGTCTCTCAGTTTGATCTGAGTCGGAGGATAACCAGCAGGAGAACTTGGGTCGACTGTGATGGCTTCCAGAACACCGGTTTCTCCGGGTTGTTCTGTAGCAGTTCCTGTACGGCACACAGAGGGACTTCTGCAGCTTTCCGTCTCGGTTTTGTTTCCACTGAAGAAGTTCCTCACAGATTAGTTTCACAGTCTCAGATCCTCCTCTGAGGTCGGTTAGTGCAGATCATTCAGTGCTGAGGCCCCACTCCCCATTTGGGTGTGATACAGTTTGCGGTTCTATAGGTTCTCCCCAGGTTGATACTGGGGTTCTGTGGAGGTGAAGTAGTCTTCTAGGAAGCCCTGCAGGTACTCAAATGTAGGCCTCTCTTCAGGATCCTTCCTCCAGCAGGAAAGCATGAGGTCATGCAAGGAAGTGGGGCACTCTGCTGGGCAAGGCATCCTGTAGCCACGCTCAACCTGGTCAAGCACCTCTCGATTAACCATACCTGCAAAGAGAAACAAGAAGTCACTTTAGGAATTCTTACACCCAATTACAGTAAGACTACAAGGTTTACCCATTTAGAGTAAGTCTAATGGATTCAGTTGGTTCCATCTGCAGCATCAACTTAAGTTAGAGAGGTTTATGTGCACGTAAAATTGCAATCAATTCAGTTATTCTTTTCTAATCAGAAACGATTATTGTAAGGGTGTTCTCACACCTGACAGTCTTGTAGACTCTGTTTGATTGGGGACCAAAGTTCCAACATTTGTTAAATTTTGAGCCGGTGTGTTCGCTTTCGATCCAAACTAACTGAAAAACCTGTTCCCCCCTCGCCTGTGGGGGCGCTGCACCAACAACCACTAAAGGAAACTACAAGAATACCTTTGAAGATGCTGAGCGCAACTTCCTTCTTCACAAAATGTAAACAAAAATGGAGTGGCATTAGATTTTAGCGGTTGTAGGATTTATTAGACTCTTGTGTTCATTTTGGTTCAATTTACAAAAATGCTATGCAAGTTGGTCCACTTCCTGCTTTTTGTGTGCTCTCTGGTCTGCTTGGCACTGATATATTCATTCGAAGTGAGCCAGAGTTGACTTCAACTGAATCGAGATCTATGGTTTCAGATGGACCAGAGTTAGTTTTTTTGCTCTACATCAGAGTTTGAATCCTGACCTTACATTTTTATTATCTCCCTGTTCATGCACAGTCCAAAAACATCACTGGTCTCTCTAAACTGTTCTTGGGTAAAGGACGTGTGTGTATGGATGTTTGTTCTTTGTGACTATGTTGCCTGACTGGTGACCTGTGCAAGGTTACCCCCCTGCTTGCCCAATGATGTCCACCAGCCCCCAAGAATTCTACAAGGATAAGCGAACAATTGATGAAGGCAAGTCTAGGAGAGTTTGATCTTCAGCAAAGCTTTAACCTGGATAAGGAACTCGGCCTTTGGTTGCGAGCTCTGTGAGAAGCACCCCAAAGGACCAGACGTCTGACTTTATGGTGAAACGGCCGTACAGCGCTGCCTCTGGTGCAGTCCATTTGATTGGAAACTTGGCACCTGAAAAAATGGAAATTAAATGAAACACTTAAAAACACAACATTCAACATTGTTCATTTTGATAGTAGTGATAACTTACCTTGCCTTGCTGTGTACTCGTTGTCTTCAATCAGTCTTGCGAGACCAAAGTCGGCCACCTTACACACCAGGTTGTCTCCCACCAAGATGTTTGCTGCACGCAGGTCTCTGTGAACGTAGTTCATCCTCTCCACATAAGCCATCCCGGCAGCAATCTGAGGGAACGTACAGGACTTTGCACATACTCCTCACAAGTAAACAAAAGAAAACTGAATGAATGTTCAGGGGTTTACCTGAGCAGCCATGTCTACCAGCTGTGGCAGACGAAGCATCTTTCCTGCATCCCCTTTGAGGAAGTCCAATAAGCTACCTGTGAATGCAGAACAACATGGCATTCCTTAAAATTGCAAGAATATTCATTTGCATTGCCAATTATGCAGTTGAACTGCTTATTTCAAATGTCAAACATAATTTTTAAGGCTCGGTAGCCCACTTAAGTTAGAGTAGTCCTTCCTGAGTTACCTTGACTCATATACTCTGTCACAATGTAGATGGGCTCCTCAGACACTACGGCATACAGCTGGACCAGCTTCTCGTGCCTTAGCTTTTTCATGACCTGTGCTTCCTGTAGAAAGGCCTCTGGAGACATAGTGCCCGGCTTTAAGGTCTTAATGGCTACCCGCGTTGTACCATTCCATGTTCCTGTCAACAAAACAAGAACTTCAGCTCATAAAGAACAGAATCAGTTTTTTTTTTGAGAACTATAGAGTATGTACATTAAAGGGGATGTATTATGCAAATTACACATTTTGAATGTTTTTGTAACTTCCAACTGGGTTTCTACTGGTTCTTAAAACAACCCAAGTATAAAAAAAAAAACAAACAAAAAAACAAAAACATCCAGCTGGCTTTTGGTGACAAGTTAATGTTTGTTTGGTATTTTTGAAATGACCCATTTAAAAAACCTCCGAAGTGTAACTGTCAAATCGGAAGGCACTGTACCTCACCAAGCAACTCCAAGAAAGAACCAGTCAGTTACCTAGCAACCACAGCAGAGCACCAGCATGTTTTATCAGCTGGTACAATGGCTGCTGGGTAAGACAAGTGTTTCGTTGTTTACTTACCATCCAGAAACCATTTGTTGCATTCTTGTTTATTTTGCAGGAGGCACTACTTCTGCTTTTCAAAGATGTATTGCTGTATCTGTTAGCAACCATTTTCAACCATGTGAGTGTAAACGTTGAGTTGGTCGGCCGTTGCCACAGCAGCTCATTTGGATTTAAAGTGACAAGGGGTCCTATAATAGGCTCAAAATATGCAGAACTGAGCAGACAAAAGTCTCATTATCCAAGAATGATTTTTGTGGTCACCTTTAAAAAATTTGAGAAAAATAAAATTTGCTAGCATAAATTTTGAAAATTGCTCTTTTTGCTTTGGTGTCAGTCGTTTTAGTCATCTCTCAAATGGAAAAGTTTAAGCATTTTGCTTCTGGTTCACAAAAGAGGTTGAAATGGAGCAAGACCCAGACTAGAACCTCTCATGGTCATGTCACTGAGGTCTGGCATGATAAAAAAAAAAAAAGAGCTCAGCGAAATGCAATGCTGTCGATTTACTGGTGCGTTTACATTCCAACAGTCACCTAGGGTCATGAGACGCAGATCATGACCAGAAGAACTCAATCCCAAATACAAGTGGCTAAAGTCAGTTTTAGCCACTTGGCTGTCTGTCTTCAGGCTTAGAGTGTAGATATGGAGCTCCTGCATGGATATGGAGCCCTCTCATTTGGGTTTCCACCCTGGACCTGCTAAACCCTGCAACCCAATATCGGAGGGAAGGACTTGATTTGTAGCAGGCATTATAAGATAAGATAAGATAAATCTTTATTGTCATTGTCACAAGGACAACAAAATTTAAAAGGTGCCATCAGTCAGTGCATATGCTTTAAAAACAAAAAATAACTGTCTCACAATTCACACACAATGTAAGAATTAACAAATAACTGGTAAAAAAAACAAAAAAAAAAAACAAATAAATAAGATCAGCCACATTCTCACATACATCATTCATGATGATTAATGGTTGTTTTTGATTGCATTTAGTTTTGTTATTGCTATCGGGTAGAAACTGTCTCTACTGTCTCTCTAAAACTGATTAAAGAGTAAACACACCCCAATCAATGTATTGTTTTGCAAAAAAACTCTCAACATTGGTCAATAAGGGTGCTATTGTTATGTTTTTGTGCAAATTTTGATAATTAATGTAAATTTGTTCTGTTTTGCAATATTTTGTCAAAACCTGTCTCAGAGTTGGCCTCTTTGGGTTGAATGGCGGCTACTGCAGTTTAATTTTCTGTTTGCTTACAATGGTAATGGCTTTACATCACACAGCACTCACTTCTTAATCAGAGTGAAGCTGCAGAGTGGCTGGTACTTTCACATGTTGCAATAAAAGGCTCCAATAATGAAGCTAGATGCTTAAAAAAGCTGTAAAGGTGTCTGAAAAGTCACTAAATATATCAACAAAGTTACTAAGTTGGCAACAGTGACTCTCTCATCCTCACTACAAACCAGCTTAACCTCCTCCCTTCATCCCCACACTAGGCCACGCCCACTTTATGCATTTTCCAGGCACACAGTGAGATTTTATAGCACTAACAAGTATCTGTTGCCTTCAATTATGTAAAAATGCTCTATATATCATATATGACTTAAAAGAAATTTGACTTCATAATTAAACGCTTGAAATTGTGTTTCTGTGTCTATAAGAAGCTCTTCGGATTTTCTGACACTCCATCTTCAGCACATCCTCACAACATTTTTTCCGTTAAGTTGTTTACAACCGTTCTCATGAGCGTTTCACTAATGAGTAGTTCACATGATGAGGTCAGCAGAAGCCCAGTTCCACCAGGTGTTTGCTAATTGCTGCTACCACTAGCCTAAAGGAACTAGGCCAGGGGTGTCAAACTCCAGTCCTCAAGGGCCACTGTCCTGCAGTTTTTAGATGTGCCACAGGTACAAAACACTGGAATGAAATGGCTTAATTACCTCCTCCTTGTGTAGATAAGTTCTCCAGAGCCTTGCTAATGACCTAATTAGTCTATTTAGGTATGGTGCAGCAGAGGCGCATCTAAAAGTTGCAGGACACCTGCCCCCCAGGACTGGAGTTTGACACCTGTGAACTAGGCATTTAGGATCCCCAGAATGGCTGCCATGGAAGATTAAAGGATTTCTCAGTCATGCATGAAGGAATCAAAACACCAATCAACATATTTTCAATATGTTGAAAATATTGAAATATTTGAAATATTTTCAATTTCAAATTACATTATGTTGTAATTTGGCATTACAACATGATGTAAAGCTCAAACAAGTTGATTTTACATAATACACCCTTTTAACAACTCTCCTTAGATATACAGTATATTAAACCATGTATAGTACAAGAGAGATTCCTACCCATCCAGACTTCTCCAAAGCAGCCCTGTCCGAGTTTAACATCCAATCGGAGGGACTCTCGAGGAATCTCCCAGGCATCCCTGGCCAAGCCTTGCGTCTGAGGTTTGGCCACTGGACATACATCCGTCAGAGCATGACACAACCCATCTGAGTGCTCTGAGGAAAAAAGGAAAGGAGACAAAGTGAAAAGGCAGATTAAGGACAGTAGTGTTGTAAGAGGTGAACCACCAGTACTGTCTGAATACTCACTGCGGTAGTGGAAGACTAGTTGCTGTAAGCTGGTGAACTGGGTGCGAGTGGTGATGTAGAAACCTCCGCTATCCAGCTTCCTGATCTTGTAATGTTTTACATTGAGGCCTTTGGTGTTGTCATAATCCAGCACTGACAGGCAGTACGCCCCTGTGGGCAAAACCAAAACAACAGACGGAGATGGATCAGAACAATAAAACCAGGCGGCTCTGAGACGCTCTGACAGCTGCTCTGAGGAGTTTCCTACTAGCAGTGCCAAAGATCGCCAACCATCCAAAATGTTGTCCATTCACGTCTCTATACTGAACCGGGCCAGCTACAACTCAGTCCTGTGGAACTGGAGACAAGATCCAACTAAATATGAAAAATCCAAATTTTCATGAATAAGAATGAGAAAGAAAAGGGGCTGAGTAGATACAGAGTAGAAACACTACTGCAAATCTTCACAACAGTAGAGAAAAATGTGTTGATGTCAAGGAAAGGCAGAAAAAGAATAGAATGAAAATTAATGAAAGTTGTAGGTAGATCATAATTAGTAAAACCGCAATTCAGTCATAATAAGAAACAAAAATTGCAGTTAAGGTTTTTTTTTTAAACTGGTACATGTAACACTGGCTGTACTTTTGCTCCAAATAGCAAAGTCCAAAACTCAGAAGACAGAAAATTTCGGCAAATCCCCAAATGAACTTAAGTAGACGACAGTGAATGTAGAACAAGTGCTGAGGTCTATTTACTTACCCAAAAGTCAAAACATGGAATTGTAGAATGATACAAAACTGAATTTAATCTCTTCTAGTTGAGAGGCAAGGAAAATAAAAATAAAAAATTATATAAAATTCCCTTCTCACCCACCGCGGGTGGTTCTTATCCTCTGAGCTCGGGTCCTCTACCAGAGGCCTGGGAGCTTGAGGGTTCTGCGCAGTATCTTGGCTGTGCCAAGGACTGCACATTTCTGGACTGAGATGTCTGATGTTGTTCCTGGGATCTGTTGTAGCCATTGGTCCAGTTTGGGGGTGACTGCCCCGAGGGCCCCGATGACCACAGGCACCACTGTGGTCTTCACCTTCCAGGCCCTCTCCAGTTCCTCCCTGAGGCCCTGGTATTTCTCTAGTTTCTCGTGCTCCTTTTTCCTGATGTTGCAGTCGCTTGGTATTGCTACATCTATCACAGCGGCTTTCCTCTGTTGTTTATCCACTACGACAATGTCTGGTTGGTTCGCCATTACCATTTTGTCTGTCTGGATCTGGAAGTCCCACAGGATCTTAGCTCTGGCGTTCTCCGTCACCTTTGGGGGTGTTTCCCACTTTGATCTCGGGGTTTCCAGTCCATATTCTGCACAGATGTTTCTGTACACTATGCCTGCAACTTGGTTATGTCGTTCATGTATGCTTTCCCTGCCAGTATCTTGCACCCTGCTGTTATGTGCTGGACTGTCTCAGGGGCCTCCTTGCACAACCTACACCTTGGGTCTTGTCTGGTGTGGTATATCTGGGCCTCTATTGCTCTGGTGTTTAGGGCCTGTTCCTGGGCGGCCAGGATGAGGGCCTCTGTGCTGTCCTTGAGTATATCAGTGGTTTTTATCTTATCAGTTATCAGATAAAAACCACTGATATATATATATATATATATATATATATATATATATATATATATATATATATATATTTCCTTTTTTGTTTGAATTTTTAAACCTCCAGCATTTACTGAGGCAGTGCTTCATATAAAATAATAATTAAAAACAACTGCTCTACAGGATTTTGATTCATAGACGAAATATCTAAGTGTCCACTTTTAAAATGTAAAATATTATTTCCTAATCATGGTTTAATTTTTAAAAGAAAATCTTAAACAAAAAGCCACATCAGCGCACACTTATCTTTCTGACCATCTATTCTACATGAATTCCATTTTGTTTGAGGGTGAAAACAATCAAGAATGATTGTGAATGCTAAGGCTGCAGGGAATTATGGGAAAAACATCATCTCCTTTGATTGCATGAAAGAGGATCCAATGCTAACAGCGATGACAAAAGGAGCCACTGAACCTCCTTTCGTTGGCATTGAAAGGATTGGAACAAGCTCTTATCACGGCTTCCATACAGATACTTCTGGGTCATTATGTTTCGTTAAGGAGCTTTGAAAGCACAGGAAGCAATTCAGCTGCATCCTATATTTACTTACACAGTCAGTTCCTGCTTCTCAAACTAGCATTTATTAGCACAGGAATTCAAACTGCACTAAACCACAGATCATTTGTCTAACACTTGTGATCTTTACTACTTTAAGAAGATTAAGATAAATAAAACATCACCTGTACAATTGAGTTGCAAATATAATGGGACAAACAGCAGAACAATAACATTTTTACTGAATATTTAGAAGACTTTATTGCAACAAACAAAATGTATAAAAGATCTAAATTATATTTGCAAATAACTATCCTCCATTTTGGAGTTTTGAGCAGATTAAAATCTGTCACCGGTGGTTTAGCACCTTCAGCTACTGCTAAATATTTCAACAAAGTGCAATCTCAATTTAAATCCATTACATTTGTGGGAATTTAGAAAAGATTCAAACTGATAAAGTACTAAAGAACTAGTCAATGAAACATAATTCAGATTTTAAAAAATGCTATTTGGATCTGATTCAGACATTTACCCATCTTTGGATACATTCTTTGTACAGGGAAGCTAAAAAGAAAACAAAGTCAATCACTTTTTATCTCAAGATTTGTTGACTGATCTTATCTCCCTGGCAGAAAAAAATATCTAGGGCAGAGAAGTTAAAGCTCCCAGTGTACATCCAGCCTGCACACCACATGGCATATTCAGAGCAGCACGTCTCCACCAGTTCAACACCCACTTGCCTTCCATGTTGCTGTCCAAATGTAGCTTGAATTAATTTTTTCCTGGAGTGAGGCTTAAAGCAATTTACAATCTTGGCCAATCGTGAAACATTTGGATTATGGAAGTAGAATAAGTTTCCAAAAACAAAATAAAATAAAGCCTAAATGATTGATGCAGGTAGTGTGTGTGCAGCGTGTGCAGTGCAAAGATCAGATTTTTGTTGCCGTCTCAACATGTCAGCAGCATGCTCCTGCTCATTTCGGTCACACAGAGAACCTAACATTTGACAGCTAATAGAGAACGTAACCTGAGGCAACAAATCTCCTGCCAGAGCTCCTCCTGTTCCTCTCGATCCTCCCCTCTTTTTTCTCTGATTTGCTTATTCGTAGTTCTACACTCTCTCCTCAAGCCCCTCTACCACTGTTCTTCAGCGTGTGTGTGTGTGTGTGTGGGTGAGTGTGAGTGTATACTGCGACTTACAGCCGGGGGGGGGGGGAATCCAGCACCCTTCAAGGCTGACCTAGTTAAGGGTGAATGATTCACCCCTATCCATTCACAGGTCCAACCCACTCCAGTCCTTTTATTTATCCCCCCAGACTTTCTGAAAAACAAGCCTTTCAAGAGCCCTCCTACATCACCGAGACTAGATCTGACTGCAGATTTTAAGAAAAAGATGCAACAACTCTGTCACGAGCACAGACAACAAAGCTGCAGTGTGCCAAAGGCTGAAATAAAATAACTTAATTAGGAGGTTCTTAAACGTAGTCCCTTAAGATTTACTCATATCATGTTAATGTAATCTGTTGGGAACAGTTGCCTTTTTCACACTGTTTCAACACATGCCAACTTCTTAACAACCTACTTTTTTAGATTACATTTTATATGAAAATCTGTGCAACTCATCAGGGAACAAATGAATGCATGCTTATAACCAACCAAAACGTCTTTGCACACAATCACCAGTGATGTTGAGGAGAAGATTCGGGCTTTTTCCCCACACTCTCCATTCATTCTACCTTAATGGTAGGGCATATTCTGCTGCGGATGTGCTCTCACAGTGTGAAATAACAAGAGGAGCTGCAGGGCATCACTGAAAAAACACTAAATCTTACCAAGTAGTTTTAGTCTTTAGTGCAAATATCCTGGTACAACTGAAGTCAGACAAAAACTAACTTACAAGTAACTTTTTAGCAAGATATAAGAGTTTGTTTTAAGTAAATAATTTCTTAATATTGATTTTAAGTACTGTTCCACTGGTACAACAAGACATTTTTTCCATGTTATAAGTGAAATAATCTGCCAGTGGAACCAGTACTTTTTATTAATATTCAAGAATTATTGACCTAAATCAAACTATTGTGTTTTGCTGAAAAGCTTCTTGTGAGTTACTTTAGTCTTATTTCAAATGTTCTAAAGTATTTGCACTAAAAACTAAACATTTAGTAAAACGTTGTGTTTTTTATATGATACAAGCTAGAGTTTGGACAAAGCATTAGTGAAAATGGCTTTAGTTTACAAAAATGTCACATTAAACTGAACATTTTTTTGGAGAAAAATCTTCCACATGTATATTTCTTTCCAATTAACACCACATTTCCCAGAGCTTCTTTTTAAAATATTTATTTTAAAGACCGTTTCTTGGCTTAAAAATATACAAGTTCGACACTTAAAAGAGCTGACAACTTGTTTTCCCTCTTAATTGTCTTGTTGCTACCGGACTAAACCTGATACTCAGCATTTTCTTAATGAGATCTCAAAATGTAATATTGAGTTTTAAGCAATCATGTGCATTTTTCAAGCTTTTGCCATGTAACATGCTCCAAACTGGGCAGTATATACTGAAAGCAGCTGATTTATGACATCATTATGAGTCATTGCAGATGAGGCCATTAGGCCTAATTCTGATGATGGAGCTTAATGACGACCGCAGCCAGTGAAGCAAAGCCAGAGTCTGCTCTCTCACCTTTCGTGGTCTCGCTCTCTCTCACTAGGAAGGTTCCTTGTCGGTTCTGCGGGTTCAAAAGGAGCCTCTCCGAGTCACGTCGAGTGATCTTCCCGAAATACCACCTGCCGAAGTCGGTCAAAGAAAAGGAAAGATCAGAGGAAACTCCAGCTGAGCTGCTGAAAAGAACAGGAGGAGCTCAACATATAAAAAATGCTGTCAGAACCATTTGAATTACAAACATGCATGCATTCATTACTATAATGCACATATAACCACTTTTAAATAATACATAGATGTATGTGGGGTAAAAAAATGTAACTGCGAGAGTGACACAGAAAAGGTGCTTTACTCTTCAGCTTGGATGGAGTCGGACGGAGCCACGTAGTTGCTGGGGATGTAACCGCTTTCTCCTGTTGTGAGCGAGCGAGCGAACCACCAGTCCCCTTCTCTATAGGGCGGAGGAGAGAAAGAAGAGCCAGAAAGTTAGGACACAAAAACAAAAAAGGAACAAAACATTTATGAGGAGCTGCACAGAATAAACCTTGAAAAAAACTGTATGGTGTGACGTAAAGGACGTTTTTTTAATTTTTAATTTTTTTTAGATTTGGCTAGTTTCTTCTTTGTGTTGTTGTGTATAAAATGTTATTGTGTTGTATAGATGCCAAATAAAAACAGTGTCTTTACATCTCCACTGCCTCCAGCTTCCCCGTGGCAATAAAAACAGAAAAGAAACTTTAACAACTTCTTTGACTGAAAAATGTATATCGTTATGAAAACATATTTACTGTGTTTGTACATCTGTTAATTCAGTTCAATACAAACTCTGATAAGAAGAAGTGCAGACCTGAACTGGAGCATTAAGTGGTTCCCATAATTTAGCTTACATTTCCTGTCCAACTATCAGTCATACCAAATGTCTGCATGAAAAACATTGCTTAGCTCATAGAGAGATTATCATTTGATTATTAAAAATACAAGTGTAGTTAGCATTACCTCCTGTGTAACTTTGACAGTATCTGCTTTTGTAAACTAGAAATATTTAGAGTTCTGGGTGAATGTCACAGAAATTTATAAAAAACACCTTGAACTTTTTCCACATTTTGCTACGTTACAACCACAAACATCTGTTTACTCTATTGGGATTCTATGCAACAGACCAACACAAAGTAGTGGATGTTTGGAATGAGGATGGAAAATGACGCACTGCTTTTCAAAAAGTAACAATAAAAAAGTCTAAAAAGGGTGGTGTGTGTTTTCTGTAGTCACAGCTGCAGGTCTTCTGGGATTTTACCAGCCTTGCACTTCCACAGACTTTCTTCTTTGTAAAATATAAGTCAAATATTATATTTACACACGTGTACGTAGACGACTTTACAGATTCTTTCATTTATTGAAAACAAAGTGAAATTTTCTTCGACAACTATGAATTACTTTGTGTTGGATCATCGTATAAAAAGTCCAATAGACTACACTAAACACTTTACAAAAGTTTTCACACTTTTTGAAAGTACATACACACATTCCTATATGGACACTAACCTGGTCTTTTAAGAAGCAGGGCTGCATCATGAGTGCCTTAGGGGCCATTTTATTTATTATTTATGAAACATATGAACAATTTGTGCTGGGTTTAGTAGTTTAGCAAAGTTTCCCTCTTAATTGTTGTGTTCCAAACTGTCTTACAACTTATACCATCTTTTGTAACACCAGGATAGTTTTATCAAAGTAAAAATGAAAACATGCTTATATGAATAACCTGAACAACACCAAAGTTCAAAGAGTGACAAGAAAAAAAAACATAACCCAGGTAAGCTTCTACTTCGCTGATTTACATAATAAATCTTTTTATATTCAGGAGCATCCATTATGTACAAAGAAAGCAACACCGTAGAAAACTATTTTAGGTGTGATTTCAGAAAGAACTTTGTGGTCTAACAAAGAGACTATCCATTTAAATCCATTTATCAGCAAATAAATAAATAAGTAAACACAGAAAAGGGACAGAGCACAAGGTTGCATGAGGTAACAATACTGACCTGAAGCTGTACTTTTTCCTAGGAGAAACCATGAAGCAAGAGAAAGGAAGAGAGAAAGAGAGATAACAGACACAGCAGACGCATCAAAACACAGCAAAGAGACAAAGAACGGCGAGCAGCACAGCAGAGGAAGGAGCTGGAACGTCTATTTTATCCTGTTTTTAGTCTGATCGAATAAAACAAAACCTTCATAAACACAGAGCAGACAAATGCTTCGTTATTTGTCCTTAAAATATTTGGCTTTGAAATGAACTGGTTGCAAATTTTGTCTGCAGAACAGATTTTATGATAGAAGATGAGAGAAAAAGTAAAAAAAAAAATAATAATTGTCTTAAATTTAAACATCTGTATGTGGATGTCTGGAATGTTATTTCTTAATTTCAATATTCACTTTCTTCTTTACTTCTCACTAAAACAACTCCAGAGTTCAATATGTGCTGGGAAGTTACATTTTCAGGTGGAATCTGCATCGAAGAATTGCGAGGCTGCATCTCAGCGGGACGTGCTCTCTTTGAAGAGTCTTAAAGATTACGGGGATGGCCCAAAAGGAAGCAGGACACATTAGCAAAATGGTCTTCTCCTCCGCCTCAGTAAACAGAAGGGAGGGTTTGCTCCTCGGGTCCCAGCTCCAACCCTTCACTGTGGCTGTCTCTGTTCATTTCAAAACAAAACAGCTGAACTCACAGGTACTGCCTCAAGAATCTGAATCAGAACAAATACATGAGGAAAATGTAAGTTTTAGAGAGGTAAAACCTGCATTCCTCAGTTTGCTGAATGATAGCATGCTGTTATTAACTGTCTGGCTGACTTTTGGAGTCTACCTTAGGATAATGTGTGTGCGTGCGTGTGTATGCAATTATCTGTAATAGCACACATCCAGCATATGAGAGTAGAAAAGTGGAGTCGGGTATCTCATTTCGTGGCCTAAAATCAGCTGGAAAGCCAATCATTCAAGCAACAGACTAGACGAATGTGCTCAGTTACTGTAATGATTATTCCCATCATAATCTGACCCAAATGTGTCACAGAGATCCCATCGAAACCTCTGGAAACGGTGACAGCTCATGAAGAAGAGCCATACCGTGTCTCTTTTCAGACATCTACTTATTTCTTAGTTATACTGCGAAGGAATGATGGAATCGGCTGTGGACGCTTACGTGTTGTTCACAATCTGCAGCCGGTCGCCTTTCCTGAAGGTCAGGTCGCTCACTGTCCGCGACTCGTAGTCGTACAGCGCCACAAATGTAGTGACGCCTCCTGTAAGAAATCCAGGAATGCTTATTTAAACAAATGTGACTGAAGACTCAACAAAAGGACAGAATGTTTTTGCCTGAAAGCCTTGAATGACTTTTTTTATTTAGACTTGGTTGTATCTGTAAACAATAACCATTTGTCAGTGTTTAATAGAAATTTTAACACTCAGACTGTCTCTGGCTCATCTTTTCTAGAGGACATTGATATAATAAAAGTTATTTTCTATATTTGAGCAGGATTTTGTACTTGTAGGCTTCAACAAATCAGTTATCTAAACCCAAGCCCTCAAGGCAATCATCGATTAGCTCATTAGATGCATGACAGAAGTGTAGTAGTTAGGAAGGCTGCTGCTGATACACCAGCAGGTCATTTTCTCTGCATGAAGCAACATTAACCCAACCATCTGGTTGGTCCAGACAGCTTAAACATTCCTGGGTGAAAACTGGACACTGCAGCAAATCAAGCTAAAATGTTAAAAACAAGCTTTCATGTCTGCTTGAAGAAGAAAATAAAGATTTAAACCATTTTAAAAATTATTTAGTTTTCTGAACAGTTACAATTGTAAACAGTTAATTAGTCAAAATGTTTTATGTGACCTTGTCACATTTGTTTGAAACCTCTAAAATAACCAATCACCAATAAGCAGATATATATAGATTATTTTTGTCTGGAAAAACCGAATGGTAAAAGCTAGGTTCTTTTAACATTTTTAGTCACTGTGTAATATTCTGTGCTTTTATTTCTCCTTTTATACTTCTACTTCTTTGCGGTTATCAAATATATGCGCTCAGCAGAAATAAACTCACTCTAATCACTTTTTAGATTTTACATTTCTAGACAAAGGCAAGTTCTGTTGGTCCTGGCTAGGCCCTGTCACAATAACAAATTTTGCTGGCCGATAAATTTAATTATTGCATTATTATGGCACTATTATGTCACTTTCAAAAATCAATAAACTTTCATTTCAAAAGAACATCTAACAACTGAAACAATTAAATGGATGCTGACGTTTCTGTAAACAAAATTGTTCTTCAAAAAAGGGGCTAGTTGAGACCAATGCATCAGACTGTAATCCAGTCTTCAGTGGAACAAAATAGACACGAGAGAAAACAATCATTTTAATTTATTAAGCAATTAATTGATTTATTGAAACAGACTTAGTCCTGGGCTCAAATACCAGATGGGAGTTTCTGCATGAAGACTGCATGTCATCTGGATGTGTCTGTAGATTCTCTTCAGGCACTGCAGTCCAAAAACATGCATGTCCAAAAACACGCATGTTAGGTTAATTTGAAAGTGTGTGTTTGTGTGTGTGCATTGCATGGCTACTCGTCTCGTTTCTTTGTGTTGTAAATTAGCAGCCTGTCCAGAGTGAGCCTGCCTCTCACCTAATCACTGCTGGAGATGCACTACAGTCTCTCTCTGTGACCTCAACAAGGATTTTTACATTTCAGGAAAACAAAAAATTACTTCATTTTAGCAACTTGTCTGCTACTATTAAACAATACTGTTCTTAAATCCAAAATAAAAACAGAGTTAAAAAAGTCAGAAAACACTAGACACACAAGTTTCTTATTGCGTAGCCTCATCAGCATCCATCTATTCATCTTCTGCTTATTCAAAAGGTAAATCCAGACATCCCTGTGCAGCCTGCGGCTCTTTGGAAGTCCACAATGGTAATTTGGTTAAAACCCTGTATATCTTTTCTTAAACATAGATACAACAAATGCATATTTAAGCAGTTTTATATTTTTTCATGGCATATTTTCTGCATTAAATTTCCACAACAAAATTACACCACAAGTACCAATGATATTTATTTCATGCCATTACATTGGAAACTAAGTACTTTGTTTACATTGTTTCCAACAAACATGAGCATCCAATAGAAGGAAATGTATCCATCATGCTTTTGCAAGCATTTTATGTTAATCTTTATATTAAAAACTAAAAGTACAGCTAAAATGGTGTTTTTTTTAAAAATGACCACAAATTTCATATAACAGATATTTATCAAAAAAGTAGTTTTTTAGGGATAAAATGGCTTTTTTGTTGGTAAAGATTGGAGAAATCTGCTCTATCCTATTTTGATGAATCCCAATGTGTTTACAAGTCAAAAGTCTCTAAGTCTCTACAGCACAGGTGTCAAACTCCAGTCCTCGAGGGCCGCTGTCCTGCAGTTTTTAGATGTGCCACAGGTTACAAAACACTGGAATGAAATGGCTTAATTACCTCCTCCTTGTGTAGATCAGTTCTCCAGAGCCTTAATGACCTAATTATTCCATACAGGTGTGGTGCCATTTTGAATTTACAACCAGCTTTACCCCCTAATTTCAGCCAAGCTTCAGTACTTAAATAGCTTCACATTAAAGTCCAGAACACAGAAGAACTCATGGCAGAGTTAATGATTACAAGGTGCTCCACTTCAATTGTTCTCAAACTGAGTTAAATCAAAACCTGCCCAGCAGCATGACATGTTTTCCTACCTGACAGAGGTCCTCTCTGAGGTGATGTTACTGTTCCTGTGTGGTCCACCCCTCCGAAGAGACTCAGTTCTGGGGTGTTTGTCGGGGCGTGTTGGTGCTGCCCCTGGTACCTCGGCCTGCCTGTGCCGACAGCAGGGCTTCGGTTGGGGGTCTGCGTCTGCTGAGAGGGGCCCAGGTGGTGGAAGTGTCCGCTGTCTGAGCCTGTGCCTATGGTACCATCCAGGCTCATGGAACGCTGGCCCGGCTCCTTGGGCTTACTCTTGCCCTGCCCCCATGTGCAGACCTAGGACGAAAGCCAGTGATGAGCAAGGAAGCAGCAATTAACATCCAAAGGTGTCACAATGTGTTTATTTTAATAATGGACCAAATAGATTTGACAGGGTTATTTATAAAAATGGCTTTTTCGAACATATTCAGTAAAATTCAATAGGATGCTTTAAGTTGTATAACCTGAAATATGAAAACACAACCTAAAATATGTTTCTTTAAAGACATAAACAAACCTCGTTGGGTCATGAAGAACGCTTATATGTGCATAAACTAGTGTTGCGACTTCATTTTTAAATACAGTTAATTGCATGGTCTACAATTAATCACATATTAATCAAAAACAATATGTTGGCAAAATAAGCCCCAGTTTAATTTCAAAACACATTTTTGCTGCTAAATTATTGAATAAACAGACATATGAGCTCATCAACAAAGATTTATTGTTTTTAATATGTTATTTAGGTTATTCAATCATCAATCTTGTTACAGGTTTCAAGTTTTTCATGATAATTCACTTTGGCCTTCTTTGAAAAAATACTTTCAAATAATTTTTTTTTTTTTAAAAGAGTTGTGGACCGTGAACGCCGACATTAATGTTGGGATTGTCTCTGCTGCTGCTACATGTTTAGCATTGAGATGCTATTATAGGCCAGAACATTTTCACTGATAGGTTAACACAACTTTAACAAAACCACAGTTTTTGCCGGTGTTCCATCAGATCATTTTTTGAAGCAAAAATTCACCACCAGTGGGACAAGAGAAGCAGTTTTGTCGTCCGACCCTGTTGTTCTCTGATGTAGCTTGTGTGTCAGACTTACGGGGTGTACTGGAAACACAATGTAAAGGTGTAAAGGTTCTGGTTCAGAATATTTATATGTAAAAAAGGAAAATGTAATTAATTGCATTAAAACCTATCTAATTAATAAATTAAAATGAACATGTTAAACTCCGAGCCCTAACGTAAGCAGTCACATTAAATCCAGTTCTTATGCTCCACCATTGTGCATCCCTGGAGCTTTTCCACATTCATTTAAATCCAGTTGGCATACAGACACTCGGAGCTGAACAAATTACCACACACGTTTACAATATTCAAGGTTATTCCCATCAGGTTACGTCTGGTCTGAATCAATACCCATCACCAAGGTAAACACAGTGGTAAACAAAGCGAGCCATGAAGACCAGGACTACAGCTAGTGAGCTGGCAAGGACAGAAACATGTCCAACACTTCTGCTGTGTCCTGATAAAAGCAACAAGTTGAGAGTGTGTAGTCATCAGGAGGACACAGACTAAAAAGTTCACAAAGTGGATGCACTAAAAGTTGGAGTGCCTTGCTCACACCCCAGGTCCGCTCCTCCCCTTCAGTCGCTGAGCAGTGATTCATCGTGAGACTGGCTATTTCAGACCAGCTGAAACAAGACAGTCACACACACATGAAACAGCCTGGTTCCTTTGTGAATCCCAGCACTCTCAGTTCCAGACAGAGTGGATTCATATGCGTAGGTGTGTATGTGCGTTCGTGTGCATTAGCAGCTGTTCCGTGGCCTCTGGGAAACAAGGCTCAACTGCACACCAACAACCCCCCCCCCCCTCATTCCCAGCACAGTTGTGTCTCACATCCTTTTTTCCAAACACATGCAGGCAGCTTGGTGAGACTTTCCAACACACAGTGTCTGACAGACAGGACAGAGGAGGGTTATTAACAGACATGGAGGAAGGAACTGACTGTGGCTCTAAAAAGAACGTGTAGGTGGTTGTTACGTACTGCGCGGACAGCTGAGGCTTAGTGGGTGTTTAAAGTGTGATGTGTGAGCATAACATAATTACACAGGTATGGGGATTCTCAAAGACATGGGCAGGCTCCCACTGTGAAGATGTGGGGGCGGGTAAGTCAAGTGCTCCAGAATGCGCACACTGATTTCTGAGCAAAGAAAGAATATAGGCGAGAAACCTTTGGTTCAACTTCTGCAAGAATGTAATCCAGTCCACTTTGAGTTAATATGTCTAGAAGGGCAAGGTAAAGTGGGCAAGAAACAAGGACTAAGAAACTGGACTATTGACTACTGACCAGACAGTGCAAGGTTGGGTTGTTTGGTAGTAAAATAATAAGCTTATAGTTTTGTGCTCATGTACATTTTCGCCAAGCTGCAACACATATTATGATAGTTTTCAATTTTCCTACAAATCTTTGGTAATTTGTCTTAGCTGCAGATCACACTACTTATACTATTGCATCGGAGCATAGATAGTTTACATACATCAACCCAACAAGGATGGAAAACTGTTTTATAGATGTGTTCTTTTGTTGCAACTTAGAAAACAATCTTGGTCAAGACTCCTGCAGACACTGTTTTAGTCTAACAAAACTTTAAAGGTTTTTTTTATCTCCTTTTATGTACACCCATAAGAATATCAAGATATACGACATATTTTGACCAAAATCCTGCAAAAATCTCAACAAGCACCAACAATAAGAACGAAAACAGTAAATCAGAGAAGTAAGTTACTCATTGTTCTTACAGCTGTTGCACGCTAAACTATATTCTCCAGACAACCCTGTGGGGAGCTGCTACATAGTTGGCAATCTATGTAAAAGTCTTCATTATGCCAGACGCACCTGCTTGTGTGTATAAAAGGTGACCACACATACAAAAGTACGAGAGGCAGAAAAAAAGAGAACTGATGGCTATATTGGTCCTCACACCTGTGCACAGTCGGTGGCTTGCGCCTACAAGCCTGCTGACTAAACGCTGCTGCCTAAAGCTAGTCAGAGATAATCAAACTAGGAAAACACAGGAGAGCAAGACTGGGTTTGCAATAACAAGGGTACTATGAGGTCCATATAACACTTTATAGGAGTCACAACAGTGAAAATCTGCCATAGGCCCTCCCCCAAATTCCTATCCTAAAAAAGGATACTGATGATAGAAACACTTCCACTGCCGGATTTTTGCTAAATAAAATTTTTCAAAACAGAGGAGATAAACAAGCTAGTTGATGACATCACACAAATTGAACCACTTGTTTTGTTTTTTTTTTGTAGAAAAGTAACTATAAATGTCAAAAAAACAAATCTCATCTTTAAAACCAATAATCTGCTGTTCAAGGCTGCAGTGCAGCAAAGTTCTGCAACATAACCTCTGAGTCATTACTTAAACTTCCTCTTAATTACTGCAGAGAAAAGCTTTTTGGATGCACAGTAGGGCCCCGTGAGCAAGAGGAGAAAAATCTGTGAATGGACCGGTGGAGATGCTGAAAGATGTTAGGTGAAAGCCAGACTTGGGTCATGCAGAAAATTTGATCCAAGAACTCAGTCTGTTTTTGTTTCTGTTAAGATTTGGCTTAACTAGTGGCCTTCACAATAATCAGACAGAAAATGGGTAGAAAGAGAAAGATACGCAGCACAGCCCCGCGGTGAAGGAATTAACCTAGTCTGCAGGCTGCACCACTGTCGCCTCCATTAAGGTCTGTCCAAATGTCTATGGTTCTGCATGCTTCATATCACATTCCTAACTTCTCTCAGCAAAGGCAGAAGAAAAACGAACAAAAAACCCCCCAAAACATTTAACTGTCTCAATTTAACCATCTTTAGTCATTACCGAATCACTTTTTCCAAAATTGCAACCACTGATTGGTTTCCTCTGTATATTTACTATACCATCATTTGGCTGCAGGACTTTTATCGTCTGTATTAATGTGTTCAATTCAAAGACAAAATATTAACTTGACTTTATGTTTACATGACAAATGATTACATGATTAGCTTTCTACTGGTTTTAGATGCTTGAATTCATATGGTATTAATAATGTATCAATTTCTCTGTCCATGGAGAGGCTGGAACAATCAGGCTGGAAAACAAGCACATCAAGTCAAAGGAAGACATTGTAGAAGTAATGCAGCACAAAGGGCGCATGACTGAAGACACCATTTAGGCCTAATTAAACAATCTGTTCTCAAACTGGAAAGAGGCAATGATCCTTAAAATTATGTCCTAAAATACCTCAGAGTCCATAGAATTGATCATTTACTCAGGTTCCCTTCAGGATACTGGATCAACCCGAGTGCACTTGATTTTCTCTGCTACTTTGCATCTGAGCAACAGAGCTGCCTCTGCAGCAGAGCCTCACACCTTTTCCAAATACGGCAATGCAATTCCCTGATATCTATAAGCACCAACATGCTGTAAACTACACTCTGTGCACAATTGTTAGGCAAGTGTTATTTTAATTAATCACCAACTACAGTGATGTCGCTTAATCTAAAATGTCAATAAACCTCCAACACAAATGTTTAAGCAAAAGGGAAGTTTATTGTAGGGGAAAAAAGTAGCCATCCTCGTTTTCAATAACAGTAGCTGTGTTTCCATTACAAATGAACTCAAAAGTTTGTCAATATTCTGCAAATGTCAAAAAAAAAAAAACAAATTTGGAAATGCTGTATTTCCATTAAACAAGAAAAGCAATTAAAATCACATGTGAATAGCTTTGTTCATGCGATAAGTCATTAAAAACATGCCACGTCATAATCCTCCAACTACTTCCTGTTATCCTCTTCGTTTTTTCAGCCAGTAGCAACTTCCAGTTATTGATCATGTGACTCGTATGATGCAAAGAAGGTGTTTCCATTGCAGTTTTGTGAAATAAACCAATTTCGATCTCATCCTAGCACCTAAACTTTTTAATTAGACAACGCGTTTTCAGCAAGTAAATTTATTTTCAAAATGTAAAATTGCACAATTATCTGGTCAATGGAAAAGCAGCTAGAGATAAACCTTCCTTTCATGAAGTCTGATAGTTTTTTGATCCGTTGAGCACAAAGGAAGGGGTCATGACATAGTGCCTGGTTAGCCACACAGAGGAGTACTAGGATGCATCTGACAGAGCATTCTCCTGCAGAAAAATCATTGTTTGAAATATACAGACTGCTGCTTGAAGAAAGTGTCTTCTTCTTTGAACCCATCTTCGACCCGAAAAGGTCTAACCAGCTCACCTTCAACAATACCAGCCCAAACCAGTACCACAACCCAATCTTTCTAACTCAAAATGGAGGTTTGTTGGACCATTCATCTGGTCCAACAAAAGTTGCTTCTATTTCATCCATAAAACCTTTAAATTAAAAAAAGAATCTGTCTTCTGTCTTGTTCAGGGGTGTTCAACTCTGGTCAAGCTGCAGGTCGGTGTCCTCAGTAGGAAGCCATGTTCTCCAGAGTCCTGCCAATGACCTCTTTATTTAACTCAGGTGTGTTGAAGCAAAAACTCCAGTAAAAGATGCAGGAAACTGAAACTTAAATGACTGGAGTGATGGTCAAGTTTCAGCCTTCCTTGCTTTGGCCATGTCTCAGAGCTCTGGGAATTTTGTACTTCTCAGTGATACATTTATGTTGTAGTTCTAGAATATGACAGAACTGGAAGATAATTGGTTCCTGGTAGTAGTACTCTTAATTATTCTCAAATCCTTGGCAATTAATTTGCATTCTTTTTCCTCAACATGTTTCTTGTGTCCCTGTTGACTAATTGTAACGAAATGTTTAATGGTTCTGTGATCACGCCGCAATATCTTAGCAATTTTAAGATTGCTACATCTTTTCGAGAAACTTATGATAATTTTTGACTTCAGAGTCAGTTAAATCTCTTTTTTGGCACAGTTTGACTAAAAAAAGCTGCCTAATAATTATGTACACCTTGATATACGATGTTTACTTCCATTCCTTATTACACATACATCACCTGCTATGCTTAAACCCACAAGCATTCAACTTGGAGTTAGAAAATATGCCTAAAAATGCTGATAGGGTCAAAAAATTCTCAATTCTCACTAAGAACACAGTGCAGAGGAAATGGGATAAATGGTAATTTAATAGGGCATACTGGATAGTGTAGAAAATATTATATAACGACTATTTTGAGATATGGTCTCAATAAAAAGAATGACAGAAAAAAATCTTTTAAAAAAAACAACTCTCTGTCTCTGAGCTTTTCCATATATAACAAGGGTGCAGAGGAACGTGGGAGAACCAGACTGCATAGCACCGCTTCGACTGCCAGCGACTGCAACAAGAACAGGCACCTGAGCAGCAGGAGGGCAGGGGGAAGGAACTGAGGAGGAAGATGTGTGTGTATGTGTGTGTGCGTTGTAACAAAGAGAGTGGATGCAAAACAAAAGCTCCTTCCAGCTCCTGTTGCTTTGATTGCTTCATATCTTTCATCTTATGACACTTTCCTATATAAATCTCAAGTAACATTCTTAATGTTATTTCTGTTTTCTCTGCAATCTTCAATAAATAAACTATTTTTCTAGACATCAATTATTCTGAAAAACAATTATTCATATTGCAAAGTAAACAAACATGCCTGTTTCCTGTACTTTTACTACAAAGGACTAGATTAAACAACAATACAAATCATGGTTCGCTTGGAAGATTTTCTGAGTTGTTTCTATCTTTAGTTCACAATGAAGTTCAAGAGCTGTTTGATATTGATTCACGTTCATCAGTCCCCCGTCTTCCTCACCGTCTCAGACCTGACTGCGTCTTATAAACTCGATGACCCATTTCTGTACATGAACTGAATACTGAGAGTGAAGAATAGAAATAATGGGAAGGAAAAGGAAGAGAGTTCAGATAGGTGAAAGGAATGCAGGTTAGGAAAGCAGGCAAGTACGAACACCTATCAAGTATTGAAGGTGTGTGTAGATGAGCCTAATAAATCCATGCCAATTGTATTTGAGCATCAAACTTACATTTTTTTTTTAAGTAATTACTTACAAGGTATCCTTAAAAAAAAAAAAAAAGCTACAGCCTTGTAAAGTGTTCATCAAGCAGTTTTCTACTCACATTTATCATCTTTATTGAACATAATAGCACAGCAGATTTAGGACTAATTTTAAGGATCTCTAGATCTGTTTAATAGTATGGATCATTTAAAGATTAATAATGACTTCTATAAGGTGACATCTCCGCTATGGAGTCATGGCGAAGTGATGATGACGGAGATTACTCCACTACTTTTAGCTGCACTGACTCAAATATCATTGCAAAATAAGACATGTTTAAACAAGATGCAAGGTCATGGTCTTGGCATCCTTTACTTCAGTTTCAACAACACTGTTTCAGTTCAATGTGAGCTGTAACATCCAGACAATGGGACAGTAAACCAAGTACTTATGAACAATGTGATAAACATGATGATGCAGTCCAAAGAACTACTCAGTTTTCAAGGACTTTAAACTAACAAATTAGATGTTTTGTTTTAGTGTTGCAGTTAAATGTGTAGTGCCTGTTGTTCAGTAACATTTATGAACATAAACTGCAACTAACTGAATTTCTTGACCTCTGCCTCTTAAAATTTACTACAATGGTCTAGAAATCAAACATACACAGTGTAACAATTGAAATATAACATTCAGCTCCCACTATTACACAACTTGTGCAGTTACCCTAGAATCCTTTCAAAGTCAGCAACCATCAGCACATTAAATACAAATTTTGAAAGACAAATATATGCAAAAAATCTTTACACTGTGGGGATACTGTTGTATTTGAAGGATGATGGAAAGACCTTTAAGCTATTCACAGATGACATGAGAAACTAACCCCCCTTTCTCAAAACCAGATGGAAAACGCAACCAAAACTCACAGAAGTAAAATAAATAAATCAAAGTAACATGGCCAGTTTAAATTGATTTATAGAGACATCATTCATCATCTTTTTCTGCTCATATTTAGGCTAAAGCTTTGTTTGTGTGATGAAATGTTTGTCTAAAAATCTTTAGTGCAACTATTTTTGTCTCTCAGGGGCTACTATAAGACTATAAACTATGACAGGAAAAAAAGTGAAGAGTACTCAACTCAATCACATCAGATCTTCTTGTCATCTGAGCCAAACCAACACACAATGCATTTCCAAAATTTTGAAGCTTAAAGACGTAGCTTAAAGACAAAACTTAAAGATGAAAACATAGAACTGGCATGGGTAATAAATTCACCTCATCCACACAGTAGCAGTTGCCACTTTGTCCTGCAGACACTAAAGAAGCGCGGCACAACGTTTCAGCTCAATGGGGAAATTACAGTTTACCCCTGGGAATGGGGGAGAGGGAAGGAGGATTGGTGTCCAAAGATCCAAACAAGAGGAAATATGGACATTAGCAGAGCTTTACTCTGCTTTAAGATGCGCAGAGACACAGAATACAGCAGAGACAACATCAGAGTAAGCCAGAGTACATTTAACATGGACATACTGTCCTTTAAGATCTTTCCATTGTTAACTCATGATAGTTTGGGGAGAGCAGACCTGGATGGCTTTTGGTGAACAGACACAGGAAAGGCAAAAGGAGGGAGAAGCAGAGGAGGGACTACAGCACTGAGCTGATAAGATGTCAAGAAAAACTCTTCTATTCCCTACATCTTGACTGAAGGCTCTGGCAGCCGGTCGCCTGGACCACGAAGAGCGGCTGCTTCAGCATGATTAATTTCACAGGACAGGATGGCCGGCTCATATCAGAACGAACCACGAGTCATTAACTCAACAAATTCTTACTGTAATGACAGCTTGTCAAGTAAACTGGTGGCTTAACAGATCTCACAATGAATAATTTTTGTGGACTCATAATAAAACTGTTATATATATATATAAAATATAACATTCTTTTAAATGAATTAAGACAAAAGCTTGTTTGATTGTTACTGAAACAATTAGGAGATAAACCAGAAAGACTTTTATACACACAGAGAAGTCTGCCAAACGGGTAGCTATTTTTAAATCATCTCTAGTCAGAATATTACTGGATAAAACTGAATGCTAAGTGAATCAGGGAAATTGGAAACAATTTCATTAAAGTAATTAATTGATATCAAAGATCCATTGTCACTTTGGTTCTGATTCTGCATCTCCAGATTCAGAACCAAACACGGAGAAGCAGCATTCTGTTTTTAAGCTCAACTAACCTGGAACAGACTTCCAGAAAACTGCAAAACAGCTGAAACAATGAGTTCCTTTTAATGAAAGCTAAAAACCTGCCTGTTTAGAGTCGTCTTTGATAATAACTGAAATATTGATCAATATATTTGATGTATATTTACTTGATGTTGTCATTTGACAAATTTTAATGTTTATTGCTGTTTCGTAATTGGTTACTGTATTATGCGTCTATGGTGTAAAACACTTTGAATTGCCTTGTTGCTGAAATGTGTCATATAAAACTTGAATGCACCCTGAAGCCGTAACAAATAAATTCTCCAACACTTTCTGTACTCTTCAAAAACATTTGTGAGTAAGTGTAACAGTGATTTTGGCAGCCCAATAAGACGCAAGATGTTACTCATGTTTGTCTGATCAGACAAACACATTGGTGTCTAGATCAACTCCAAAGCTCTCCTACTCATTCATAGTAAAACCTGAACCCAGTGGATGATGGATATTAGCCACAACTAAAAAGCTCCCAAAAGAAACTGAAAACAGTTAAACTACATAATTAAAATTCTATTTCCACTAGATTAAACACCAGTTGTCAGCAAAGCTGCTTTCAAAGAAAACACGGGGTGGGGTGGCAGCTGCCTACGGGAGCAGCAGCTGTCAAACTGAATACGGGTTGGATAGAGAAGGAAAATGGAAATAAATAAAATTTTACCCACAGGAAGACGTACATAGTCAGTGTTTGCTAAAGTGATTCCTACCAGGTACGTAAAATGGAATTTATGAATGAGGGAAATAAAGAAACGACGCTCATGTGTCAGTCGCGGTTCCCATAAACAACGTTATTTGCGGCCTGATGAATCAAAACAGGTGCTGTTACTGCTCCATTTTGAATTTCGACGGGATTGTTGGCTTTAATTTCAGCGCACAGTCGATGTGTTGCTTTTCCCCGGAGTATTTGTGTTCGAAACAACGAATCAAAGACGAACACTGCACAGACGCTTTACATTTTTGAAGGGGTGTAGAAAGGCGTCCAAGACGTAGCCCCAACACAGATTGAATGGCACTGGCCAAATGTACGATCCACGCTGACTGAATGGCCTGCGTAACAATGAAATGTAACTCGGTGTGGGGGTATCATACGCGAACATGCGTTGGATGAAAAGCCAAGGTTGTTAGGTGAAAAATACAACATATCCTCTTGGCAATATAAAAAAAGAAAGAAAGAAAACCCCGCTCCAAGCTGAAATGAACTAAGCTTACCTTTAACGCGTCTTCAGATTCAGCCCAAAAATCAGAGACGCACCGCCAGAAAGCCGCTCAGAACCCGGACGGCTGTCCTCATTCAAACATTAATGGAAACCTTGGGCCAGCCGCAAATCCCATTTAGCGAATTTCACTGGAGCCGCAGAAGGAGGAGGTCATGACGGGGGACTGCCTTCTGGAACAAGAGGGCAAAGCAGCCGGTGTTGTGCTACGGTGGGCCGGGCAAACGCCAGACTGTTCAGCTGGAAAGAGCCGACGGCGCAGGAAATTCATGCGTCGAAGCAGGAGTGGTGTAGTGAGTGAGCAGAAGACAAGCCGCGTTGGGGGAGAAGCCACTGGATAGCGCATCACTGACGAAACATGGGAGCGAAAATATAAACCGACACGATTGACGCTTCTTTTTTTTTTTATTTTTACGCAGTAGCGTAAACTTCGTAGGGAATTAGCTTTATGTTGCGCAAGATACAGAAGATCGCTCCTGCGTTGGCAGGCAGGAGCAAACACACGATGTAACACAGTTTGTTATTTAGTTGTCACGATCGGTGCAAAACTGTTTTATTTTACTGAAATTAAAGTTCCACACTTCCTAAATCACTTCTTTCTCACGGAGAAAGCTGTTAGCTTCCTTTCTGGCGAGGTAAATTGGTTGCTAAGCAACACGCAGTCCTTACGCTAAGAAACGTGACGCATTATTATAAAACTTCAAGTGATTTTATGTGGGGAAAAAACGTGAAATACTTTACCTCTTTAATAAAAGTATGACTATATAGGAAAAATAAATGTGGTACACTTTTCTATCGGGTATTTTATCAATTAATTTTATTATTAAATCACAACATTTCATAAAAACATAAGACTGTGTTGTATGTTATATAAATTTTTCCACGCATTATAAAATGTACTTTCAAAGGTTGCATAGTTCAGAAATGCATTCTTTTATCACATAAATCTCTGCTTCAATTGAATTTACACATAATTTCAGTGCCCATGTTTTATAAATTTGAAAAATATTCAATCTCTGAGGTTAATCATATAATTTATATGCAATTATGACTATTTTTTAAAGTGACAAAACATGTTTAGCAGTTTTTTTCCTGACAAGCAGTAAACTGTATCAATACAGTAAACAGTTTAGCACAAGAAAAGTAGAAACAATAACCAAATTGACTTACCTTACTTATTTATAACATAGTGAATGAAAACGTCAACAATAGTCTAACAATCACATTTTATGTTAATGTTTTTCTTCACACAAATACTTATTTTGAGCAGCGATTTAAAATGATCAATTATAAGGAAACAGGCCGTTATTTTCTACAAAACTGGGTTGAGAAGCTAAAATGAATTCTGACCCATTTATATAAATAAATGATTGGTAATAAATATAGTTACGGCAGTTATTTTATTTATTGTAATACACATACACATATAATATGAAAAGCAGATAAAAGAAAACCAAAACGATCAAATATTTATCAGCAATCATTAACAATCAGCAAACACAACGTCATTTAGTGTGTGTGTGTGTGTGTGTGTGTGCTGAGTGTAAAGATTAAGCTGAGGGTCATTCTGAAGTGACTCAGATGTAGTGTTGTAATATGAAGTTAGAAACTTATAACAGGGATTAAAGACAAAACACACACAACAAAAGGGCACATAAACATCTATCTTTTCTTTTTGCTCTCCTTCTTTTGTTTCTGTCGAATCTGAGGTGCCGCTCCTTTTGCTTTCTTCATCTGTTCTCCAGTTTTGCTTTCAGTGGATTCGGTCTCCTCCTGTGGAGCAAGCAACAGAAACAATAAAACTCTCCAGGTGAGCAGGAAGGCTGGGGTGAAAATATATGAAATCAGACAATTACATAAATGTAGTCTGAGGCTAATGCTCTTACTATTGCTGTTAGGGATGTAGAACAACTGGGACATTTGAGCTACTAATTAATTTCTTTGTGATGTTCCTGGTGACTGATTTTGTGCAACTTCATTTCCACAACAGAGACAGCTGAATGAAACGCTAACATGCGTGCTCTGCTCATCCAACAAAAGCAAATCTGCCGTGTTTCTTCCTGTCAGCACTACCACTGTGTACGCAGCCTTTGTTCTTTCAAGCAGGCTGCTGCTAAAGATGACACAGCGACAGCATGTGTATTTTATTAAGGCAATCTCATCAGCTGAAAATAGAATAATTAAAAAGAGGATTTAATTGCTTGAGTCTATAAATAATCTCTTCCGGCAGTGATAGTATGAGGAGCGCTGCTTTTGGTGGTTTTTCCTTCAGATTTTCAAGTAAGGTAGTTTTTAGAATATGCTTTCTGGTATTGTCAACATTTATGAAGTTACCTAAACTTAATTTACATACAACAAGTTTACATACAACTTTCATGGGGATGTGATTCATGTTTTATCGGAATCTTTTCTTTTCTCCAGGGTTTCATGACAAAATTAGAAGTCAAAATTCTGACTTTTTATGCAGCAACTGAGAGCATCATCTTAAATGATAGAGATGTGAATTGTGCAGGAGGAGATCTAACCTCTTGGAGGAATTTGTCTGATTTTATTTTACGTGACCGATTAAATTCAGAACTATGAAGGGGAAAAAAATGCAGAATTCTGAGATTAAAAAGTGAGAATCTTTTTTTATTATTGACCCTAATCCTAAGCAGAAAATGTTTTTAACAAAGTGTTGGTGCAAGAGCTGAAATTTATTTTGAATTTTCTCTGGTCTAAAGGTATTATCCATAACAGGCCTAAATAAAATACTTAGGCCAGGTAGAGATAATACTATACTTTATAAATTGTCTCTTAGCAACCTGTTCCTCAACTGCATACTTTTTAGTCCTTAAAAAACTTCTGACATAATTCTGGTTGGATGTCTATAAATTTCTTTTTGCAGAATTGGTAGAGTTCATTAACATGGGTTGGTTTCCTGTTTTCTAGTGGTGATTTGAGGTGAGTTAATCAAAATTTGTAGGTAGTTCCCTCTAGTCTTATCCTAGGAGTTTATCAACGGCCACAAAAAGCAGGTTTCCATGTACGTTGGTAATATGGGTGAGGAGATAAGAAAACAATTCAAAATAAATCAAAACTTGAGCCCAACTCTTGTTTTTAAGAGGCTATGTTTTCACCAGAATTGTTTTCTATGTAACAGCAGATTACCAGGGCGCATTTCCTTAATATAAAGTCTTGCAGCTGAATCAGCAAATTTGACTGTACAGCGTCAGTGCATCTACAGTCATCTGTTTCTTAGAGTGACACCCAAAAAAAATAATAAAAAACTAGGTCACTGACCCCCCACAAGAAAACAAAAGCTACAAAATAGCTGATAATCTTAAAGGATTTTCTGACTAAACTTCATCTAATGTGGCTGAATTTGGTTTTGAGCTGAAAGACGTGGCAAAGAGAAAATAGACAATGCTTAGAGTACAGCCACTTAGTAGCTTGAGCAGGTTTGAGGTGTGATGTTTAGAAAGAGAAAGAAAAAACACTCTAATCTCTCCTCAATTTAAAGCAACTTTAATGTTCTGTCCCAAACAAAGTGTGTTTTTTGTTTTAGTCAAACTTATACCATGTCATGTTATGAGAAGAAAAGAAAGCACATACAATGACCTCAACACCAATGGGCAAAAACCCTGGTAAAGAGATGCAAAAAAAAGCTATAATAATAATAAAAGGCATCTTTTTTCCCAGGGGAGCACCTGGACCAAAGTCAAATTAGGTTCTTTTCTTTTCTGAGGTTCTTTTCAACATATCCATCCCTTGTTTTACACCAGTATTTGTTATCAAAAACCTAAATCTGACCAAAGCAGCTGCTGCTTATTTTATAGCTTGAGATGTGTATGATGGGATGGTAGAGCTGAAAAGGCTTTTTGAAAATTGTTTGCTTTAAGTTATATACATTAATGTACATGTGTGTAATGCTGCAGAAAAACATCCCTATGTGGAAACTACATTGTATCTTGTAAAATGGTATAAAATATAACATAGTATAATGTATAAATATTTGTATTTGTGTATATATTTGTGAAAAAATCAGAATCAGATCATCGTCTACAAATGATTACTGTTCGGTTAGATTAAAAAAAAATATATATATATATATTATCCAGTAGGCAGTTTGGAAAATAGCAGAAATAAATGTAGACATTTTGTGACAGTATTATCTTTCTTGCTCACAAAAACAATGTTTCACAATCTAAGAACATAGCAATTATTTCAACGCATATCATTGGATTCTTGTTGTCCAGATAAGAGGAAAGCATATTTTTTTAGGATGGGAACAATATTTAACTACTGGATCGGATTCCTGCCCCTCCAAGTGGAGTCCACTCACCTGATCGTGACTCTTGGATGAGGGCATTATGACGGCCAGGATGCAGATCAGCTGGAAAATGGCACCCAGGAACAACCCATAGCGCAGGATGCTTTCCAGTAAGGTGGGTTCAGGTACCTCCGGAGGTGACAGGTCCAGCTCTTCAGACATGACGCTGCTGTGTCTGGACTTATTTCATCCGACAAAACTTCCTGTCCAACCAACAGCAGTAGGATTACTTAACAGTGTCTCGAAATTAGCTGGTTAAAGTTAAAATTGGACGCATGATAGCCTCGGATCTGCAAAGCTAACATACAGTGTCATGCAGCTTTAGAGCCGATCTGTAAACACAGAGAGGATATGGTAAAACAAAGAGCTGAGTAGAAATAAATCTGCGTTAAATCATATCTTTGCTGGATGACTGGATGAAAAGCTCACCAGCAATGACGCAAAATCCTCGATTGTTTATTTGGTCCAAAACGTATTATCGTCAAAAGAAACACATGGAAAGACTTTGCACTCTAAGAATAAACGGGGGAGAAATATTGTAGTTATTACAAACCAGAAAAAAAGAGGAAAGAAAAAAAACCCGGAAGTGACGCACTCAACATGCCGTCTACTTCCTTTGTAATAGAAGATTAATTTGAAAATGTTGCCCTCTAGCGTTGCTTTTCTTTTGAAGTGATGATTTTATAAAAAACGGAGATTAAATAAATCAGTATATTATTATTATGATGACACTAATGAGATGTTCTTTTTATTATTTAATCCTCCTTGTTCTTGTAACAGTAATAGGACATCATTACTCCAAAGAAATACTTGCACCTCTCTAAAGGCCTGTATATTTGTTCTTACCCTCAGTCTGCAACAACAAAATTATGTATGTTGAAAAAAGGATAAACTCCTCTGTGTTTGAACAGACCCTCAAAAGGACACAGCAGAATTTAAAAGCCTAGAAAAGGCAACAAAATATCAGAAATTAAAAATAACTCAATTAAATGAAACTTCTAATATATGTATATATTTTTCATGCAGTGTTTAAAGGTGCACTTTTAGTTTACACAGGATGAATAAAATACAATGTAAACCCTTTGTGGCTCTGGGAATGTATGATTTGTAGCGAAACTGCCTCATTCAGCTAATATGTTCTCATGGGTTCTTCTCCAGCTGGGTATTTCAATGGGGTGCAAGCTGAAGCTCCAGTATTACCATGATACTTTTGTATACTGCTAAGTCTGTGTTCATGATACATAAAAACTCTAGATTTTCAGTTGGTGCAGATAAAAATATACTCGTTCAAACTGGAGACTTGAGCTGACACTATGTGTGTGATCTGGAAAATGAAACAGTGAAAATGTTACATCTTTAGAGGTCATACATGCAAAACTAAGATATTAAAGTATTAAGTTTGTGATTCTGATTCAGTGTTTGTTTCCTTCAGCCATTCAAACTTAAAATAATCACATTTCACACCCAGACTCATATAAACTGAATTTATTTAATATAAAATAGTTTCTACATTCTTAAAAGAGCAATTGTACAATAATATGAACAGAAAGAATTCAAAAGTGATTAAAGGCAAAATAGATACATAGTATATCTTTATAAATGGCTGATTTTAAAATTCTTACAAAGCTGAACCACTATTCTTTCTGAATCCAACAGTATTATGATGCTGTCTTGAAATTAAAAACCATACAAACCAATATTATATCAGCTTGCAATATATTTCCAATAACATTTTAGAAGTCTTGGTCTTCAGAGACGCTTAAGTATTGCGGGATCAGTCTCCACTGTGGCCTTTCATGTCTCTTCTTATGATGTCATTTACTAAAAAACAGAAAACAAGAAGTTCATGCACAAACCCAAGTGAGGTCAGATTGTTTTATTCAATGTCGCCAATAGGTGGCGCCAGAGTCTGGACTTGTTCTGCTATTTTGTAATGGCTCAATGTAGACTGTGAGAAAATAATCAGTGAGAAGTGGTGGGGAGGGCGTGGGGAGTGAAACAAACGTCCTTCACAGGACTTGAACCAGGGATGTTGAGGTTTGTGGTTGGCGCCTTTCTGACCTCAGTCACCAAGTTCCCCCTCCATGACATGATTTAATAAAACCTTTGTGAGTCCATCAATGATTGACAGTGTATGGAAGAACGACTGCAGTTACATTATTGTCCACTAGATATCCCTGACTTTGCTCTGGCGTCGTTGGCGCTGGTTTCTAAACAGCTTTGGTATATTTTATATCACAGAATGTAAAAGCAAAATTAATTCTCCGCTTTGTTTCAAAGACCAGATTGAGAATTTGGGTGTTTTATTATTGTTATCTTGTATCAGCATATATTTGCATGTGTACTGTTTACTTCCTGTTTTTGCCTGCTTCCAAAGAGGTCCAACCAGACACTTTCTCACTTTACAACAGTGTAAGCTCTTTCCCATCACAATTGTTAGGTTAGTTATAGTAGATTTGGTTGAAAGGAAATTGGGTATACTCATTACAACTCAGAAAGTGTGTGAGAGAGACAGTGAGAGTGAGACTGAAACAGACAGGAAAGTGGATAGAAAGGCCCGACTGAAAACCACATGGAAGGATTTGCAAATGTATAGTTGCATGGTGCTTGTTTGCACTGCAGACCGGGCCACAAACACCCATCCCCCAGGCTACAGAACCTTCTCCTTACACAAGCATTTTGATGATCTGTCTTTTTTTTTTCTTATTTCTAATTTATTCAATAGTCCTTAGGTCAAATTTAGTCATGTTTAAAACATTTTTATCAAAATATCTACATTTCCTGAGGCTTGTCTCGCTGTTAAGAAACATATTACAAGATGATTGATTTAAGATGAGATCTGGTCTTTGGGGTTTTTCTTAAAATTACTAGTGAACTGTCTGTGTATCTGCCTGTTATATATACCATTAGTTCTCAAATTTTGTAGAGTATTACATCAAATTCAAACTTAGTTTCAGTGTAAACAAACAACTGTTGTTTACTCTGAAAATAAACAAAATTATTTCCAGTTAATACTTTAACTGAATTTAATCTGTAATTTAAACTGTAACACATATAAAGAGCTATTTCAGAAAAACAGTCACATTATTTTACCCGGGCTGATCTATCACAGCTGCCTGTCCCTGCATATCAACATGGAGATATTTGAGACTTGATAAATATATGCATCATCACAGCTTTAGTTACAGTTTGCATATAGATATTGACTGCTCAGAAAAACAGTGTAAAATACTCTAGTATTCACCTTTGGGAACAGGGTTCTGAGAAACTGATGCGACAAATTGACCCTAAACTATAACGTAAGGTTCTCTTTCAATTCCATGTTTTCTTCAGTTATCAAGTTTTTCACTGTCTGATCTATTGTATTGTTTAATATTTCTACAGACGGTATATTGTTGTTCTTTAAGTGTTGCTGATTGAAATTGGACTTATAAAACTCCACATAGATGTTTCCTTTTGGGTTGATTGCCTGATCTACTTCCATATGTAGTGTCTAAATATGTTTGTTAGTTCTTTATCTGTAAGTGGGAGATAAACTATAGGCTGGCTATCAATTTATATATATATATGTATTGTATATATGGATTTCTATTCTTTCAAGTGAGATATTAATATTGTTAAAACATTTACAAACATGAAAATATAACATTTATAAGTATAATTGTGGCATTATTTAGGTCTGATATGGCAGCTCTGTGTTTCCATATACTTTACTTCATGTATTCTGGCTTGTGTTTTTTTTCATCTCTTCTTATATTATTGACTTCTTATATTATCACTATAAAAAAAACAAAATCTTAGCAAGTATTTTGGTCTAGTTTTGAGTGCAAATATCTTAGTATGCTTGAAATAAGCAAAAATAACTTAAGTAACTTTTCAGCAAGATTAAAAGCTTGTTTTAAGTGAATAATGTTTAATATTGATGAAAAAGTATTTGTTCCACAGGCAGATTAATTCACAACTGACATGGGAGAAGGTTTTTGTTATGAGTGAAATAATCTGCCAATGGAGCAAAAACGTCATCATCAATATTAAAATAATTATTGGCTTAAAACAAGCTCTATATCTTGCTGAAATGTTATTTGTAAGATAGTTTTTTCTTATCTCAAGTGTACTGAGATATTTGCACTAAAAACTAAACCAAAGATACGGGCTAAGACTTTTTGCAATGATCCTTTCCTATTGATTTAAATGCAGTATTTCTGTTTGTTAACATTTTGTAGAACATCTGGGAAAATACAACTTCACACACATTAATACTCACCATCCTCCAGATAGGCATAGCTGAGATTCTCCTGTTTAATGGTTATCTTCTCTGGAGCCTTATCGTCATGGTTTCCTTTAGCAGATCCGATCTGGGTAAGCGGCTGCCCGACTGGCTGAATCTGGCTTCCTGCCTTCACTTGAACGTATCTCGAAAGTGGCGACTTTCCCAGAGGTGGCACAAAACCCTGATGCCTCGGCACCAAACAGGCTTCAAAGGAATCCCCAATCTGCGGACCCTCGCCCAGTTTGCTCATGGGGGTTCGGGCGCTGACACACTGACTGGGACCGGAGGGATGGTTGGTGTTGTAGTTGCTGTAGAGCTGGTTTGCAGAGTGGTACATCACTGGGTTGTTGACCACATTCCCAGCTCTGGACTGGTAATAAGCTGGCTCCTCGAAAGAATCGGGTGGTAGCATATGGCTTCTGGGGTCTACGGTGGCTAAATGGTAGAGTGCGGACGAAACATTCAAGGTTGGAGGGTTGATGTCTTGCTCAAAGTGATGGTAAAGGGACTTCATTGAAATGGCAGACAGGTGATGATTGTCTGAGCAGTTGTATGAATCCAGAGGGTAGTCATCCCGAGGCTCTGCTTTGATTGCTAGAAAATAAAGACAATTTGACACATGAAAATGTCCTGCTGACATCACAACACTGCTTAGCATAAGCGAGCATGACAGAGAGGCTGCAGCTGTGACAACAAACAGTCTCATCTCATCAGGGCTGTTTTTAGCCACAGTAGGTTATGAACATGTGCAAAACATCAAGCATCAACTTCTGTAACTCAAAAATGAGGTCAGAGTTTTACTGGCAAAAAGTTCAAACTTCAACAGCTAACATGTACTTGGTTTAAGACTGAATCATCACTGATGATACAAAATTAGGTTATTTCACTCCATAATAACAATATCTTTCTCCAAAAAATAAGAAATGCATGTCAAAAATTAGTGATATCTTTATGTAAGATTTCTAAGAAAGGAAAGTTCTTCCATATATTATATTATCCTAGATTTATCAGTCTGAAAAACGTAGATATGTGCTGTTTGAGATCACTTTAGGCAAAAATATTCCTATCAGTGATTCAGAATATTTTGTCAAGTTAATACTTCTCTCATAATCAGTATAATAATACACGTGATTTAAGGGCAAGAAAAATAAAATAAATAAATACAACATTTAATTAAAAATCAAAGCAAATCAGTAAACAAGACATGGCAGCAGTTAAAATCCTTGTTTAATAAAATAGAGACCCCTGAAATGTAAGAAAACATTTTCCTCCAAGGAAACAGTTCCAGTAACGCCACAAAAGACGTGAATATATATATAAATTTATGCCATTTAGTCCGTGCCAAATGTGTGTCATAAATTAATGGGAGGATGACAATTTGTAAAATGCTTTTCAGCAGTGGAGTGACACATTTTCCCCTTAGGGGTTAACTTTTCTCTCCAAGTATAAAATGTTTTTCTGTCTGCTGCTTGTTGCTGCAAGCTCAAACTGTCTAATTGATCAGGTCGTTATCAGGTCTCTGGATGTGAACTACATCTACTTATTTTTAGATTGAAGCTATTTCAGTTTATCTGGGTAAAGTTTTGCAATTTCCTGTATTGCTCTTGACTTAATATGAGAAACATAGTTGACCAACATTGTTTGTTTTAAGCCACATCAAAACAACCTTTTATTCTAATTATTATATCAGGTCATAAATGAAACGTCATTTTGTCATTTTATTACGCTTAATGTAATCTTTCAACATCAGCCTTCTGAGGCAAGTCTCATACCATTACCATTTTTTTAACCCCAGCTGAGTTTCAGCTGGTCATGAATTAACATGTTTTGCAGATAAACCTGTTTTTCCTTCTAGCGTGAAAGCTGCGAGAACTGACAGTTACACACCTATTACAGGAGTATAGATGAAATGCTGAGGCTGACTGCGCTTCTTCTTTCCGTTGATGACATAGAAGTTGACTTTAGCCGGCTGGCAAATGTTTCGGTCTCGATAAGGAGGAACCTCAACGAACAGCATATTCTAGGAAAATGAAAACAAAATGAATCAGATGACTTTGAGAATGTAGAAAGACCTGGATCATTACTTATAGTTATTTTTATGTGAATGGAAAAAAAAGAACTTCGGTTGCTTTTTGTCAAACGAATTGTTACAGAAACAGTACCATCAGGGAAAAAAACTACCCCAATTTAAATGGTTGCATTTAATTTTGGGCATTTCTACTGTAGTAAAAGATGAATTTATTTGAAGGCTTTTTGCCCATCTTTACCAAGCCTAAAGACAAATGTTTACTTGCATATACATGACAGTTCATGTGTCAAAACCAGCAAGTTGGCCGTCTTACTGCTTGGGTTTTGTCTCTGTCCACAGTGGCCTCCACCTCCCAGATTTGCTGGCCATCTAAAAGAAGAGAGAAACACAGTTTTATCAACCATGTCACCCATCAATCATTTGTTTTTCATTTTGTCAGTATAAATTATCATAGTATTGGACAATCATGTCATATCACCCCTTGTTTCTTTATATTTTGATTTTAAAATCCCAAAAAATTAGAATGTTGTCTTGATCAACAGTATTTTTGTTTTTGTTTTTCCTTGTTTCCACTTCACATGATCAATTTTAAATAAAGATCTGATTTGTTGGCGTTTTTAGCCTTTTCACCCTGACTTATGAACCTTTCAGTCTTAGAAATGCTCTTAAACGTATGGGATGAGTCAGAGTTGCCAATGAATGACAAAACCTAAGAAAAGAATCTTTGGGCACTTCTACAGCCATTCATAAAGACACAGTTTGCTTAAATATATTTTTAAAATGTATAAAATGTTATACCAATAACATTGGTTCCTCTGTCTTTTCCGAGGAACCTGAAAGAACTGATCAGATCTATAATTTTTTTGATTTCAGTTCTTGGAGTGAAAATATATAGAAAAGCTTTGTTGCCAGAAGTTAGAGAAGAACATCAAGAAATGTAACGCTTAGATTTTAGTAATGTTTTACTTTATCTGGTGTTGGTAGAAACATAAAACAAACCTGCTTCTGTGAAAATGTAAAAAAAAAAAAAACTACAAAAGCAACTTCAAATATGTAAAATTGATGCATTTTTGACTCATCTCACTGATACAAAATGTGTATGTAAAAACTAAAACTATGTAAAAAGTGAGGGAAAGTTGAATTTGTAGTCATATTTGTTCATAAGCAGTAGAAAACAGAGTATTGTCTGCTTTAGTGTCACATTCCCACCTCTGTTTTTACCTCTGTGTCTCTGTGCAGCCCACGCAGTGAAAAAAAAAAAAAAAAAAAAACAAAGCCTCTGCTCTAGGTCTAAATCTTTATCAGCCTGTCTAACCACATCCTGTTGCACAAAACCCTGCGCCAAGCAACAGTGAAGCTTTACATGCTACCGACTGTACCTATCCACCTCTTACGCCAAGCAGCCAGGCAAATCTGTGTGGGCAGAAGGAGCGCCAAAGAGGTGATAAATTTCCATTTAGACATAAATAAAAGTTTTCACTTGCAGTGCAAAATGTAATAGTTTGAAAATGCGCCTTTGCTTTGTCAAAGCTAAAAGTGTGGGATGGAGGCGGATGTGCGTCACCGAAAGGTGATGTTTCCCAGGTGATATGCAAATAATCTAAAAATAAAAATACTACAGGTGTAGGTGGGCACCCTCGGGCAGGATACAGCAAGGCCACAGATTATGATTATTAGTTTATTTTAATCATACCAGTAGTTCTAAAGCCAAAAATAACCATGTGAGAATTGGAGGTCAACAGAAAAAACACACATCGAGAAACTTTGTAACACCACCACTTTTTGTGTTAAACTGGCTTTTCTAGGTTTTGGGAGACATTCTATTATTCAGGTTCTTAATAAGATTAAGCTCAGCCAAATATAAAATGCAAGATATAGATATGACTTAACCCAATTCCCTCTACAACCACACCCCAATTTTTACATAAATTTTCATTTTTAACTCAGGGAGCTACAAGAAATAGAACACTAAAATTCTGTTCAGTGAATAATTTGTCTTTACCACGTTTTGTCGTGAAATTAATGTTGAACCCTTCTTTTAAACATGAGCCACGTTTTGTGGTTCACATTTTGAACCACAAGAGTTGATTTATATTTATTTTGAACATACATAAACAAATGCATGCATTTGTGTCATTACATAACATTCTGTTCATATTCCATGCAGCTTGTTATTTATCTTGTCAGTGGGTAAACATTTACTGGCTTACAAAAGAAGCTCTCACCTTGTGTCTTTTCAGAAAATATCACTTTGGAGTCAGACGTGAAATTCTGTCCAGTTAGGACCATCTGCTGACCGCCAAGTACGGAGCAGCGGTCCAGGTCCTGCCTCTCGACCGCGGGGAACTCCTGCGCCGAGCGTTGAGCTGCAGACAACATGAACACAGCTCCATCACCACCAGCAATAACAATAATAACAGCAATTGTCTAATAATATAATTTTTGCACATATATGCTTCTTACAGCATTCGATGGGGTTGGAAGCAACTTGAAGAGACACAAAATGGCCTCCGGGTTCACGGATGTGGACACGAAACACCAAACGGACGCGCGTGTTCTTCCGTCCGATGTCCGTCTCGCCGTTCCGCAACTCAATGTCAGCATTTCTTAACTTCAGAATGCCAACGCAGTCAATCCTGAACAAACACAGATGGAAAAAATGCTAACTGCCAGATTTCTTGGATGAAAAATGTTTTTTAATCCATTCTTTTCTTTTGTGGAGCCCTATTTTGGTAATAGTTGCAATATTTTTAAGAATAGTTTATTCACACCTGTTTTGCAAGTTTCTTTTATTTGTATACTGTTTATTTTGTGCATTTTGGTGATTCTGTGGTTTGTGCTTTCCTTACAGCAGTTTGCCCCTTGTACAGAATAAACATGTCCCTGACCTAGTTTTGTTTAAAAATGCCTTTTTGCCACAAATTTTTTTTTTTGACTCATCAGACATTTCTGCCACTGCAAAAAAACACACAGTATGATAGGTGTTTCTTGGAAAAAACTCTCCAACACACAGGAAGTGATGCGTTTCTTGTTTCCGTCAGCAGTATCAGCAGCATCATTTTGGAGTGAAAAACGTTGAAAAACCTCGACACTCTCCCAAGTAACCAGGGTTTTTGTGGCTGATTTTTCAGAACGATCTGAGCTTTCATTGCAATAAAAAGTCAGAAGAAAACAAACCAAACTACTCTGCTGTATCTCTCCATCTGAGGCACTGTTAGGTATGCAGAGACCCTGCACAGTGGTGTTTGCAGATTCACTTAAAAAGAATGAGGTCACACACAACTGAATTGCAATAATGTGTTACTACCATGCCAGGACTTGTAAGTCTGAGTGTGAATTTTCTAATTTTTGCTTTAAAACCAACTTTACTCACACCACTCTCATGTGGCTCTTTGGCTCCAGAAGGATCTCCAAAACCTTTGTCCCACTGATGATCCTTTCCAGGCTTGGTGTGGTGACGGTCTTCCCAGTGATGCGGTGGACCTGGTAGAAGGCGTGCGGTTTCAGAAGCTTCTCATCTGCTGTCCCGATGAAGACCTGCAGCCCCAGCGGACTTGTGCCTTGGTATCCCCGAAGCTTAGGAAGGCGACACAAGAAATTACACACATACTTTATGCTGAATTCAAGCTACCTGACATGCTGCTGCAGCAAAGAATTACTCTTTGTAGAAAGGATTCAGAACTGCTTTGCATAGTACTGGGCAGTATTACTGGGAAAACCAACAGTTAGCCATTATTTCAACTCAGTAAAGCAGTAAGCAAAAACCGTGTGTCAATATTTGTCTATCATGCTAACATATTTGTTGTCTGGATAACTTTCACTTTAGCAGACTGGAACAAAGCATGGCTTAAACATCATCACAGATGGAAGCAGGGACTATTTCTTTATTTGCATGGCTGTTAGCTCTACATGAACACCAAACCAGGAAATACCACCCCACATATATAATCTCTTCCTTATTCTCATGCTTTTCTCCTAGTAATCTGTAAAGCGAGAAGCCTATTTCTTTCTCATTCGATGGGTTTCCATTACCAACATGCACAAAACTTTGTTGATATTCTGCTAATGTAAAAAAAAAAAAACAATTTTGCAATTGTGGTGTTTCCATTAAATAAGAAATGCAATTAAAATCACTTATGAATAAGATAGTTTACGAGATACGTCATTAAAAAATATGCCAAACCATAATGCTCCTACCACTTCCTATCATTTTCTTCATCTTTTCCACCAGTAGTAACATCTGGTTATTGATCTCACGACTCGCATAATGCACAAAAATTGTTTCCATTGTTTTGCGAAATATACAAATATTGATACAGTTGAAAAACCACCTCATCCTGGCACAAAAACTTTTTATTAATAAACATTAGCTATTTTGAAATTGGCATGTTTCCATTAATCAAATGTATTTTTTGTAATTCCAATTTGTGCAATTATATGGTCAATGGAAACTCATCTTGGTCGTACACACCTGAACTTCAGGATGGCCTCCGTTGGGCGTCTTGACTGCTCCTCGGCTGCCTTCGGTCTCATAGTGAGCTCTATGGTGGGATCTGGGCTGCTGCTGGATCAGAAGCTCGTATTGGCCGGACTGACTGGGTAGACTCCACTCTAAGGACGGGAGTGGTGCCACAGAGAGACCACTGAGGGAATGAGGGAATAAAATGAAAACATTTATTGCAAACATTTGCAAAGCATCTAGCATATCAGACATTCTGATATCTAATAAAAATAAATATTTAATTTTAACTAAGAAAAGAGGTTAAACCAAGCACCTGAATGTGCATGTTGTGGGTTGATGTACTGGCTGAGTGGGAGGCCACACAGATGGGAGAATGTAGAAGGGCTCAGATTTCACCTCAGCTCCAGACCTGCCCATCCTCTCATGATCAATCGCCCAGTCATACCTGTCTCCATAAACACAGTCCTGTCTAGGGGGCTGTGGATGAGTGGCTCCCACCCCTACAGGAGCTCCAACTCTAGGCAAACCTGAACTGAGGTGGTTGAGCACTTCCTCCAGGGCCTGTGGTGCTGTCTGAACATGGGACTGAAACTCTGCTTGGGCCTGATATTGGTGGATATAGTACGGCTCGTGGGTTGACGGGTTGGGACTGGGGCTCCGGGAGCGCTGCTTGATTGGCGTACCCCCCTGGCAGGGATGGCTCTGGTCAAAACAGCGTTTGCCTTGTGGTGAGGTGGAGCGGGAACGCTGGTGGGGAAGCGGAGAGGTCGAGCGCTGGTGAATCGGCTGCAGGAAGGTCTCATCCGTGATGCTGTTGCGAGGCGAGGTCCCTGGAGAGGAGTGTGCAGAGGAAGTATGGATGCCCTGCAAGCCTGGGCACAGGTCCAAGGCAGAACAGGAGTTGCTGTAGTTGCCACCGCTTGGAGGGGAGACACTGGGTGAGTTCAAGGGAGAGCAGATATCCGCCGGCCAGCCTGAAGAGGAGTTGCTACTAGCGGGGCTCACACAATCCCTGTATGCACCCAGAGCTTTAGAGCCAGGGCTTGGCTCCAGGGTGTGAGAGCTGAGAGAATCACCCGACGGAGTGATCTCAATCCTGGGGCTGGGGGCAGGGATATTACTGGCTCCTGATGTCAGCTCCAGACACTCAAACACGGCCCCTGGCAGGTTGTCTGAGGTGGGAATTTGAGGGAAGTTGTCCTGGCTGGACGCTGGATGGGCCAAGGTGGAGACGTGTGTGGTGTGATGATCGACCATCAGTAAGGGAGGCTGGCTGTCATTCTGAAGGAGAGCACCTGAGTCATCTGTTAGCAACCAGACAAAAGATTTATTAAGTCAAGAATTGCCCTATTTATAATGACAGTGTTACTCGGCTATCACATGGGAGTTCATTTTCATTTTGACCCATAAATTGCAAATGAAACTCATTCCCCAGAGCACACTGTGCAAGCCACATGCAAAACTATCTGTTATAACTACACCATATTGTTATTAAAATAACTGCAAAAAAGTTGTACTAACTAAACTTGTTGAACAAAAGTCCACTCGGGAAACTATAAATAAAAGCAGCACATAATTGAATGAACAGTACAGTTTTATTGCAGACATTTTTATCCCACAATTAGGTTAAAAAAAAAATGAATGAATTAATTAACATAAAATTGAAGGCTTTGTGATTTAAACAAACACTCACCTTTAACGCAGCCAACGGGGAAATCTTCTCCGGGTGTGTTGTAGAGAAACAGATCCGAAAAGTCCAACTCCGCTTGGCTTATGTCCTGCCCCAATCCCCCAAGCCCCATGCCTCCAGAAGTCATCTCCAGCTTTCAGTGATTCACTTTTATCAGTCCTTTTCAGCAATCTCCTTTCAAACTAGACTTTTTAAAAGTTGTGCGCATGAAGTTGTAGAAAAGGAAAGGAAGCCGAGTCACAGCTATAGTAAGATCCGCCCGAAATATTAGCGGCTGCTCAAATAAAACCTCCAACAAGAGTCGATAGAGCTCTTCTTCCTGTCAGCGGTGATGATGAAAGGCAGACAAGAAGGTGCGGACATGTGTATGTGTGTGTGTGTGTGGGGGGGTGTGTGTGTGTGTGCAAACATGCACAATCTCTTCCTGTGTGAGCTCAGTAACCTAAAATAAAAAAACATACCTGTATCAAATGAGAAATTTTTTTAATGCATTCCTATCCGCTGCGCAGTTAAAAATGATGTGTAGATATAATCTAATTTTACTTATTAGATCACTGCTGACATTTTCAACTATCATTTTCCTTCTTTAGTGTAAGATCGAACAAGTTTGTATTTCTTTTAATTATTGGATCTTGTCGCAAAATATTTATTCAAATAGACAACCTGCTATAATTAAATACATATTTAATTATATTTATAATTATATTTATAATTAAATATATAACTGAATTAATATATATATAAAAAAAACGTTTTTCAGATTATCTGATGCTTGCAGGGTTTGTCCACTAAGTGGCAGTATTGCACAACTGTAATCAAGCACCCGAGTTTGACTTCATTTTTGTCAGTTTTGTCATACTCAAAGGGCCATCATCCATCCATCCATCCATCCATCCATCCATCCATCCATCCATCCATCCATCCATCCATCCATCCATCCATCCATCCTTTGCAATTATAGCTGCTGTAATAACTTTGTGGACATGTGGCTAATTTATTTTACGCTCTTCCTTGGACAGTCATGGGGAAGCAGCTTCCTATCTCTAGCAGTCGTTGGATGAGAGGCACACCTGCACAGATCTCTTGTCCATTAGAGGGCAAGACATGCTCTAATTAAATTGTGTTTTAGTGTCTATACTCTTGTGAAAGTATCTTATTAATTCATATAGCTCATAATCTGAATTTCGCAACTCTAAATGTCAAGTTTCCTATGAAGGAGGTGAACATTACCTTTCAAAGAAAGTATTTTTATCTTACAGTCACTCTTAAATGCTAGGGGTCTTCTAATAATTTTGTCATGATAGTATATTGGTCAGAAACTGAGTCTAATATAAAAGAAATCTATGTAAACGTTTGATTTTTAGGAAAGCAAAAAACAAACAAACAAAAAACATCTTTATAATTACTCTGACAATCAGCAAACTGACCCAAAACAGGAAAGGCTTAGTGTGAGACGGTAAGCAAAAGTGGTTATATGTCTTTTTATACAGTGTAAATAAATGTCTGGTATCATTTAGTGAAAGGCAGTAGCTGGAATTGATTCACACTTTCAGTTTATTCTTTTGCTTAAACAAATGCATGAGCTGAAGCATGTTGCTAGAAACTTTACACTAGGTGGTACTGCATTAGAAACACAGATGAAAATTGTCATTTTACTTGAATTTCACCTCATATTCACCTCAATTCCTAACAGTGTACTTTATTTCCTCCTCAACCTAAAATGAAATATAAGCTGTAATCTGTAGCCTTAATTATTTCCTTTGCTACAAAGAGCTGACCTTACTTTGCTTTGACTTTCTCTGTCTACTTACAACATCACATCATCATGGAGGTGTTTGGATATGGTGTCTGTGTTCATATAGCTCAACTCTTGAAATTACTTGGGCTGTTAAACTTTAAAATCCAGGGATTCACTGTGTTCACCCTGTGTTTGTTTAATGAATTATTTACATTCAGTACATTTTGTGCCAGAAGTAGAGACATGACGTTTAAGCTCCTGAACTCATAACTCACTTTCTTAGCGAAAGGTCAGCTATCCAGTGTACCGTGAGAACAGACTGTGTTGTTTAGCTTATTTTTTAAGACTTTAGGATTAACCGAGTACAGTTAATCTGACCTTATAGTACCTCAGGACTAAGGGTAAAATATCAAGTATGGTTTAAAATGTGATGAAAATATAATAGCATTTCTGTCTAATGTTAGACATTCCAAGTGCTGTACACATTACTCACAAACACATTTATACACATGATTCTGTAGTTCTTTGAGGCCTTGCCAGAGGGCTCTGGATCAATCTGTGTCAGGGAAAGAAGCGAGAATCAAAACCCCACAACTTTCCAATTGCAAGACAATAGTTGGAACTCTTCTCATTGAAACACGGTGATAATTTTGCTGTTCATTTGGTGCTGGTGAAACCTCTGGACTTTTAAAGCCAGGGAAATTTTCCTTCACTATGCCTTATGTTCAGTTTCACCAACGGAAGAACCACTAAGGCTCTCAAGGCCCACTTTAAAGATTTAATCAATTAAAAAGTGCATTTTCAAAGGACACAAAACAACATGTATTTTAAAAGTGAAATCTCTATGTTAATTATTTATTCCTCTTAGAAATAAATCTGAAACAAATAAACTGAAGCTGCAATTTCATGGAGGTATTCAGACAGTTTTTAGTGAAAAACTATGAAAATCAAAGTCAGTTTGCTTTTCATATAGTTAGTTGAGTTCAATCTGCAAGCTGCTGTGTTTGAAGATGTTAGCTACAGAAAAGAGGATGTTGTAGCTCTCTTTCTTTCTTAACTTCTCACTGTATTATTTTGTAATGCCATGCTGGATTCTAAGTCCAGAGGACAATCCACCATGGAACAAAATTTGGTGCAGAAAAAAGCGGGTTTCGAAAAGAGGTACATCTACTACCTATAGATGTACCTCTGGATGATGGTGGGACAATTTTGCTTGGATGATTGGTCTGTAAAAGTTCTTTTTTTCCTGTTGTAGAAAGTCTATTCAGGTCAACTCATTAAAAACCGGCCTCTCTGAACAATGTGTGACAAAATGACTGCACCAGGGTGCACAAAGTACTCCCTCTTCTGAGATCTAATCTACAGTTAAGACCAGAATCATACCACTGACATTTAGATTTAAACTAATCTAATTTGATAAACACAGTGCTGACTGAAGGTAATGTTAACATTTTGGAGTGGCCTATCTAAAGTTCTGACGTGAAACTCGGTAAGATTAGAGTGATGACATAAAATGTTTCAACCTCACAGACTTGAAGATCATCAACTAAGATAAACCATCAAAATATCAGTGGAAAGCTCCAAAAAGCTCAACGGAAATACAAGAAGTGTTTGATTGCGGTGATCCTTCCAAGGACGTTTCCTCTGATTACCTAGAATTTGCATAAATATAATGTAAATAAAAAAGATAACTTTTGGTGAAATTTGATCCTCCTTTTAAGCTGTTATCTTATCTATTGAGAAATTTAATATCATTTCCTATTGGAAAAAATCTTCTTTCTTGAATGAAAAATAATTGTATAAGTAAATCAGCCAAGGGTTTACATACTTTTCAAATGAAATTATGATCTCTATTTATGATCATAATTCCCTCTTATTTCCCCTGAGACTGACAGAGAAAAGTCTAATGTGAAAACTGTGAATTGTCTCTAGATGCTGAACTTCCTAAGAGACCACTGAGTTCATTGGAAATCTACATCTCAACTTTATCCCTCTGAGCACTGAGTGCCTGTGTGGTTGTGTTCTCCATCCACTGCTTTTCAACCTGTTATCAGAATCAGAATGAGCTTTATTGGCCAAGAGTGTGTGCACAAACAAGGAATTTGACTTCAGTTTTCAAATTCCTTGTTTGTGCACACAATCGTGGCCCTGCAGATAATAGTGACATGAGATGAGAAGGTAATTGGATTGTCCTCATGCTCCACCCATAATCTGTATGGGAACTGTTGCAGTAAAACTCCTCATCATCGTCTCCAACAAACCTTTTGAACTGCTGCCGTCAGTAAAGGTTACCACAATATCTAAAGAAGAAGTACCAATCTGGAACACAATAGCTTGACTATTGTCTTGCACTTGCATTATTTACTGTGTGTGTTATGTTTTTCATCTGAGTGTTTTTTACCCTAAGTTGCTGTAGATCCGGATTAATTGATTGATTGATTGCTTTCTTTGATATATCTTGCTAATGCAGAGTTGTACCCAGTTTGTCCATCAAACCTGACCTAATTCTTTGATTCAACAAGGTTGAATCAAAAAATTCAATCTTGTTCAATCAGCAGCAACTGGCCAAGTTGCTGCTGATTTGTTAGCTGCACTTCTCAGCACACTATCACGCCACTAGCAGCGGCCTGAAATATTGAAGCACAGCAGGAATGAGCAATGCATTCTTACCCTACAATGTGGAGATTGTGGATGAAATCAAGACTGAATCACAGATTCTGTGTTGTGGAAAGATGTAAAGAGTCTCTTTGGGCTATTTCTGTTTTTCAGACCATTTTACAACTTTGTGAACCTGAAAGATGATTATTTGTAAAAATTTCAGTGAAGAAGTAGTTTCTGAAATAGTTACTTACTCCTGTTGAGTTTCTAATGAATAAAAGTCACTACTGCCAAAAACAAACAGCATGTTTCCCTTTTAATCCATCCTGATACTTGGTTCTTAACCACACCTAATCAAATATCCAGTAAATATAAGCACACAACTGTTACTGATTGCTGTCATTGTCTTGCCATTCAGTACATTTGTTCTGAGATAAATAATATTTATATTTATTCAATACTGATTTGCTTTCTAATCTTGCCTGAAGGTTTTGATACTCAAATGCAAAACAATAATCTCTTTATTTAGTTTCACCCTTGAAGCTGCTAAAACACCAAGATAATTTCACTTCAGATTACAAGTTTAAGAATCAAGAGTCTTCTGATATTTTTAAAATTGATTTATTTAGATGAATGAAATATTTACAATGTACAGAAATATAGGAGAAGCATACCTACAATGATATATATATATAAAAATACGCATTAGGGATGGCACTTATATACATATATATTTATATATAAAGTTAAAAACAGGGAATAGTATAAAGTAATCAGTATCTAAATGTCAGACATTTCAGGACAGCTGCCTTGATACAATATTCAGTCTGTAAATTACAACTGCTCTTTATGTCTTTAACAGGTTTACATATTAGTTTTAAATAAGTTTGAGGTATTTATGGCACAAAATTACAAATATTTCTGTTTTTATGTACACAGCAGCAATGCAGGGAGTCACTGGACCATCAGGAGTAAAATATTTCTTTTGTTACGTCCAGAGGAGAAGAGCATAAGGCCTAAAAAGAGAAATAAAAGGAAGGCATTATTGGCAAATAAACAAACAAAAAAAACATGTTGTCCAGATTTTCTTTTCAGTTTTACACTGAAAAGAAAATCATTGTAAAATTTGATCTGTATCATTCTTACAGAACTTTCAAGTACTAATTTTAATATCCTTTTTGCAATAACTAAGCCAGTGAGGTGTAGAAGTCAGCGCCTGGTGGCCAATAATAGGTACTGCACACTGAAGCACACCCTTGCAACCTTAATGCAAAAATGAGGATTACTTCCGTCTTTGACAAATACTGTCAAAGGTTTTTTCTAAGAGTACAGTAGCAGAAAATGAATATAATATTTTAAGCTCAAGAACTATTGAAATATCTATTATTTTACATGTCAAAGTTTTGACAATTAAACCTTCAGAAACAGGGCTGACCCTCCTGACTTCCCAATTGCTTTATGAATTACACAACAAGGTCATTTCAATGAACTGGTACCGCACATTGGAATGTAAACTTTTTTCTTCTCACCTTATCTCCTGACAAAGGCTACTGGCAGTTCTCTGTTAGGAACCAAAAGTCCAGAATGAATCACATCAACAGGCTCATTGTCTGTTGCCACGATCTCGTAGTCTCTGACCAACTGCGATAAAGAAAAAACAAAAATGCATCAAGGGCGGAAATCTTTTTTTAGGATAATTTGTGGCTGATTGGTTTAACTGTTGCTGATGGAGACCGTACCCAGCACATGGCCAGCTGCAGCTGCAGCTCTGCCAGCCGTCGACCGATGCACATCCTCTTCCCGATACCGAAAGGAACATGAGCGAAGGGGTTGATGGTGCTGTTCTCCCGCAGCCAGCGTTCAGGCTTGAACTGCTTTCCATCATCAAAATATTCCTCATTTGATCCCAATGCATGGCAGTTAATCATTAACACTGTCTGTAAACAGAGAACAATAAAAGATAATAAAAGAGATGTTCCAGCTCTGGTTTTGTCACTATTTTAGAAACAAATCATTTGTGTTCCTAGAGGTTGAGTGTAAGTGCCTTGTGCCAACAGAGTGGCCTTTATATGTGCCAATTGTTCAGACTAGATATAGACTGAACAATATCTTCCCAGATATTGTTCAGCGTGTAACCAGGGGTTTGAGGCACGTTCCAGACAAGTAAAATGTAAATGAGAAGGTAATCTCCTCATATAAGGTGCACTGAGAAGTAAGCCACTTACTCCTTTGGGAATGGCATAATCTCCCAACACAGTGTTTTTGTCCAGGGTCCGGCTGGTGAACGGAACAGATGGCGACAACCTGTAAGAATTAGAGAAACAAACAAACATTGGAACATGACTTATTGCATGTCACACAAGCTTAATCTGTTTAACAGAAGCCAGACATGCACAGTGCCTGTTGAGGTGAGAATAATCTGCTATCCGAGGTAATTTACATTCCCTGTGATGTGTGCACGGTGTTCGCCTTAAATAACCCACCCCGGCTGCAACTCTTGTGACTGCATGAGAAGACGGGGGGAACGTGTGTGGAACAAAGGCAAAGGAAAAATATTTGAACGTGACCAAAGGACGAATTTAAGCTTGGTAGTCATGCCACCATCTGACCTGCCAAAAACTTCCTTGAAGCTTGTTTTTGAGGCAGTCATGTGTGTAATTTCCTCCATCCTAATCTTGGTGGTATTGGTGGGAATGGTAATGTCAGAAAGTCTGAGCATGTAAGCTGTAACTCTTTGAAAGGTGATTCAAGCAACCAAACATCTGAACACAATATTACCTGTGTGAAGTTGTTCAAGTGTGTAAATCTGAATGACATTTTAGATGACTTCTGTTGATACAAAGCTAAGTTGTATCAGCTGAATTAGTTTAAATGATTGGATCCAGCCTATAATAGGAGGGAGTGTGTGAAAGTATGTAAACCACTGCAGGTATGAACACTGTGTTCCACCTTGATCTTTTATTATCTGCACTATGGACATCCCGCCCCCGGGATATATGCACTGCGTTGCAGTGCTGTACCTCATAGACTCCTTCAAGCAGGCCTTGAGGTAGGGCATGCTCTTGATGTGCTCTCCACAGGGGTCTTGGTCTGGAGGCACCACATCTCTGATCTCCTGCAGCAGCCTCTTCTGAGCAGCAGGGTTACGTGACAGGTTGAAAATAACCCACAGCATGCTGTTGGCGGTCTGTACAAACAACAAGAGAGAACAAAATAAGAAGGGAAGAACAGAGCACTTGGTACAGCAAGTAGCCAGAGCATTCCTCGGAGGAGCGGAGGAATGTTTGTGGTCCCTCAAAGGCTCCTCACTTACTTTCCCCTCTACATTTATTTTGCGCTTTGGAATGACAATAACTGCAGGAGCTGCTTGCGTAAGAGATTGAACTTATTGTCTTGTATGAAATAGGCATAAGTTGAAAACACATTAATTGCATCATGCTAATTAATGTTAGTGTTATACACAAGACTAATGGAGGTTAAAAATGTAAAAATGACATAGAAATTTTGATAAAAAACTTATAAGCTCTTTTCTTTAGGAGATTAAAGTAATAATTTGTATCATAAAATTTAAATAACTTGGGCTATTTGCTTAGCTTCCCAAAAAAATGAGAGGTAAAAGGTTGACAGGCAATAAAACATATTTCTTTCAACTTTAAGTCTTCACTGGTATTTTCTTTCTTTCATATGTCTGTGCTGACAAGCTGCTGTTGAACCATTATCTTCAATAAAAAATAAATATATATAGATATATTTATACTAATTAAATTTTTTGTAATATTTTACTCTATAAAATATCTTTTCTAGATATATAGATATTATTTGTTCAATTTAGTTTAAATTGCACTATTTTGTTTTTAAAGACCTAACTCAGTTTGACACAAGTGAAAACACAAAGACATCTGTTTCCTGTTCTAGATTTATTTTTAAGTTGTTTTTTGTTTTATGCAAAAACTGTATTGGGTGTGGAAAAGTGTGAAAATACAGTACGTTTACCCGTTTTGTGACTTACTGTTTCGACTCCTCCAATCTGCAGTTCGGTGATGGAGGCATACAGCTCCTTCTTGGAGAGGCGGCTTTGCTGCAGGATGTCATCGATTAAATCATCCGGATCTCTGTTGGCATTCCTCTCCAGTCTCTTGTCAATGTAGACTTTGGCTGAGCGAATACAGAGCAATCAATGGGTGAACACAAGAATACCCAAAATGCTGCTCACACACAGGAGACGTCATTTACAGCCTGTTCTCAGTCATCGGTGACAAATGATCATTGTTTTCCACTTTGATGGGGAAGTGAATGGAGAGATTCAAAATAAAACTTCCTGAATGACGACAACCTGTCTTTGATATATTAGATACTGGAATTCAGTAAGTCTTCCCGAAGCTTAGTTTGTTGCAAACAATTAAAGAATTTTGTTTGATAAGATAATTTTTGGTTATTTTTATCCTACAGGACATTTGTTTCAGCATGTGTTTTTTCAACGTTTTGTCTCTTTTTTTTGCAGCTATTGGAATTATAGTGTGATAGGATACATTTTATGAATATTTGCACATTAAAATATATACTTATAGTTTCATCCGTTAAACTAGAGAACACAAGGTCACAAAATATACAAATTGAAATGTTTGCAAGAATAAAATACTAACAGAAGGATTGAAATGAGCCTGAGACAGGTTTTAGGAAAATAGGTTAGCTTGCTTCATACATCCTACAAAATTTAACCATAAGACACATCATTTAAGGTCTAGTTTATAGAAATATTTGGCATATTTCTTCACCCCAGGTCAGGCGGTTTACTACAATGCTGAGCCGTTATTTACACAGAGTGCCAAGTCCGCAAAACACCAAGACAGCCGGTTCAAATCAAACCTCCAGCCCGCCCACTTGCTTATTTTCCTATCTATCATCTGACTGGAAGTGAACTCAGAAAGGCTTGTGTGTCACGTAGAAGAGGAGAGTATTACGTCAAGTACAACAGCTTGACGAAATCAGAGCAATAGCTTGGACTGTGCTGGTGTGATTTTTGTGTTTGTACCTGTGCTGAAAATACAGTCCCATGCCGCGGTGTGGTCCTGCCACGTTTTGGTGTTGAGCTTCTGGTGGAGCTCCACAGGTGTGATCATCATCCTACCAAATGTTCTCATCATCTACAAAGAACAGAAAAAGAGGAAGAAAGGGATCAGGCGCAGGCATGTAGCTTTTTCATCCTCACTCAAAGTCTCTTACTCAGTCCTTTTCAAGTTTCCTTTATTTATTTTTGAACCCATTTTTTCTTATCAGACTCCCACTTATAATCTCTTTACTGAATGATAGGGTGGGTTTGGTCATCAATCTCTAAATAGATGAAAGTAGCATAGAATTGCTTCAACTCTGTCTGCAGTCTAGCCTCCTGACACGAACCTGATGAACTGTGATGTTTCTTAACTCTCTGGGAGAAAGTCAGCTGAAGAGCGTCTCACAGATCATCACAAATATCATCTTCTAACCTTCAGAGGCACCGAGAGAGAGGCTTGATACTCACTGTTTTCACAGCTGTGATGAAGTTCATGGCTTCCTCGTTGACTTCCTCCTGCAGAAGACCAAATCGGTTGTCGTACAGGATGAGACAGATTGCTGAGGGGAGAAAAATGAGCAAAGGTTTAGAACATCGACCAAATTTGGATACAGTTAATTCGAAATGAAGTTCTGGATTTCATTTCTATTGCTAATATTAATTCCAAAGTATAATGTCTGTTTTTAGAGCTATTTCACATGAAACCACCAATCCCAACAGAATGATAAAATTACTTTTTGAAGCAGACAATAAGAAGATATTTGAGAATTGCATATTTTCATTCATTTTTTAAAAGTAAATCCAAACAGTCACTGTTTCATCAGGTTATCACATTTCTTCCTTTCTACTTTTATGCTAGCGAAGTGAATTGTGAATTTTAGGAGCAGAATTAGATTATGGTTGGGTACAAAATATTTAATTCCCTATGCATTAGAAGAGACTTAAATGACGTATGAACAAAAGTTGTTTTTTTTTTTTGCAGCCATAGTGAGTGTTAGAATAAAAATAACTTGACTTACTCTCAAACGACCATTTGTTCAGTTCGAAGTACAAGTCTTCAATCTTCCCGTTGTTGCTTACTTTTCCAATCCTGTCAACGAAGTCCATCAGCACCTGTTTCCAAAAACAAAAAAACCCATCAGTGGATGATCGCAGAAACTTTGCCATAAACCAAGACCTGACCTGTAGTCCCACCTGATTTATTTTGCCATCAAGCTTCACCACCTCTGTCGGCTTCATGAGTTTCTGCTGAAACGCGCTCCTGACTCTCTGCCAGTCTTTCCCCTCCCTGCGAAGCAACAACAGAGCGCTTTCAGCGTGTGCGCTTTCTGCTTCAAACTGCGCGCCGTGCAGGCGGAGATGATTTCAGGAAACAACAGATGATGGGGTCGCAGGTCTACTTACAGAATGAGGAGTCCGTACGCTTCGTTTCTCAGGTCTCTGTATGCTTTCCAGGGTTTGATCTCCAGCCTCTGGGGGTAATTACTCTCCTTTCTGTAGAGCGCCTCCAACAAGCAAGGAGCGCCAATATGCACCGACTCAAAGGATCCCAGCTTCGTCCGGAAGATCTTCCCGAATTTCTTATGATAATCAATCTGAAAATAAGAAATTAGTCATTGAAATAATTATAAACGGTTAGATAAAATAGGAAAAATACTGAATTTCATCAATAAAAAAAATATCATTTAAGGAATATTATATAAAAATACTCTACCAGAGCTTCATGTTGTCTGATCAGGCCTCCTTTTAGAAGGAGTTCCACCAGACTGCCGACCAGGGGCCAGTTGGTTGGTCCCGGGATCGCGTCCAAACTCTGCGCCTTCAAGGCAGCGTGTGGGCACCGCGCAGCCTCCACAGCATCCTTCTCTTCCAGGACGCACACGGAGGATGTGGGCTTGAAGTGCTGCAGCCCCACAGACTTCTTCCTCAGCAGCTCAACAATCTGAGGAACTTTTTGGATCTGCGCCCTCATCCTGAATCTTTGGCTGATGGCAAACTGCCGTTTCTCTGCCGCAAGCTTTCTGAGAGGGAGCGCTCTTTTTCTTAGAAGTGTCACACCTTGCAGCAATATATATACTCTGAGAGTGTTTATTCCGGCCGCGCACCGAACCAATCAGGGACAGGTCCTCCATGGTGTGGCGGTCGAGCCCACCATTCATTTATGGATCCACGTTGAAGAGGATCGTATGACCCCAGATAGACCGTGGAAATGCCCTCACCCCTCCTCTCCTTGAAAATAAACAGCAGCGGAGGTGAGGCGGTTCGCTTGAACCGGGTCTCCCAGCGATTAACCGAAACTCTGGCAAAGCAAATACTACTGCCACACTTCTGCGCCTGGCAAATATTTAACCTACTGGAAATTACATGTTTGCTTTGAGTCGATTTTAATTAGTTCTGATTGGCTTGAAGAGTTTTTAACTGCGCAGTTCTTCCAGTTGAGAACCATTTATTTATGAATGTAGGATTTTGTACATTTTCCACTTTATTTATTTATTTATTCATTCATTTATTTATTTACCAAAAACCAAAAAGTGACGGAAATATGTTTGATGTAAAGCATCAAATCCACGATTAAATTGGTGCAGTTATTTGTTACATTTTATTCTGAAATTCCCACAAGATGACTGTGCAAGGGAATCACGCTCTCTTATCCATCCATGGACACGCATGCTTCTAACTTAGTGTGTATTTAAACCCTTGTCATCCCAACTAATATCTAAGTTAATCAAAAAATTAAAACTGGACTTTCATTCTTGTTTTTATGCAAGTCTTTACATACTTTTCTTTAAGTAAAGTGCATTGGCCTTCAAGAAAAGTCCTATCAGAGACAGTTTGAAACACAGATGCTGCCCCCTGAGAGCTGGCATAATTTAAGTAACATGTAGGGGGCCTCATGTTGTCACCCTGTAAAAGTGTTCACTCACAGACACTCAAGTGGCATCAGAATAACCTTGAACTCGATGTTTTTCAGCACTATTCATGTGTAACACACACACATTATTCACCCCTCCCACAGAACAAGGGTAAAAAGAAAAAAAAACAACAACCCACATACCCATTAATGAACAAAATGTTCCTTTGCTCCCCTCTCAAATTCAAAGCACACTACTCAATATTGTATTACATGATATGGAGCAGCTTTAGTAGTTTGTATCTTGTTTCAGTTTATGTTCAAAATACATAACTCATCCGTTTTGATGATCACAAGAGCCGTAGTTCAAAAAGTTGGGAAATAACACTTTGATGAGAAGATCAATACCACTCGAAAAATGCAGCAGTTGGGTTGGAAAACATGGGGGGAAACAAACTGTAACTGTACATACATAACAAAATCCTCCCACACATTTCTGGTATTTACTCAAGCAACTGAAGGACCCGGATAACACTGCACAACCATCTTCCCACTGAGTTCAACACCTGACGGACTCCATAGCAATCAGAGTGGCTGTAGCAGAGTGGCAAAAATTAAACATGCCAACCTAATGAATTTAGACTATTTTCTAGTGACTAATTGCAGCATTTATTTAAGTTCTGCTACAATCATGATGTAGGTAGTGAAGGCTTTTATGATTCCTTTTGTAGCTTTTACCAGTGTAAGCCACAAATTCAGGTTAAAACTGTTCAGTGCTCAACTTTGCTGCTTGTACTCTACGTTTTTCAGTCTAATTTGAAAAAGGAAATGTTGCAATTAAATATGAAATATGACAGACAAGACACAGGAGTTTCTAATGAGTATTTTATGAGTCAATTATTTTTTTACCCCCTTAACCCTCATGATGGCACCATCCTCATGAACTCTTTTACCTACATGTAAGTGTTTTAAGGGTGACAAGCAATAAAAAGTAGGCTATTTTATAAAACTTTGAAGCGTAATTTTTTATGTTCTTCACAAAATGCTAAAATAAGTTTCTCTACAAATTCTAGATGCATCTTTAAATGCATAAAAATATTTAAATTTGTATTTTGAAATGGTTAGAGTTAGAATCCACCAAAGTTGCACATCGATTCCGTTCATGACCTTTATGGATAGAATTTTAAGGCTGCACAAAGGTGTTGAGGGAATCCATTTTGGTGTCTCAGGATTGGGTGATGTTCTGACCTTTCACAGGAGCAGTTCACAGACCAAGTGTGCAGCTGCCGGGATGAAAATGAGCACCTGAAAATCAGAGACCTTGGTCTTGAGCCAGAAAGGAGTAGATGTCTTACCACTTATGCTTCATTTCCAAAGTCCACAGAAGCAGCTTCTTTTTTTAAAGGTTTCATTGGCTCTGGTGGCCTTTATTTGAAAGTAGTTTGACAGGAAACAGGGTAATCAGAGAGGGGGAAGACATGTGGCAAATGTCGCCAAGCCGGGAATCAAACCTGCGACTATCGCCACAAGGACTAAGGCCTCGATACGTGGGTCATGTTTTGCCCCTGTGCCACCACGGCACCCCCAGAAGCAGCTTCTTTTCCCTTAAAGAAAACATTTGTTCATTGAACCTTCCCCCCACCCCCACAAGATTTCATTGATAAGAGCATTCATTCACTCAGGTCATGGAGAGATAAGGTACAGTAAATTCCAGCATTCTTTGGAAGAAAGGGTGATTCATTGTGAGACAGACAATCCTAAATGCTAACTCATGGCTAAATAAATAAGTTAAAACTACCAATTAACCTAACACACATTTTTGACCTATGAGCAAATATCTATGTATTTTGAAGACACCGTACTGGTAGAGTATAAATATAAAACACAAAAATGGAGTCAAACCAATCACACTACTGACTCCGTTAAAAACATGCAAAATTCACATTTTACAATAGTGAATGCATAGTAAATACACTGAATTTCTTAACAAAAGTCAACCTGCACGTTCTAGGCTAGACCATCTCGCATCAGTTTTTCACTTATTGAAATCTTCACTTTCTTTCACGGACTTTTTTACAAGTTTTAGCGCAATGAGTTTTGGCAATGCTGCAGAGAGGTAGTGCAAATCGATTCGGACAAAAGACAGAGAACACGCTTTCACACGATGTTCTCTGTAGGCAAACAGGACTGTGCAACAACATCCTCCATGACCTTAAATAAAATGAAAGACTAAAGGTTTCATTGCGATATATGTATGTCGGCTGTCCATTTGTCCCAATAATCGTTAACGGGAGAACACAAGATCCAGTTAAAATCAAACAATTTTGGTGTTCAGATTATTTAATCTATTTACAAATCTTAAACTATGTGTACTAGACCAGACCAGCTCCAATTAGCTTTTCAGTGATCAAAATCTTGAATTTCGTTCAATGCCTTTTGTAGACGTTTCAGCACAATGGGTTTTGGCAATGCTGCAGAGAGGTGGTGCAAATCAATGTGAATGTAAGAGAGAAAACATGTTTTCACATGATGTTCTTTGTAGGCAAACAGAACTATGCAACAACGGCCTCAGTGACCTTTAATAAAAGGGAGGGATTAAAGGGTTTATTGCAATATATTTATGTTGGTTGTCTGTTTGTCCCATTCATTTTTATGGAAAAACAAGATCCAGCTATAAACTGATAATTTTGGTGATTAGATTACTAATATTCAATCTATTAGTATAGAATGTTTAGGAATAGTTCTTTATTTTGATTTCCTTCCTTGTTTAGCAAGAGATATGAACAGCCAGTTACCTCTTACAGTCTTTGTGTTGGGTTAAATTTTTTATCTATTAGTTAAGCCTTGTATAAGTATTGAAATATCCAAATAGACAATCTGTAGCTGCAACTTTACAGCCTCAGGAAGGAAGCAGAAGGTTTCATGCTTGCACAAGCAAAGAAATCTATCAAATTACCCAATCCAGCTCACCATTTTCAGTCTTTCTCGTCAGTTTTATTTGGATGACGATACTTGCCATATAAGTCTTTTTCTTGCAGGACTCTGACTTGTCCCGGAACAGCCGGAGAAAGGCACCAGAATCCCTCACAACTCTGCATGGACAACTGGGTATAGACAATGGATGGATGACTAACTTTTTATACTTATCAGCAAATGAAAGCATAGATAAAGAAAAAATAGTCACTGAAAAGAAATGTCAATTTTTAGGCTGTATTTGAGGACACGATTACTTTATTCTCAGACTTTTGCATATTTAAGTAGATCCCCCACCACAGCCCTCTATATAGAGACTGTAAGAAATATGACATTCGTAGCAGCTATGTGAATTAATTTGCTCAGTGAGAAATCAATAAAGGTTCTAACAAGGACAATTGCCTTTTTGTTCATGAGAGTACAAGCATGTGGTGAAGATGTGACATGGGAGAACAGCGTTGAGGTGTTTTTTATTTCCCTGCAGGAGACATCCTCCTCAACTCTGCCTTGTGCAAGCAGCTCTGTACACAGATGTACACCGAAAAGAACAGGACAAGAGGGAAAAACAAGCATGTGCAGATGCCAGCTGCAAGGCTAAAATCAAACCATAACAAGATAACTTGTACAAAAATATTGAAATTATATAACCCAGTAATGATGTTCTCCAAAACACATTCTTCTCCATTGACTGAAGGGATCACTGGTCTCCTACTCTCTTCTACAGGATAGAGTGGGTACAGTAAAATGAGTGAGACAAAACTGAACTAGGGGAAAAATGAATAGCTTCTTCTAGGCTATCATGTAAATGTGAGCACTTTTATTTGCTTGTTTTAATTTAGCTAAACATTGTTCTGGGTCAGCTTTTATTCAACTCCTTTTGTTTTGTGCCATATTTTATATTATACCGTTCATTAATATCAGGTAATAATGAACATAAAATAAATAGCACCTCATCAGTTAACATATTCAAATGTTAAGGTTTTGGTTTGAAAATGGTGTAAAATTATGTAAAATTTGAATCACAACAGCATTGAGTGCTAAGAAGCTTTGGATTTTGTTGACATGAAGTACATGATGGCGATAAAAGGACAGAATGTTCGAGTTCTGGTCTACCTGTTCCTGTACCAAAATGTTGTTTACCAAATTTAGTGGTGATTCGGGTGAATTCCAGAGGAGGATTTATGCTGCAGGGACTTTTTCAGTGAACACATTGAACCGGACTTTTGTGTGAAATTCCAAATAAAAACGGCTGCGAGCAACACGGGGCCAGTAATGCTTTCACCTTGGTTCTGGTAGGGTATACCTGCCTATGGCAACCTTGATTTGTGACCCACTGAGCAGGCAGTCTTTTAATATTGATTACTGTAGGGGTCAGTTGTGTGTCTTTCTTAAATTGAGATAAATAAGCTTAGACACTTCTCAAGTTTCCCAATCAGCCATAGATTCAATGCATGCACCAGACAAATATTATGACCCAAAGTTGTACGTTTCCACACAGACTGATAGGTCAGTGAGTTCAGCAATTGGGTTTAAAGTAGAGGCTCCGTTGTTCATGGGGTTCCAGGCACATGCAAAGAAAAAACACAGCCATGCTCGCTCACAAAGCTGTACATTCATTTGTGAAAAACACCAACACATGCATGTACGTGGCAACAGACCACTGTGTTCTCAGAAAAATATAATACGGAGGCCACAGAAGAAAGAGATTAGCTGGAATCCATTGTGTGGATGAAAACACAATGTACAGTTAGATCAGCCTGGGCTGTTGTAACGCCACTGACCCAGAATGTTGGGTGGCCCCTTCCTCAAAGCCCACCCTAACCCAGAGACTGAAAAATATTTTTAATAGACCAACGGTGAAATAATTCAGAGTTTCACCCCACCACATCCTCCAGCCTCTACGTGTTGAGCCTCTTTCTAAACTGACTTGCTGTGAAAGAATGAATCCTTCACAGGCTTTCCTAAAAAAAACAAACAAAAAAAAACCATTCAATAATGTTTTAATTCTTTTCACAGATTCTGTCAAATAAAAACTCAAATTCTTGACAATTGAAAAATGAACAGAAACACAATCCTATTGCAGCTGTTGTCTTGATGTTTCGTCATAAAAGTGAATAGATTATTGGCTTTGTCCAGAAAGTAGGTCGTTTCAGGCCAGGGCTGCAAGGAAGGATACTTCCGTGAACCTGTTGACCTCTTCTTATAGACTGAGGCGGCTACTCCTGTGGAAGGGAAGACATGCTCTAAATCTGGGGCAGGATTCCCTGAATGGCTGCCCGTGTCTTCTCTTACATAATCAAGTCAAAATGGTACAATGATAGACCGAAAAAGGGTAAAGCTTATACCAGATCTGAGTTTTACAGTTCAAGTATTAATATTCAAAAACAATGGCATATGCTGAGTCAAAATCTACTATAATTTCCTGGCTAAATGTATGTGCTTACTATAGCATAATTGTCATGGTGTTGCTATAGCATACATTTTAATGAGACGTAGTTGCATCAGAGATAACCGGGGCAATCTTCTGCTCCGGATAGAGGTCATGGAGAAGCGTGCACTTGAGAGAGCCCTGTGATCCCTGAGAACAAAACATCCTGGGAAAGATCACCCAGTACACTAGAATCTGACTCACAGTTCCACGTTCAACAACTGGGACTGCAGAAATACAAAATCTTACCAAGTATTTTTGGTCTAATCTCTAGTTCCAATATATTTGTACAATTGAATTAAGACAAAACTAACAAGTAACTTTTCAGCAGGATATAGGACCTTGTTTTAAATTGAAGAAAAAGTAATGATTCCACTGGCAAGTTTTTTTTCACTTATACCTTGGGAAAATGTCATGCAATAATGTGAAATAATTTGCCAGTAGAACTAGTAGCTTACTAAGCTGGAGTTAAGCATTGACAGAAGTGATTAAATCTAAAGACGAATAGATATGAGAACACTTTTACAACATTATTTACCTGCTCATCCATGCAAGGTCGCAGGGGTCGACTTGTGCCTATCTCCAGCAGTCTGTGATGGCCTGTCCAGGGTGTAACCTGCCAATATGATGCACCGTGGACAGGACAGACTCCACCATTCTCTTAAGACTTTTGGGGCATAAGTACGAAACCTCCAAAAGGGAGCTGCCCAGGGGACATCTTCATCAGATGCCTGAACTACCTCTGTCAACAGCTTTCAGTGCAGAGAAGCAGCAGATCTATTCTGACTTCACCCCAGATGATGGCGATTTCTAAAGTTGAATTAAGCTGATGAAATTCATTTCAACTGCCTATGTCTAAGAGCTTGTGATTATCCATGTCTCTTGAACATAGGAGAGGGCTAGAAGATAGAGGCATTGGTAAATCAAGAGCTTCACTTTCTGTCCCAGCTTTCTTTATCATGACAGGCCACAGTGAGACAGTGTTACTGAAGACAAGATCCCAGTCCATCAATTCATCTTCTGCTCCTGCTCACTGTCTGAATTGAAGTGAGAGTAGAAAAACAAACTCTGTCATGTCATGTCATGGACTTTAGCACTGGCAGCAATCATGGATACACAAAAAAGTTTGAAGGGTTTATTGAAGTTATTGTACACTCGGTAGGTCCTTCTGGGTTTATGGCAGAGGCCCAGATTAGCACTGAGGTATGGAAGGAAGTGATTGTCAAAAATGAGAAATCATTAATAATGTAATAAGAGGATGGATCTTCCTGTTGGAAACAATGAAAGAGTTTCAGAGAAGATGAGTTTTATCCACATGGTTTGAGGTTGAAAGGTGGTGGTGAATGGGAGTTGGTTTGAGAGAAAAAAAAATCTGTCATCTGCCTCAAGCTAGGTTTATTGTTTTCGCATTGAATTGGGTGCAAGGGGCCAAGTGCCAATCATACTCCTTCACTGCCTCTTGCAACTCCTTATTGTGCACCTGCAAATTTTTTGCAGTGCCATCTTTTAATCAAAATGGTGCTCTTGCAGAATAGGTTCTGCAAGGATACTTGAACAGTCCTGTTCAACTGTTCTGAACAGACTGTTCTAAAAACCTCATACTGTGCATATGTGTGAGCTGTGTAGACTCTATGAACAATATCATGAACAGTTGAGATTTTATAGTCTGATGTATCAATTGCCTAAACTTCTCTTGACAAATTCCTTCTTTTGTAATCTGAATGGATACTAGCAAATTTGTTGAGTTAGTTGGGTACCTGGCCCAGTTCTTCTCCACCACGGCAACAACCGAACAAGTATCAATTGGCCATCTGGCTGATGTACGACCTTATGACTGACTCCCCTGACTCTCAGCCTTATCAGCTTGGTGAACACCTTTTCTTACCGAGCAGTTTACTGAATTTATCTTTGCGCAGATGTGTTTGATGGACATCCACTTTGAGTCCGCAGTGAGTCTGCTTTGAGAACACACGGACCTCTGCGGAATGAAGTACGGCCAAGTAAGTTGGAGATTTAACTCAGATTTTAACCTAGCTTTACTCAGTCTTCAGGGACTCTGCTCCTCTTTCTGCTTCTACTCATTGGGTTTAATAAACTGCAGCTGCCAGTCACATATAGTAGTGCGAAAAAGTGAGAAGAAACAAACTTACACACTCATGATTGATGAACTAGTAAATCAAGATCATTGACTTATTTGTTCAACTTACTAGTCATAGGAGCAGTGCCCTAAGACTGTAGATTAAGTCCTAAAGCTACTCAGTTTTAGTATCAAGAATTACTCTTCTAATTTTGGAAGAGTAAACCAAATAACATTGGCCGTAAAACTGTAGGTCTTAAATTATTTTGAAAGAACATGAGAGTTGGTGGGATAATGAGTTTATTTTTTAAAAAGTTTACAGGAATGCATTCCTAAGGATACAGGCACAACTAGCTCAATTTTATCTACTTAATGAAGGTTTTGGAAAATTTTGTTTTCATGCTTATTTCATTATTATATTGCAAGAGGACATTCTTCACATTCTCCAGTGGCGAGGCACCAGGGTTGAGAGTCCTGAAGTCTGATGAGCCAACAAGTACAAAAATGGATTCGCTGAATTGCTTACCAGATGAACTCATTATCAACAAACATTGGCAAAAGATTTAGCTTTCAGACTTACGTCAGTTGCTGTTATCATTTTCCAAATTCCGACAAAGAGTCGATTAAGCAAGAAAAACTACAACGCCTGGGGAAACATTCCCCAGTCTCACATTTCCGAAAATGTTGAATAATATTTTGTAAAAAAAAAAAAAAAATCTATGTTGATATTTTGCCTTTGACAGCTTTTTTTCATAATAAGATAAAGTGTATTATCATTATGAAAAGCCGTGATTGTGCAACCCGAACATGATAAGTCAGACTGAAGGTATTTTAATCAGACTAAAACCAACTCAAATCTTAGAAATTTGCTGTTTGTGCTAAAATGGCACCTCATATTGCAGCCCAAGTACTACACTGTCTTTGAATTTTTTTAAAATATAATTCACTTATGTAAATGTTTTATAAAGTGTTGTTTGTGAAACAGTGGCCTTCTCCAGGAGTTGTCTTTATAACGGAAATGTGTGGGAGATGTTGTGAAGCTTCAGCAAAGAAGCTTTTTGAACTTTGTAAGCTATTATTATCTACCAAGTAAAGTGGAAGAGCTGCTACTTCTCAGCAGGATGACCAACAGGTTTGCACATCCTGCTGCTGGCATAGGAAATCTGGCTCAGTGAATCCAGTCCTAATGCTTGTTTGCATTTGCCAGTCTTTTATTTCAGCAATGTAAATCGAGTGATGGACCTCATGGGAATAAAACAGGTATTGGAATTTGCTTTTGTATCAACAGAGGTAGAACGTTTGGATCGTCAAGCAGCAAAGCCATAAATATTGAGCTGAATAGAGCAGTGTTTCTTGACCCAGATCCTCAAGGCATTCTGCTCAGCACGTTTCAGGAGTTTCCCTGCTTCAGTTGATGTCTGATTAACAGGCCTTTGCTGAATTGCAATCAACTGAATCATGTGAGTTAAAGCAGGGAAATATCTGAAAAATGCAGAGCAGAGTGCCTTGAGGACCACTGTTGGGAAACACTGGAATATGGGTTAGGGTCAGTGACTCACATGTCCTAAATCAATGTTTCTCAATTCCGGTAATCAGGGACTACTGCCCTGCATGTCTTAAGTGCTTCCCTTCTGCCACACACCTGACCTGAATACAGAAGTGATAAGCAGGCTTCTATAGGACTTGATGGCATGGAGAGGAGGCCATTTAATCATTTGAATCAGCTGTTCTGGAACACAGACACATTTAAAACATGCAGGGCAGTGGTACCTGAGGACACACTGTCCTAAATGCTCCACTTGTGATGTTAATCATCCTTTTAGTGTGATTGTTCTGACTACAATTTAGAAACCTGCTACTTCAGCATTTAAATGAGAGATGAAATTTCTCAGCCAAAAACTTAGCCTCAGTAAAATATTTGATGCAGGTTCTAGAGTTTCTCAATCATTGCCAACATCAGCCCAACAACAATCTCAACCAACACATCCAGTTACGGATGGATGGATGTAATCAGTACTAGATATCAGTTTTGACACAGAACTCAACAGGATGTGGACATGTTTTATTAATGATAGAAGGTCAGGAGGACATCAAATCTCTTTCTCCTGCTTTGAAACTTGTGTTTACCACCCGGACCCCAGCTTTCACTTGGGCTTTGAACTTTTCCATAGACCTGTGTGAAGTTGCTTTTTGCTTATTACATCTCACTCTATTAGATCATTGAATGACAATCAACCTACTGCCCTGACTTTTGTAGCCATGGCAACATTCTTATGACTAGTACTGATGCACCTGAAGGACATCATGGAACACCTCCTGTTAGAGGACGAGGCAAACAGCTCATTGGACAATGAGGTAAACATGGTCTTTATTTCATCCTACATCAAATCAACAACCCAGAGTTATATGCAAAGATCACTGGGCTTTGTATACTTTAGTTCATGAGTTCAACATCCATCACTCAGCAAACTCACTCTATTATGCATATTCCCAACCATCTGTCAATGGCTTGAGTCAGTGGGTATGGTGAGCTTCCTTCTGACCTACTGAAAATCATGTCTGGTGTTCCTCTGGGTTTTGTACTCGTTCCACTGCATCTCCACAGACAGTGTCATAAAAGAAGCACCTAAAAGACAAACTTTAACTAAAACTCTTTTTTTTTTTAAATTGGCAGCTTCTTCTAATTGTAAATGTGGCTATGCAAATAAACTTGTCTGAAAGGTAGATTACACGAAGCTGGTTGGAAGTCTGCGATCAAACACAGAAGACAGTGATTACACTTTGTCTGTTTATCTACTTAGTTCAGTTAAAAAGATTTCATTAGCAGGTTCCAGTACGTGTGATGCTTACATTGCTCGCTCTGTCAGTTTATGAGATAACAGGTCATTTGAAAGAGTAACTGGGTCTTCAACCTGCTGAGAAAAGTTTCTCATTGTCTGATTGTTTGAAATTCACTTCTTTTTCTGATTAGTAGCTTAAAAGACCAAAAAGACATACAGAGGGCATTGTGATCTCGAAGACACTTATAGTTTTGTCCTGGCCTAGTTCTGCATACACTGATCCAATAGTTTAAACTATTGGAAAGGCCAGTTAACAAAAGAGTGCAACAAGTGCAGTAGTATTTGACTGGGTCAAAGTTCACTATGAAATACTTACACGTTTATAAATGGCAGTGCCGAGTTGTTACAATTAACATTATGTAATAACGAACTGCTTGTAATTACTTTTTCAGATGAATTACTATTTTTGCAACCTAAACATTTATTTTTATCATGTTTAAAACCCAAATTAAAGATCAAAAATATAAACTTTGTCATCTGAAGAAATCAAATATTCAGTCCTCTGTCCAGCTGATTATATCACTGACATTCTTGCATAGAATTTGACCTCAAACTTGAATGGAGAAAATAATTGTCACAGTTCTGACCCCCAGGAAACAGCGTACCCCCATAGCTGCATCAACTCATTGCCCTGCTGCTGTTATCTTATCACTCTAAACATGAGCTCTGAGTGGATGTCATCTTGCACTGCTGTCCTGTCAGCCCGTCTGCTGGTGGACATTGAAAGAAGGCCATGCGTGGCAAAACACAGAGACATTTGCACAACAAAATTAACAAGATGGAAAAATGTATAAGACTGACTTAAGTGAGCTTCAGGTTAGTTAGTGATAGAAAAGGTTTTTTGCTGAATTCTGTGTTGGAAAATAAGCAAATGAAAGTTTCTCGTATGGTTGATTCCTTTGCTGACGTTAAAGCAAAGCATGCTTAGTAAATATATTTAGTCATTTGAAGCATGTATTATTAGTATGATTGTTGCTGCTGTGTGGTCAATAAAAGTTTTATCTAATAGATCCAAATGCTTTATAGATAAATCTTCTGCTTTAAGTTATAGTAAAGCTCAATGTCGCATTTTGTTGGCAGATGTTAGCGATAGAGTGATCCCATTATACTTATGTTGTGGTTTATCTTTTAGCTGAGCAATTTGTTTTGGAAAAAGTATAAGTTACACCCTGTTGCAAATAGGTTGGTGCAAGTGCTGCAAACAGCTGGCTTCACAATCTTCCTCAAAGAGCCACAATCACAACCTCTGATAGCATGGTTGTCAATTAAAATCGACGGCTATAACAGCCCTGGAATAGGCGGGGATGTAAAATTATTTAATTCCCTTAGATGGACATAAATTGTGTATTTTATTTCTCAACAAGGACAATCAACTCTGAAGAGGGAACTTTGAATTTTTTCTTTGAAATTGAATTTTGTGCTTTAAAAATAAAGAAAAGTTTCTTTCCTGTTATGCCAGATAAGGACTGCCACGGTCGATTTCATGAAATACTTTGATGCTTCCGAGCTCTGACTGAGCTGTTTTCAAAGTTCCATGTGTAAATTGTAATATTTTGGCAAAAAAGCAATCCGGTATTCAGAATATATCATTACAATGAAACAGAAATGCTTAAAATTTTGACAAACCCATGGTGAACTGTGAAACACAAATTTGTAAAGGTGTTTTTTTACACACACACACACCCACACACACACACACATATATATATATATATATATATATATATGAATATGATTTTTCACATTCAGGATATTTTATTCCCATTTCTCCATAAGAGAGCTGTAACAAGCTGCAACATACTTAGGGACTGGGGCAGAGTTTCACAGTCAACACAACACAGACACTGAACATTTAGCCAGGGTAACAACGGAAAACAATGGAATGGAAAGTTTGACTCATGTCAGAATGGTTCAAAACCAGACACAAATTCAAAAGAAATTCTGTGGCAATATACAGACACTCTCAGTTCAGTCTAACTGAGCTTGAACTATTCTGAAAAGAAAATGTCTAGTTTTATAGCGCTGGTATAGACATAAACCAAAAAACATGGAGTTGTAATTGTAACAAATGGAACTTCCACAAAATGTGAAAGTAGGGAAGCTAAAAACATATATATGCCACACTTTTCAGATTTAGAAACCTATGGGCTCTTTTTCTTCATTTTCAGTATAAAGCAGTTTTCAGCGTTGGTCATATCTCAAAATAAGACATAGTTGTAACATGACCAATGCTTTTGCATTGCATCTCGCAAATTAGTGAATAACCCTTTAGAAATAAAGCAAGTGACTAGAGCTGAAGCATAAATATTTACCAGAATGGAGAATCTCCAATTATCAGCTATTTGCATTTCTGTACTTGTGAAACAGAGATTGTGTTTTTCAGATAAAAACAGAATTATGTACTATGTATTATGTACATGTTTGCAGCTATGCAAAGCACTTTATCTAGCCAAATATCAAGCGTATTCTGGTCTACTGAAACACGTAGCGTTTTGTCTAAAAAACACGTATCAGCCTATGAAGACCAGTGATTTTTTTTTTTCAGATATGTTGAACTTAATATACATTTGTAAAAAATTTAAACAACAATCAAAAAACTAAAGCGACTTTTTGTTAAAATGTAATGATGATAAATTAGCACACTCACTCATTTTTTACCACCTAAAATGGCTAAAGTCACACACAGACATATCACATCAGGCGTACATGATAAGAACATCATTAGTCAGCCTTTTGAAGGAAGTTTGACTGTTTAAACCACATTTAGTTTGATATGCTTCAGACTGATAAAGTGGGAGTTAAAACCCTAAAGAAATGTCAATAGAATAGAATAGAAAAGGCAAAGAAATATCTTTTATTGTCTAAGAGTGGGGACATCCTGGTATCATGAGGTACATTTCCACTGCAGGTACCATTTCATGAATGTGGAAAGTTTTCTGGGGTAGTTTTTCTTCCCCCTGAGCATCCCCTGCAAGAACCAGGGTGAATCTTTTCAAAAAACGTACATAGAAATCAAGCCCAATTCCAGAAAAGTAGGGCTTTTTGAATGGACTCTCGAACTAAAGGTATAGCTTGAACTCAGTGAACCCCAACAATTCACTCACAGACATACAGTTTTCACAGCAGCCTTATAGGGGGCGACGATCTACTGGTTTGTTAAATGTCTATCCATCAGTGCACCAAAACTACGCTGATGGTAGACACTTCATGTTTTCCCTCTCCTGCTTAGGACCCAATCCACAATTTTCAAAGCCACTAGGTTTATTGTTGCTGTTGGTATACACAGTCTGCACTGTCACCACAAAGACTCCAGACTAAACCCTAAATACAACTTTTTAATGCCTTCATGCTTTGACTTAAAAGCAAACATCCAGATACAGATAATTAGTAGTCTATCCAGCTTATGGAGAAAAAAAAAATCATCATTATGTTTTTATTGGACAAGTTGCTTCTGGTTGGTATCTGCTGTTTTGGCAGTGAAACAGCTTAATTGTTGTTTCTAAATGACTATCCCACTCAGCCTGATTTCACCAAATAAAACTGCTACACACAGATACTGTCCACATCTCACTTATCCTGTCCTCCCTTCATCGGCTTCCTGTGCACTATATAATTAATTTCGAAATCCAAATGTTGCCTTCTAAATGCCTGAATGGTTCTGCTCCTCTCTGCCTCTCTGATTTACTCCAGCCATGTCTTCCTTACATCAGCTGACTAGTAGCTTTTAGTTGTCCCAAACATTGGGTAGAAATTTCATTAAGGTCAAACACTTTCTTTCCCTCACTCTGAAATATGCTGTCTTTAAATATTAGATAGAAATCTTAAATTAAAATTTTTAAGTCTCTTCTAAATTCACTTCTTTTATTAATAGTCTTTGAGCTGACATAATCTTTTTATTATCTCTGTCTACTGATTATGCTGATGATTCGTCAATTGCTTGGATAATAAAACAGTGGGCCTTCCTGTAGATTTTTCATTTTACCACTAAAGCTGATTTTGTATGATATTAGATATACATTGAAAAAAAATATTTACAAAGTTTTTTAATATTAAATGCAAAATGTTTATTAGCTTAATTAATTTTCTGAGGATGTTGTTTTTTCATCAAAGAGCCTTTTTTGAGTTTGTATAGTTAGCAGTTAATAAATTACTAAATTAGTTGACAATTATTTCAATAATTGTGACTAGTCATGTTAAACTTTTCAGCCCTATCTGTTCAAATCTTGGATTTTATCTGTTTTACTTATCTTGTTTTTATACAACACTTTGGGTAAACTTGACTGTTTTTAAATGTGCTTTACAAACAAATTGGATTTGGATTTATATTACAGAGCCTAAATACATTGTACTCAGCAATACACCTTTCCAAACCACAACACTGAATCAGGAGACCTGAGTTTAAGACCCTTTTGGAAAATCTGTTTGTTTCTTATTTTTCCACTTGCTTGAGTTTGTGTGCAGACATGCGTTTGTGGTCAGCACTCTCACCGTGTCATCACAAACAGCAAATGGTGAAGTTTTATAAAGTTGAACATTTTCACATGAATCCAACATCAGGTTAACTGATGTGAAGTGTGTGGATAGGATTAGTGTCAGGCAGCTTTCAGTTCACTTCCCAAAAGCTAAACTATAACTTGCCCTCTAATCCAGTGTTAATAGGGAGCATGAGAAATTCCCCTTGAATGGGGAGACAATAACACTGAATCCAGGCTGTTTTCTGTATCAAAGTCTTTAATAACTTTCCAGACAGTCATAACATGTTTTGCCCTCACATTTTGAACTCATTTGGCCCTGTACTAGTGACACCACAATAACTTTTGGTTAAATGCTGTCAAACTAACAGCCTCAGGTATTGATGTTATGTGTTGCACAATCTCGTTATTCCTGCAGATTCCATCAGCAGCATCTTTACATTGCAGGTCTCTTTTTAGATACATAGAATATTGTTTTTATCATATTTTCATCTCACAATTCAAATTTCCTTTAAAATATACTTATAATAGGGGATGCATTTTAATAAGTCAAACATAGAGAGGAACTTGTACAAAACTGAACATCTTGTTCTGAGGTGACACTGCTAGATTTTCTGACATCAATGTAAGCATGATGACAAATCTTGCATCAGTGAGTGGCAACAAATAACACATGAGTATTTGTTTTTCGGGAAAAAAAAGTGTGTCAGATTTTCTGTGTTGCAGCCGTCAAAACAGCAACTTGAATACAAATGTGTGCATTAGTAAGATCACATCTTGAGAACATGGACACAGGCATGCAGGTAAATCTTTTTACACCTAAATGTCAAAATGTTTCAAAAAGAGACAACTGAATTGAACCTTCCTAATGACACGATAATGGTTCAGACAGAAAACAATGAGTTGTTATTGCATTAGGGAAGCAAGCAATTAGTCAATAGATGTCCAGCTGGGATTTGAGCTGAAAAGCATATTTAGTGAAGAGTGAACAGTAACCATTAACTGTGACAATCTGTGGTTAAAACTTGTGGATTGTGGAACTGCATGACATAGTGGTTGGAGCAGGATTGAGCAGCTGGATGCAGCTGGTATTCCTGAATGCAGATGTCCTGGATTATTTACTGCAAGCTTTCCCTTTCTCTCTCTGACCCCTTTCCTGTCTACAAAGCTGTCAGATAAAGGCTGTTGTTCAGAGACAAGCAGAATCCATGAGATATGGTGCAAACTGTGGCCTCTACACTTGCTAAATTTTTAGCAAGTGTAAGCAAAGATGAGCTTTTGCGGCAAAAGAGTGACGCCTATTATTCTAAATATTGGTTGTTGACTCAGAAGTCATCCCAGGACACAACATAAAAAAGGAAACAGGGTACAATTATTTTTCAGTTATGCATATTCAAAATCAATCATATTTTTTTCCAGGACTGCCGGAACGGGGTCGAATGGGAGCTCGGGTATTTTTATCATCATATGATCACACAACCTATGAACGAAAACAACACATGCACACTGGGTTAATTGTGCATGTGCATGAGGGAAATAAAACATTGAGCAATGTATTTAATCTGCTGTTAATCGCAATTGTTCATTGGACCACAAGGATTATGCGAAAAGAGAAATTCCCGGTAGCTGCACTAACACTTTTCACTGTGTCTGTGTTCTTTATTTAGAATATATGCGTTAAGAATTGGACCAATATCAAGGACAAAAAAGCTCTTACACTTCCAGAGTGGAAGACAGTATTATTTACTGGAAAGAGACAAATAGTTCTACAATCACTCAACATCTGCTACAACATTCACCAGACCGTGGGGATGTAGGGAAGAGCAATTACATCCACTTCCAGGAAAAGCTTTAACTCCATTTTTGCATGACATGTGGCATGTGTTACTGCTCATTCATAAAGAATGACTGAGCACACAGAGTACAAGCAGAGACGTGAACACACCCTGCCTTCACCGGGTGAAAAACATTCCTGAGCGTACAGTAACAGTGTCGGGTTTCACTACAGGAACACCCCCACAGCTCAGTGATGAAGTAAACACCAGGAGATGGACATGGAAAATTGGATATAAACCATCAAAACAGGCACATAGAGACAATGCAGTGACTCAAACTGCACTCCCACATTGCTGAAAAATGTGTTTATTCATTGCGTGCATCTGGGAAAAAAAGATGTGGGAAAATGTTCTCTTACGCTCAGAGAGAGGAGTTGCGCAAGGCAATGTTTTGGTAGTTCTAAATGCAGATTTATTGTACAAAGTGGAGTAGATGTTACACAGAGGAGAGACAGACAATAACAAAAACATTATGGCAATACTTGTGAAGGCACAGGACACTGATTATTGCTATTTATCAAAGACTTTCCGACTATTTAAAGATCTCAGCAATCTAGTTGGATGGATGTCCTGAACATCCATCCAACAATTGTCTATACCTTGGGGGAAACAGGACAGGTGTCTATCTCCAGTAAGTCATCGGGTGACAGATCGTCAGTATTTGTGAACATATTAAGGATTTTTATTTATGTTATATGTGTTTGTAAATAAATGGTGTAAATGCAGTTGTAATGTCTGATTTGATTCACCACATTTTTCTCGCCCAGAATGTGTAATTGACAATTTCAACCAATAACTCCAATTCCCTATTTTCTTAACCAAGGAAACAATATTTTTTTTGTAATACTATACTAAAGAAACAATACAAAAACCTTTGAAGAAGACACTGAGTGCAACTGCCTTCTTTGATTAATGTAAATAAAAATGGAGTGGCGTCAGATTTGAGTGGTTGTAAGATTTTTCATTTGTCTTTTGGTAAAAGACCACAAGCTATTTCTCCTGCAAGCGCTTAGACTCTCACGTTTGTTGTGGTTGTATTTACCCAGAATACCCTGCGCTATAGGCTTGATTCCTTCTTTCGGCCCAGTCTCCATTCTACTTGCATCCACATAAGCATTCAAACAGCACCAGAGTTCCCTTCAAGCATACTTTAGAGTTCTCTTTCTTGGTCAGAGTTAGTTTGTACATTCACACCTCCCCAAATGAACCAGACTTTCTAGGCAATTGCAGAACAAGTAGAGATTTTTTTTTTTAAAAAAAGCAGACTGAAAAGGGCTGGTGCAAATACACCCGAAGTTAAATTTTCATCAGGGAGACTGTCTGCAGCTGGTTTATATAAGTAAAACTGTTCAGTGCCAACCTGAAGATGAAAGTTTAAATAGCTTGAGTCCCTGAATGTGTGGGGTCTGCAAAGATTTTAGCTGCATATTTTTTGACTCTAGACTTGAAAAGGTCCTGGATGGAGGGATGGTCAGCTCTCCTCAGACCTAAGTGTTTGTTGTAGTTTGGCTGAATCTATAAATTCCTTTTATACCTCTGTGCAATTCTGGAAAAAGTCTTACTATAATATGCACTAAATGAGCACACAAAGAGCTCTGGTGTTATGATTTACCTCCTTGCTAATTGAAGGTGAAGCTTCAGTGCTTGAAATAAAACACTGCTGTGTGTCATTCTAAGAAAAAACCTCTAACAGGCTTTAGAATGAGATGAACAACATATAAATCACACTAGTGCAGTGATTCATGGTCTCCCTCTCAAATTAAGGTCATATTTTACCTGTGACTCCTTCCTAACTCGCTGAGATGACTAACACCAATCGGTCAACTTCTACCCCCATTCTGCCTTGATCCTTTCCAGAAATAAATGCTGCATGCAGAGCATGAAGCACAACCAGATCTACAACTGAATGGTTCAGATTGAAACATGTTCATGTGTTTGAATGGTCAAGTCAAAGTCCAGACCTAATTTCCAGTCAGGTATCTGTGATAAGGCTCAAGAATTGCTGTTCACAGGTCCTCCCCATCCAGCCTGACTATAAGCATGGGTGTAGCCTGTTTGAACTTGACAGACCGCAGTAAACCTTCAACCACTCTCAGAGAAGCCATGATTCAGCGTGGAGATAAGCCATTTCCTGTCACTTTGTTGCAGTTATAAATTAGGACATCTCCCATGCATTCTAAATTTGATCTTGATGTGATTCTGAACGACAACTTCACATATATGTCAATTAAATGTTGTTATTCTACAGAAATCCATTTGTTTTTATACAAAACATAGTCAGAACATCAAATTAAAGCATACAAAATGTATTAGTTATGTACCACCAGGGCCACCATACAATCTTACATCTACAAATGAAACCAGACTAAATACATACACTGAAAAAAAGACACACATATATTTTTTCCTCACTGTCTGAAGTAAAATCAAACCAAACTTTTATTGTTTTAGCTTACTTAGATTTACCCAAATTATTTATACAGTTTCTGTTAACTGCCAGAAAACTTGGTGAGAACATATTGTAGAATTTTTTTGAAACTTTCCTCTAATATCAAGGATAACAGTCTTTTAAAATGTATGACATAGGTCAAAATGTTTGAGTATCCTTCCACAAAACTTCTGATAGGTTAACTAAAACATTTGAGTTAGTTGGAATCACATGTGTGGATGTATTTTAAGGCTACACTTGAAGCATTCTTTTTTTTAAATTTCAAACATGATGGAAATTAACTGCTTTCTAGTTTGACATGATTGGAAGTTCTAAACAAAGCAACAAAGATATGAGGAAGAATGTTTAAAGGATGCTTAAAGATGCCACATTTATCTGTTCAAATAATATGCACATATAAACATGATGTGAATGTCCAACAATCGTACTTTTCTGGAAGGGGACGGGTTCTATGTCACAGAGATGAATGTATTTTGGCCCAAAATGTGCAGATTGACCCCAGAATAAAAGCTAAACGGCACGTGAAAGTGAGGAAGAAGTTTTGACTTCAAAAGAAACACAAGAGGCCTGTTTGCAGTTTGCAGATGAGCAAAGGGACAAAGATCTTAATTTTTTTAGACATGTCCTGTGGTCTGATGAAACTAACTGTTTGGCCATAATAACCAAACAATTAGTTTGGTTATTATGGTCAAACTAACCATAATAATGTCCTAATGTTCAAAACAGGAACAGTTTAAAACAGGATTACTTGTGCAATCCTAACTGTAAAGTTGTGGGCCTGTTTTGCTGCAGGAGGAACTGGTACATTTCATAAAATAGATGGCATCATGAGGAAATAATATGTAAAAATATTGAATCAATATCTAAAAATATCAGCTGGAAAGTTAAAACTTGAGTACAGATTGGTCTTCCAAATGGACTTTAACCCTAAGCATACAGCCCAGGCTTTTTGTCCCCTGCTGTGGTTTTCCCCACATGTGCCTGTTTTTCTACCATCTTCACTCACGTTTTCACAAAGTCTGATGTGGTTTCAAGCAGTTCATCATTCATGCTGCTTGTTACAACATCTGTCTGGCTGTGGTGCCAGGGCACAGGCCGTGCATGGCATTGTGAGCTGATGGCGTGGAGAAACAAAACCCTGAGGTCATTCTGCCTGATCAAAAGAGGGTTTCTAAACGGCGTTTAGCACACTTGCGCAGGGTGGGTCTGGTTGTTTTGGAAAGCCCTGCAGTATATTAACCTGTGTTTTTCTGCCGTTTGTGTGCGTGTGTGGAGAGATAGAAACAGAGAGCACGAGGTAAGAAGGGCACCGTGACTGTTATGAGCTCTGCAACTGAGGTGAGATATTCACTGGAAAGAAGCCAACTTGTTGAGTTCAGAGGGGTCCCTGTGTACCCTGCTCTGAACTCTTGCAGCTCCCTCTGTGTTGGGGGACAGGGAGGGGAGGGGCATCGAGGGAGTGGTGGTTAAAGAGGTGGTAATAGTGAATGAGCTACAAAACATGCACCGGCCGACCTCACATGTGCCAACAGAGTGGAAAGTGATGCTCCCACCCACGAACATACACTTTGCCCTTGGCCACCATCGGCAAAGTGGACATGTGTGTGTGTGTGTGTGTGTGTGTGTGTGTGTGTGCGTGTGGGCGTGTGTCGGTGCGTGTGTGTGTGTGTGTATGTCAGTGATAACGAGCTGTGACCCTTACTTTGAAATACAGTTTGCCCTTAAAAAACCCAGCTCATCAGCACATGTATTCCTGAATGTTATTTTTGCTAAATCCAATCAAATCTCAAGACGTTGACAGCTGAGTATAAAGTGCTTCGCCCCAGGTTCAAGTTAAGTCGTAAGTCTCTAACTTTGGCAAAAACAAATTTTTTTTTATCTAAAGCATGCATGTGACGAGAGTGGAACCAAAATTTTGCTCAACAGCAACTCCTAGCAACAATTGGAGAGGATCTGTGTATTTTTCTGCAAGTTGGAATATTGTGTCATAAAACAAAAAGTGTCTTGAAGACAGAAAACACTAAAATTTTGGAGCCGTGGTCAGAAAAATTGATCATTTTTTAACCCTGCAGAGACAAGAATTGACATTTAGATTTAGCAAGGCAGAGCAAAATGCAGAAAGAAGCATATTTAGTTTACAAACTAAGTCTTTATATAAAACTGATGTATTGCCTTGTGTTTGCAACCTCTTTAACCTGGTTCTTCAACTTACCTTAAAAAAGTAAAAACATTTTAATTGCTGCCAATACTTTTGTCATAACATTTTTTGTACTGTTTCATGTACATACTTGTTACTTTTACAGTTACGACTGTATGTAAGATGCTGTCCTGAATTTGAGTTATATTCCTTGCATCACATTCATCCATAAACAACTTTTTTCCTTTCGTTTATTTTCAGAAGATTGTTTATTTTAAAACTATAAAATCTTACTGGACTTAACATGAGCTCATGATTAAAAGCAGTCAGGAATCCAGTCTCTGAACACAGAAAATGTCTTCCTGGCTTGGAACCTATGGATGTTCACAAAAAAAACTTGGATTAATGAAATCCCACTGAAAAAGTTTATAAATTGGGTTTTACTTCTTCACTTTATAAACTGGACACTATAGTGATTTCCTTTACACTTCTGCATGAAGAAGATTTTAACTGCTGGCACTCAGTAGAAGCCCTTAAACAATATACCATGTTTGGTTACCTCTTGTTGCGTAAAACATAATTTTAGAGCTATTTTGGAGCTAATCTAGTTGACTTCAACAATCGTTGATAAAAATGTATTTTTAAACGTTTAAGCCAAATCTTTTCCGAAGGGAAAGTGTACAACCCTTTCGTACCAACAGTCAACTACTGAAACCTAATTTTCCAGGGTTTTGCTTCAGTCTTCAGCCTTTCTATGTTTAACTAATAAAGCATTTTCATCTGTTTTTTATAACTAACATGTTAGAATGTTTACTATCAGAGATGAATTCAGGGATGAGCATAGACATGCACCATGTGTAGGATGTAATGGTATTTTTCCAAATATGTTTGGTCAAGGTAAGGTTTTCCAAGAAATAAAATTTATCTGCGTTGCTGTTGTGGACAATGATCCAGTGAAGACTGGATGAGGAGAAGAACATGAACAGGATTCTTCAGAACTGTACTTCAATGGCTGCTTGTTACAGTCATTAACACATTAATAAAAATACACCTCTTTTAGTTCTCAGAATTGACATTGACATTGTCCAAAAATGGTATTCTATTGTCTATTGCAAAATGAGTCTGGCTAATTTGTATGTCAATCAACCTTTGTGCTCTTTGTTTGGTAACTTGACAAATCAAGTTCAACCCTATAACCTCTGAGAACCTGTAGACAACAAATGCCAGATTAACCAATTATGACGACCACATAAGTTTCATTGAACTGGTGTTAATGGCAACAAATAAAGAGAATGTTCTTAAAGAAATCTTTTCCATCCTTAGCATTTGTTAGGTGAGGCCCAATTGATTTTTTTGTTATGTTTGATTTTTTTCCATACAAGCCAATTAACTGGTAACTGGAGAGTCTGGAAGCTGTTTTGAAATGAAGTGTTTAGTACTTTTAATGCCTTTGCTAAGAGACTGTTGCAGGAACAACATGTTCCACTGCTGACAGGTTGCAGAAATAGACCTGCTCTCCTGGCCATTCATGCCTCAGGTTATTACTAATATGTTATAAGTGTTGACGCATTGCTCCAGTGAGCAGCAACAGTTAAGTCATTTTCTTCGTTTGCACAGTGCCTTACCACACTATTAGTACCCATTAAACTTTTACAAACTTTATTGCATGACGACCACAAACTTTGATGTATCTTAATGGAATTTTTTAGATGATAGATCAACACAACAACAAGAAAGTCTGTGTTAAAGGTGCAAAGCACATTAGCCTGGGGTGGCGGTTTGCCTTCCAGCAGGATAAGAACCTTAAGTATATAACCAGAGTTACAATAAAAGCATTCAGATTCATATTTTGAAAAGGCCCAGTCAAAGTGTAAATCTAAATCCAACTACGAATTTGTAGCAAGGCAAAAATAAGGTTTGGAAAAACAAAAACCAAGCTCTACACACAAACCCTGAAAGCATTTTATATAAAACCCTTAAAATTAAATGGTGGTGGTGGTGGGGGTGGGGGGCGTTTTATATTTAACACTCTAATATTCAGTTGAAAAACAAACAACAGAACCCTACATTACTCGCTTAGACACAATTTTTTTAATTCAGTTACTGTGGCAGTATCAGTTAAACTCTGTAGCACCAACATCAACCAGATGTATTACTTTGAAAGAAACACTGGTTCTTATTGGTTTCTGAGTCTGGTTTTTACTATTATCACTGATACAAATTGAACTGCCTTATTCAAAATTAGGTGAAAAACATGATACAATCTCGTAAAAAAAAAAAATTTTTTAAAGAAAATCTTACAAATAAACATTTAGGAATCTAAATATGTAAGATTTAAATCTGCCTATAGTTTCAAAAAGAAACTGTAGGGGTAAATATAAGCTGTCGTCCTTGATGACTTGCAGAGCAGGGAGAAATTTGAGAAATAGAACCAAAACATGTAATAAAAATTTCAAATAAATTCTGGAGGAGGTTGATAGGGTTGAAACTGGAGTTACAGTATGTTTTCTTTTAGCCTTGTTTGTCTTAACAGTTGACGCATGAAGTACATGCGTACAGTGTTTTCGGTGTTTGCATGGGGCCAGGCTCTCAGATCAGGTCAGATGATTGTCGGGGGGGCTTTGGGGCCATAGAGTGACTGACCTCTCCACAGATGTTATTACACGCAGGCTGCCTATCTGATCGTTATCCACAAACTGCATAATCATGCTAGTGTGTGTGCGTGTTTCTTTGACCCTTCGCTCCAGATCTCTGACTCTGTTTTTGCTTCTGTATTTCATCTAACACTATCGATTTCTCTCTTAACCTCCTCCTCAAGGTCTCCCACTTCGGGACTTTGATCTCAACTTTATAGTCGTAAACCTGTTGTGTTCTTTTTTTTTTTTTTTTTTTGTCTGTGAACAAAAGTCTTAAAAATCGGCTGTAAATAGTCTGACTTCTCCTTGGCCTAATTGTCTAAAGTCAGAGGAATATATGGACAGTTTAACTGCTGGTAAAAGTCCCTCGTAAAAATTGTGAGGTGTACTTACTATTAATAATGATTCAGCGGTGGTTTATTGAGTGAAAAATACTATTTCACTGAAGCGGAAGTCATTTTCTGAGAAAGTGCATCGTTAAACTTTAATTGTCTCTGTTCAGCTTTAAGTTGCGCCTCTGTGAGGCCATTTTACCTGCTGTGATTACAGTGTGTCAGCAGAATGAGACAATTTGGTGAAGTAGCAGCAGACAAGTTCAAACTGAAAGAAGAGAGGTTTAAACCAGAGATGCATGAATCAGTTAATCCCATGAAATGCTTTCCGTTCTCTAAATTCATAAAACTGAAAACGTTCACTTTTAACATTTTCTTTGACATTGATAGTAGTTTAGTAATTAAGTTTGTGGAAATGGTTTACCACTCAGTCCAAAGCTAGTACTTCTATCAAGAAACTGTTCAGCTATCGTTGTCTTCTTCTGCATAATTAGATCACAGGACAACAGATTCAGGAGGAAAACCCAGTCATTTCTCTTCTCAGTGATACTCGCCATCCAGTTGATACTGGAGGACCACCCGGTGTTCCCAGTCTAGAAAGGATAAGCAGTTCATTCTTAGGGCTTCCCAACAGAGCCTGTTCTGGTTCCTAAACATGATTTTTAACCAGTGTGGCATGTATCCATTGAAAAACAAGGTTCCGGAGTGCCACATCTGGTTCCAGATGGGCACAGCAGAATATCTGGTTCTTCTGCACAAAACTGTGTTATTACCCTGTGGGTCGGCCAAAATAAAGACAAAGAAACAAATAAGCACACTAGCAAATAGAGGCCAGAGAGGCGCACAGGGCATCCACCATCTTGCTACTACATTGCGTAACACTCATTGTTGATGACACATTCTTGGTTCCCAAAACAGGTGGAAATGAGCATCGGCTCTTAAGGAAACACTGACGGTTAGAGGCATGCGAACTGAACCTGTTCTAGAATGAGATTTCCATGGAGTTATGCCTGAAAAATCTCCAAAGGTTGACACACTGAAGAGACATCCTAATGAAATGCCCAAACCCCCTCAGCTCTGAAGGAGTATTTTCCTACCCTAAGCTTTCCCCGGGTGGAGGAGCTACTCACATCATTTCAAAGCTCCTTGATCTCATGATCCATGTCTCATGACCCCAGGTGAAAGTTGAAACATAGACCAACTGGTAAAATGAGAGCATTGGATTGGCAGGGGAGTTTTTGGTTAGTACTTGAGGCCGTGATTCGGTTCCTGAACGCTTTCCCACATGTGGGAGGAAGAGTTGAGGGCAGTTGCAGTGGCAAAGGTGGACTGCTGTAGTATTTTTGAATTGAATTGAATGAGCTTTATTATGAGAGTCCTTTCAATATGTCTGCTCTTGGGGCTTAGCACACCATGAGCTATGACACTGTTTAAGTCTCTTATTTTCCTAGCAGGTTTGTAATAACTAACACTATAAATGTAAGTGCAGTTTTCTTTTATTGTCTCCACGCCAACTGTTTCATTCTTTTTAGGAAAAAAGTTTTAGGATATTTGTAGAAGACAGTAAGAGAATATGTTTAAATGTTTATAAACCCTGAGAAATCAGACTTTTAGCAGACATTTCACTCTAAGACAATTGCAAGAGACCTTCATCAGGACATTAGACTGAGTTGAAATAATCTTTCATTCCGCAGGTGATGCTACTGTTATTGTCAAACCATGCAAGGTTAATGACCCTGAAGTTGTTATGATTACGGAGAATTTCAGACTCAAACCAATGTGCTCTTTAAACTACAGTTTTTTTCCTGCCAATGTGCAACCTAGTAACTTTCCAAAAACATCCCATAATTCAGAGTTTTTTCTTTGTTTCATTAGCTGTGCTACTTACTTTAAGTAGCCAGGTTTCAGCCACATGATTTTGATGATGCACAAACGTGACGCTATTTCGGATATAGACCAGGAAGTAAAATATCAATGAAGGCAACCGTTGCAGTGACTCCATATGCGCTTTATATCCAGTTTCAATACAAAGGTACAAAAAACAGATTAATAAATATGTTGGATGCGACCCATATCTTGTAGAGTTTGAAAGAACCCAAAGGTTCGCTGACAATCTAGACTGTTGAAATCACAAACTGCCTGGTCCCTAAAGATCCTACAACACCAAACAGCAGACATTAGTCTGTAAAAATCTGGAGGTGTTTAACCTTGTCAGGACCAGAACCTCAGTACCAAATGGCTCCACAAATAATATAGTTTGGTCTTTGCCATGGTGAGTGTTTTTTCACATACTGTTCAGTTAAATTGCTTGCAGTTAGTTGGAGTAGCTATAATGTCAACAAACTGGAACACACCTTAATGGCTATATTACCCTGAAAGTTGCTTGTTTCAAGGCAATAGTTACAATAATGCTGGTTACCTATCTTACCTTGACTGTTTGATGTCCTGTTTCCACAGATCACCTCTGACTCTAGGCTCATGGCGCCAGTAAAATGCTCCTCTAGGATGATATGTATGTGCTCAACTGATTGTTTAAGATCCAATATATCCTGTGCTTATTCCAACCATCTTTGTTGTTCTTCCTTTAGCTTCATCGTCTGCTGTCATTGAGATGCCTCTAATTAGTGCTTAGATTGTTGGTGATCGAAGTTAATCGTTACAGCCTACCAATGCAATGTTACCCAAGGAGGTGAGGCAGCCTAAAACATCCAAATGAAGTTCATTTTAGACTAATGGAAGCTTAACAATCAGTGTCAAGTAAAAGAGCATTTAACGCCAAAGTTGGATAGCTAACCTACTGCTGACGAAATGGTCGCTGCAGACAATGACATCAGCAGATGCCGCTCCTCCCGACAGCTGACGTAGATTTAAAATCCACTTCTTATGGGGTTGTTCTGTGAGCTTTTTACATGTTTCATAATTCTAAACTACCTTTGGCGCCCTGCAATAATCCTTTCCATTTTCTTTATTAGAACAAGTGGAGCAGCCATAAACTGTGCCATTTTTTCAAACGGAAGATCCTGAGCTACTTCAATGCATGCCCTCCATTTGTATTCCATGCTCTCGCGGTACAGCTACGCTATGTCACATGAAAGCAACCTATTGACAGCTCAGACCTTGAAGATTGTAGGTTGTACGTGTCCTCTGGTGTTTAAGAACAGTCTCTCCCTTCTCTGAAATTTAAACAAAGAATAGTAGCTACTGTTCTTAACGACTGTCAAATGTCACACAACAAACAGTTTTTAAAATTCTCCTTTGATGGGGTGAGTATGATATCCCAGTTTAATTCAATTTCGGTGAGTTGAGTAATGCAGACTCAGAAGACTCAAAGAAAGACTCAGAACAAATCTTTAAGAAATTGATCATCCTGCTGATTTGATTAAGAAAAATATTGGTTTGTTCACTGTGTACCCTTTGTTCAGTTTCAACAAGCGTCGTTTTGCTGCACGCACACAACATTACTTTACATACAGTTACCAACTCGGTTCTGAATCCAGAGAGCAGAACACGTCGGCAGCCATTTCAGGTTGACCTTTCCGGGGCTGATAGAGCTGCTGTTAAAGTTTCCGCCATCTTATTGAGTGAGCTGACGGAGCTGGAGCAGAAGTTGGATTCAAGAAAAACAAAAATCACTTCTGAATCACTGAAGCTCTTATTGGCTTGATCTCCTGTGATTCTGTTTCTGGAAACTGACGGGGCTAAAGGTACCACCTTCGAATTATACTTCCTCATCTTTCTTTTTCTCAGTATTACTTCAGCCATTTAGAACTTCATTGTTGTTGTTTTTTTGTTTAAAAATCTTGAATTTAAATTTAAAACAGAAAAGGATAAAGGTTGTTGGATTTTTAATAAAATTAACTAATACCTATAACCAAGTAACTTTTCAAATCAATCTTTAAAGCTGGGGTATGTAACTTTTAATAAAAAAAACTATTTTTCTACATAACTGTCACTATGTTGTAACAACATAATATGAGACAAATAATTTTTGGAAGGATTGATGTCCTCAGCCTCTTCCTAATGCTGTTATTGCCATCTGAAGAAATGCACTGCTTCAGGTCAAAAACAACCAATCAGAGCCAGGAAGAGCGTCTTAGCGCTTGCAATAATGCTCGTGTAAGCACTGCTTAATGTGCTAATGACGGAGAAACAACTTACCATTCCATGACAAACCATTTATCGCCATCATCGGTGACCATGCTAACTGGTCTCAGCATTCATGGGGAAAATATGTAGCAGAGAGCAAGGTGGAGTCTATGGGCAGTCCGTACACAAGCATGATTGACAGTGCTAAGTCCTACTGGCTCTTATTTGTTGTTTCTGACTGAGATGTGTATTTCTGTATTTAGCTCTGGGAGCACTGGGAGAAGGTAGATCAGTTCATTTTTTAAACATACAATATGTCTCAAACTATACTGTCATGACATAGTGAAAGTTTTAACAAATTTGTGAAAAACATTTTTTATCAGTTGCACACCCCATCTTTTAAAGGATCCATGACTAGTTGAGCATGTTGACCTGAATATGTTGTAGTTTCCCTATTAACCCAAAAGATGTTGCTTGTGATTTGTAAAAACTTACTTCAAAACTTGTAAATCAGTATCAGTTTTTCCCTACTGATGCAGCCATTTTTCACCTGTGTAATGCATGCTGAGCTGATGATGCAGGCAGGTTATAGTGGATTCAAGTCCATAAACAAAACATAGGAACTGAAGGTCATAGGATGATGAGGGCAGCTCACAAAACATGTAGAATAGTTAGAGCAAACTGCCTCAAAGTCTTTCACGTCAGCTTATACACAAGATATCTGCACTGTTACATCTTTAGCAGGAGCTAACATGAAGTCAAAACAAATCAAAAGATAATAAATAGAAGTCACACAAAATATAATATCAGATTGAATTTAACATGCTGCAGACTGTCATTAATCAGTAAAAATTCAAATGACAAAAGTGAAAATATGTACTTTTGTAACATAAATGTTCTGGAACATTTTCTGAGTGAGACTAAATTCAAAAGCAATTTTATTTCAATTTCAGACTATGGAGCAAAGTCGCAAAAACATCTGACGTTCTTATCAGTTTTATCAGTTTTTTTTTTTGCTCAAAGGGTCAGAGGTTTAAAAAAACACTTTGTTGATGCCGCCCATTTACGGTAACATGCAAAGGGCCAACTCAATGATGGGTGGGAGGTGTGTGTATGTGTGTGCCGCCATCTGCATGTTTGTTTGACCCAAGCTGTGTTTCCAGCGGAAGTCAGGACTCTGTGGTCTGCTGCCTTGTGGAGAGCACATAGAAGAAATGCATCTGTTTATCATTAAAGAGCCGATCTGTCAACACGACCTGATCAAAAAAAACTTTTACACATTTTGGCAGCAGTGTGGGTGTCTGCGGGGGTGTGTACTGTGTGTTGGCGTGGACACAGGCATTTGTCCACCTTGTCTTTGTGCAACGAGAGGTCTTTCACCAGGGCAACTAGTAGCTTGTTGTGAAATCATGAGTTCTTTCGTTTGGACATGTGCATGCATGTGTTTTTCTGTTGTGTAATATAATGCAACAGCTGTGCAGGACGCTGAAAAACACTTGAATTTTTGATTATAGTTTTGACTCGAGTCAGAGTGGGAATAAAATATCTTTCCATGAGTGTTCTCAGTTTTCCATGTTGCTACACAGAGGGTAAAAACCTCACAGAGACAATAATTAGCTTGTAAACATCCTCACAAAAAGAGATCGGATTTTCTGAAATAGACTTCTGTAGATGTTAGTATCTTATCTAGAAAATTGCTCTTCAAATGACCCAAATTTATTGAAACTAGAGTCAAGTTACCAGCCTGCAAGACAAAACAAAAGTTTCAAAATTTTATTTTGTGGTTAAAGTAAAATTTCTACATTTTGTTGTGATTCAGGCTGTTTGTTTTAACACTTTACACTATGTACACTTTGCATTCCTACTACTTATATAGAAGTCTAGGGTAGAATCATGTTTGTCTAAAGTACATTGCATTTGTTCCATGTTAGGCACCTACTGCAAAAGAGAACATGTTAAGCAACACACTGAGTGTATCTATGGGATTGAAAATTACTCAACCTGCTTAAATTACCAGAAAACCTAATTAAAAATAATTATCTAATGCAAAGATTATAACACATAACATTATTTGAGCTGGATTATCCTCCAGGATAATCCTGGAGGAAAACCTGTTACAGGTTCCAAAAGATTTGAGACTGAGGAAGAAGTTTGCCTTCCAGCCGGAGAACAACCCTAAAAGTACAGCCAAAACTATAATTAATGTTCGAAATGCATCTGTGTGTTAGAACAAATTAGTCCAGACTAAAATCCAACTGAAAACCCCAGGTAACATGTGAAAATAGAGATTCACAGACACTGTCCATCCAGTCCGACTGACCTGGAGCTATGCAGCAGAAAAGAATGGGGAAACTTTCTGTCTACACAGAAAGCTACACCTGAACCGATGTGCAGCCAATAGAAAAAAGTGGCTCTGCATAAAAACAAGTCAGGGGAGCTCAATATGTATGTTGGCTGTGTTTTTGGACTTCTATTTCTACTTCTACTTTAAAGTTATACACTACATTATGTTATTCTATAGAATAAATTCCCATTAATATACATGGAAGCTTCTAGTTCCTACATGATAAAATACAAGAAAAGTTTCTGTGGTATGAATACATTTGAAAAGCACTGTAATGTGTAGACTGATTTGATTGCTTGCTGGGAGTGTTTATCAGTAGTGTGTTTTCCTAACCAACATCCTTTTATCTGTTTCCATCTTAACTTCCTGCCAGTTTGTTTTCACTGGCACACCATTTACCAATTTAATGGTTAAAGTTTAGACATGACTCCTTCCACACGTATGACTCCGATTTCTTCTTATGTAATATTTTCTGTTTTTATTGCTTGTCAAGCTTTCAGAAGGGTTGGTTGCTGCTCAACAACATTCCCCACTTTTTATTATAATCATAAACCAAGGCAAGTTTCTAAGTCAAGGTTTAGCCTCTTTTCTTATATAAGATGGACAAAGAGTGCCTGTGTACACATTCAAAGGCCTCTGTGGTAGCCAAACAAAAAAGACCAAGTTAATAGATTTCAAAGGTTCTGAAAGTTTTAAAACTTACATTGTTACATGATCTTTCATGAATAAATCCAAGATGAAGAAAGAGGTATGTCACAGGAATGGTCAAAGTCAATATTGTTACTAACAAAAGAACTCGACACATTTACAAGGTTTGCTAGTATTGATTCAGGACTAGTTCCACAAAATTTGCTGAGACATTCGGGGGAAAGAAAAAAAATTCAGATTTTGTCAATTTCATCAGAAATTCCACCACATGTGAGAGTTTGTAAATAAGATAATTGCTGTTTTTGTTTGTGGTATTAAAGGATCTGAACAAATTTTATGATACTGTTGTTAAGAAACAAACACCAGCACTGAAGAACAAATATTTCCCTATTTTTTCTTACACACGAGTTTATCTCAATAAATTAGAATATAATTAAAAAGGTAATTTATTTTGGTATTTCAATACAAACTGTGAACCTTATTACATAAATTTAGCACATATTGATTGATACCAGGACATGGGCATCAGCCTAAACTGCTACAGAGATCCACAGCTAAGGTGGGAGAGTATGTCAACATGGACACTATGCATCATAAACTGTCCTTTATGGAAATGTGTCAAGAAGAAAATCATGAGAAACTTCCATTTTTAGTTTAGTCTCATTTACATGAGAGACCTGTTTCAAAAACATAACAAACACATCACCAAAACAAATAATTAAGAAATTTAATTCAATTAATTAAGCAATGACATATTAACTGAAAACATGAGGAAATTTCTTTCTCACTTTGTCTTAAAAGAAATTTCAATTGAATTTTTCCATAAATGACTTCCCTTTGTGGTGCTCTATATGTAGTATATACAGGTACACACAGACACACACACACCCCACACGCACACGCACACACCCACACACCCTAATTTGTATTTCTACTCATATTAGGTCTTTGCATTAACTTCCATTCATTTTTCATCCAGTTCTACAGCCTAACCATGACCTTCACTCTAAACCTAAACTGAACTAAACTCAATTCATACCGTGGTCTTAAACCAAGTCTTGGCCAAAGTACAAGCTAAGGTAGGAAAGTACTAATTGGGTCCCAGTTTTGGGTCCCATAAGGAGCAGTTGGTGACCACAGTGTAGTATTTGTCATAAAAATGGTCCTTACAGTGTATCAGCAAGGCCAGACAGACACACACACCTACACAAAATGAATCCAAATGGCTGAAGGTCATGCTAACACTGGTTACTATCACATCAATTTGTTGCTGGATTCAGTCTTACTTTAATAAAATCACTTGTACAATTCAGATTCCTTCTTAACATATCACTTTTGCTGAGCAAATCTGAGCTGGCGCATGAAGGCAACCAGCAGGTTTACCTGAAATTCTGCAAAAGGAGATGTGAAAATAAACCACTTCCCCTCCCCCGGGCTAGGATTTAAATCTCTTTTGCAATTCCTTTTTTTTTTCTTTTTTTGGTCTGGCCAATGTGTTGTTGCTAACACGCAAGGTTAAATGTCCCATGATGACAAAGCAAATGTGGCGAGGCAATGACCCAGAGGGCTGCGACCCAATTTAACCCCATATTTGTCCCTCTTCTTTAGCACTGTAAAAATCAAATCTCACCCAATCATTTTTTTTGGTTTAAGAAAACATCCCTTTTTGTGCTTAGTAGCTGTGCTGATTAAAAATGTTTTAAACATAGCAGTGTTGTGAACATGCCGTGTGTTGACTTTTATACATGGCCTTTAACCACACACAGACCTTGATAAGTTTGTCACTTCTGCCTCTTTAACAGCTGACACAGATTCAGTATGGTCTTCTTGTTTGGAGTTTTACAAATGGTGAACTCAGTCTTTGATGGGCAAAGAAAGCACACAAAAACACTGCCAAGTGTTATAACACAGGCTAGAGTTACTTTACCTTTGGTTTCTCAATCATTCTCTTTACTTTGGAGAAGGACCAAGTGTTGTTCACCTGAAATGTGTAGAGATGAACTCAAAACAAGTCGTGTTGGGTTTGTGGCTAGAGGAATGAGATAAAGGACCTTTGCACAGACCGAAAGAGTTCAACCGTAAATTCGCTGAGAACAAAGATGGCATTAAGGTATCAAAAACAGAATTTCTGTTTTTTTAATTATCATCAAATTCAATTCTATTTTAAATGATGTCACTTCACAGTACATGTTGTATCAAGAAACTTTGCAAAACACTCAATTCAATCCAACCACACAGACATATTCCAAGTCAAAAACATACATTCCAAATTGATCCAAGTTTTAAAACAATTCAGTCATGTTCATTTTAAATAATTTACTGAACCATGTGGTACTCCACAAGTATCCCTGGAGTGGTAAAAATAATTTATAAAACAATACAACAGTCTTAAATGTAGATACCTTTAAAGATTCCTAAGGGGAGTTAAAATAAGAAAAGTTGAATAGTAATTATGTCAGTGGTAACATCTAGACTGACTAAAGAAAATATAATCAATTTGTCTGCCTATTACAAATGTATTTGAGTGAAAAGCACTGCACTTTGTTCCAGTGTTTTAAATAATTTAAAGGTAAATATGAGACCTATGTTTTATGTTTTGTGTGAATATTTTATGATGAGACCTATGTTGCTCTTATTAAGTGCTTAATGTGATGAGACCAAGCTAATTACCCCAACCAAATCCAATTTCTAGCTTCAGCCAAAAATGTTGTGTGTGTTTTGTTTTTTTAAAATAAAGCCAGAGGGAGAAAACAATTCAGAGTTTTAAGGAAGGACGAGATTGTTTTTTCACATGGAAATAAAAAAGAGAAAGAAAACAGGAAATAGTTGACTGACTGTCCAAAAATACGTTTACAGGTCTCATAAAGTGAAATCAACAACATAAAATCCTCATTGTGAATGTTAAAAAAACCCATTAATTACGAGCTTAACTAGACAGTTTTTCCTCTCCATGTAGTAGTAAATAAGGTCATATAATGTGGCATAGTTATGTTGCTCAAAAGCGCCAGCAGAGATCTGTCCTGCTGAGTGAGTTGTTGACTGGTATTCTGCAGGTTGAAGGTATCAGCACAACAAAACACGAGGCGTGTTTTTCATGCCTGTTGATTTGAAAGACTGAACAACTTTAAAATTATTTTTTGCAAACAACTAAAAAGTAAAGTTGTAAGAAAAAAAGCTTCAAGTAAAAAATCCACAAAGGAGTCATTATCAAGAAATTTTACTTTAAGTTTGAAAAAGAAACAAAATAAAATGGTATTTATATGATGACATGCCAATTAGTGATATTACTACATAAAAAGTGGGCTTGAGGTATGATGCTACTTTAGAATAGAATAGAAAGTTTTTTTTTCTTTTTACCAGTGAAACGTCACGTCTAACATATGAATATTCCCTTGAGTATGAAAATACTTGAAATATTTGTCCCAAATGACTGAAGTATGAAATAATCAGACTAAACATTGACTTAAAGCATTTTGATCTGAAAATAAACAAAAACTATGAATAAAAAATAAAATTCCTAAGTACACATAAAAAATTTGCCGTTTCTGATTACAAATCATAAATAAGATCCTTTAGGTGGATTTTGAAGTGATTTAGATGCCAAAATAATCCCACCTATGTATATAATATGACAACACAAGCAGCTGTTTTTTATCTTATGATTTTTTTATTTACCGTTTGTGTCAGTTATTAAATGTATTTTGTCTTGTATTCCCCAGCTTTTACAACCTATATTCTTTTTTTATCCTTCTGGATCAGTCCTGTACTGGCTAGCAAAGCCTATCGTTCCAGTAACAGTTTTTGTCATCCTTTCTCTCAGTTTGCAGTAAAAGTCTCTGTTTTTAGAATCCTGTTCCATTTGTGCACTCAATCTTTCTGGTAAATACTATAAAAGAAAATTAGTTTGGCAAATAATCTGGAAAATAAATTAAAGCCAGACGGTTCTTTGTCTGGACACATCTTAAACACAATAAAGAGGGCCATCTGCTTATAGTAATATCGGTTAAGTAATAAAACAATAATGTGTAATGCTAGTTATTACATCAATATATTTCCTCTGGGTCTAATTCAGCTCTAGCTTTTATTATCAGAATAAATTCCACCCCAGTGTTAAAAGTTTTTTTTTGTACATTTATTATTGTATTTTCTGTTTGGTATTAGTTTTGAAGAGTGCCTAGAACTTCTTCTTTATGTCTGTTCTTGAAATGATTTTGAACATTTGGCTCCACCTACCGACAGAATGAAAATACACATGTAATTTACATGAACATGTTTCATCTTTTTCACAATCGGGACAATTTAAATGAATCTGGATAACTAGTATCTTAAAAAAATAAATGAATTAAATAAAAATAACAAAAAGTTACAAATAATTACAATAATAGTAATAGTAATAATAATTCTATTTACATATAGCAGATATATGTGTTTAAAATTCTTTTTGCAAACAGAAATCTTAAATTGTGATCAGATAAAATGCCCTGAAATTTATAGTTCTAATATGACAACATGCAGAAAATGTTGCAGTATGAATAGTTTTGCAAAGGCTCTGGACCTGGAGCTGCTGCATTTCCTAGGTAAACAGCGCCCTCTACTGTGTTGGACTGAAAATTATTCTGATACCAAAAGTGATTACAAATAGATTTGTTTAAAATATGTCATTGTTAAATTTTAACATTGAAAGTAACAAATTAGTGGTTTAAAAAATATATGTAAAAATTATTTATATATCAAATATTATCCAGGTACAACAAATGTATACCTTTGACTTACAGAATCCGAATCAGGTTTATTGTCAAGTGTTTTTGCTTGCTGTTACTAAAATAAGAGATGCATAAACATGTTTATAGAACAAATGTGCAAATAAAAAATAATGTATTTCTTGCCTCGCAGACATATTATACAGCATTTTGGGTGGGATAGTAGAAAAGCTTTTGAGATAAAAATTTTACCGATTGTCACTGTATATCTTGTATTAATATTTATGATTGACATACTGTGGAAACCTTCGAGGGCCTGGAAAACGTCACTGTGATAAGTGGCTTTAAAAGTGACCCTAACTTGATTATATCTCTCATTTATAATAAGTTACATTCCCAAAGACAAACACCTACATCTGGAATAACAGCTTCTTGAAGCTAACTCACACGGGTTAGAGTTAGGCTGGGCTATTATGGTATTTACATTTAAAGCATATTAATATGTATTACTGCTGTCATGGAAACAACTGGGAAAAAGAGTAACAGCAACAACTTATGCAATACCAAGTGTTTGGATTTTGGAAACATCATACTTAAGTGTTTATCGCTACGACGATAAACTATCATAAAGACAAATGATATGATAACTGCATATCCCTAAGTGGAAGCTGTTTACAGGGTCTGTTAGCCTACACATAGATCTGTACAAAAGGTTTCAAAGTTCAAGCTTTCTGCTTGTTCTATAATGCCTCCGCAGGTGGGCAGTATGCATTAGAGTATGTAATGTCCCAACCTTTCTCTGACTTCACATGTGAAGTCAGAGAAAGATCATTTATTGTCCTCTTTGCTCCTGACAACCATGACGTTCCTCTTTTTTGCATTATATTTAATATCAAACTCCAATCCACACTGAAAGCAAAGCAGTTGCTGCAGACCAGCACTATATAGACAAAAAGAGAATCACAAGATCATCAGCATGCATCAGGTGGTTGATGGTTCTGTTGCCAACCTGAAATTCAGTCTCACATTGATTCAGCAGCTTAGATAAATCACCCATATACACGTTAAAAAGCGAAGAAGACAAGATGCTGCCTTGTTGCACACTTTACCCACATAAAAAGATGATACAGAATTTTCCCCAAAAAACTGGTGAGCATATCAATACACTAAGATTCTTAAAAAATATTTAAGATTTTCTCTACAAGCAATTTATTAAACACATTTTCATAATTTACATGATCAAACGCTTTTGATGCATCAATAAAACAGTTAAAAACTGTGGCATTATGCCTATTGTATAACTGTAAGATCTCATTGAAACCAAAAATGCACACATCAGTGCCAATGTTTTGATTTAATTGTGGTAGTTCAACTAAAATCTCAACGGGTCAACATTATGAAATGTAGTTTTAGGTCAGGCTGATTAATCTAAAGAGACAGAGCGGTTGAAGGTGAGTGGTGAGGTCTAACGGAAAAGAGGTAAGGAATGAAAGAAAGGACAAACGGTAGAAGGGTCAGGGTTCATTTACTGAAATGTTTTGACTCATTCTATTACTAAATTAAACAAAAAATACAAATAAAACAACATATTAGAAAGAATAATCTTTAGTTTAGATTTAGTGAAGACTTTTTTTCAGGAGAACAAAACTGATTGTTATAAAAACAATTAGTGGAAATAGGTCAAATCAATAACACACTCAATAATATTCAATAGGTGGAGTGGAGTAAACTGATAATTTTTCATGCACTTAAACATTTAACAAGTGTAAACAAGAAATTAGAACTACTTTCAATTGTTCTAATTTAGAGACAACCAAACATAATGATGGTGAATGCATCGTAATCAGACTGAAAAAGCATAATTTTTAAAAAAATTATCCCCACCTTTAAACAAAAATGATTGACTGATATAACATAAATATTGTCATTTTATATCCTCACACCTTCACATATTAAATCCTTTCATTACTTTTTCTCTGATGTCACACATTATTCACACTGCATTTGGTCCCGACGTGAATGGAAAAACTACCATTTATAAGACATGCTTTTCTTTAAGACAGTATAAAGTAAGACACATAAGCAAACCCTACACTGTTTTAGCTTCATAAAAGTTTTTCCATTTTTAAAACGTTGACTTGGGACCAACGCAAGCATCCAGGGGGGAGCGTATGCGTCTTTGTGTGTGAGGACAAGTTTGAACCCCAGTTTTTTGTACAGATACACAGCAGCCATCTGGGTGGAGGTGGTCCCTAGCACCAACTTAGAGAAGCCTCGCTCCTTACAGAAATCAATCACAGTCTGAGTCAACCTGCGGCCCAGTCCCATCCGCCTGGACTTTGGCGAGATGCTCATTCGGAACATTTCCCCGTGCTTCTCATTCCCACTTCCTATACACAACACAGCCACCATCCCGATGACCTGCAGTTGCCCCGTCGACCTCAGCCTCTGCCACCCAAAAGCAATCATCCGGTCTGCTCAGGTACGTCCCGTCGATGTCCTGCATGTCTGTCTTAAGTTTCATTGCGACATACCTGGCGAATAGGTCGTAGGAGCAGCAGTAGATGAGTCCCACCCAGGCTGTTGGCAGCAACAGAGCTGTATACAAAGAGCCGAGGAGGTAGCCAACCAAACCCAGAGACAGAGTAATAGTGAGGTGTAGAGGGCTAAGACATGGCATTCTGAAAACATGGGCCGATGTGCTCCCTGATGCCGCTACTGAACAGGCGCCGCACCAGTGTCCTTGTCTGAGGGACGGTAGCGGCGGATCACCAGCTCCATGACTACAGGAAAAAGCAAAAAAAAAGAAGCATCAATTGCCAGTTTTTTATTATCTATTTGGTATCTTTTCCAGAACCAAATTATGGAGAAGCAGGCATAGAGTCTCTAATTCTCCTCAAATGTAGAACAAACATCCAGAAAACTACAAAGATGCTGAAATACTGAGGTCCTTTAAATCAAGGCTAAAACTCCACCTGATTAGAGTTGCCTTTGATTCCTAGTAATTGGCTCATTGATCGATATATTTGATACTTATTGCTAATGTAACACTTAAAGTTTATAGCTTGTTGGTTACTGTATAATGTTTAGTGGAGTAAAGCACTTCGAACTGCCTTGTTCAAAGTCAAGTCATGCTTAACTTAACTTTGTCAATTCGCATAAAAATATGATCCTTATGTAATAACAGATCTAAATTAATGCACCATATTCAAATGGAGTATACTAAAATACTTTGTCACCTTTACAGAGTAAGATCTGGACAGAAATAGAGCTGGAAATCAAATTATTTCAACTTCTGCAGAAAGGACTATTATATATTTCATTAGTGTTATTTTAGTCAGCAGCATGAAGCGAAGCTGCCAGGCTACTATGGTTGTGCATCATTCTCCAATCCAATGTTTTAATAGGTTTGCAGTTTTTATTAGTCTTAATATTTAGTTTTGACTTTAGATTTTCAATTCTATTTTAGCTTTAGGTACTTTTTACCATTTGTTTGATAAATTATTATTATTATTATTATTTTAAATGCTGGTTTCAGTTCTAGTTTAAGTCTGTTTTGTAAGATGAGTTACGTAATATGGGGCAAGACTGAAATAGTAGAAAAGTAACAAAATAAATCCCAGAAATTGACAATATGTTTTTTTTTTGTATGTACTCATTTAAAACAGAACAGCTATAAATCTCTGCTGCTGAAGCTGCTGCAATGTACAATGTTTTAAGTGTTTGGCTATCACTTAAGACACTGACTGAACTAGACTGAATGTGAATGGGCGAATCAGACGTGATCGCCTATTTGTGGGTTTGTTACCCTTTAATAATGTCACTTATTTCCTTTCACTACAAGACATTTCTTTTTATCTAAATTGCAGTCATATTCAAAGTTATCTCAAATTGAACTTTGGCACTTTCTCCCAACTGTAGCTGGCATGTTAGGTGTGGACGGACTGCAGCAACACCTGACTGAGATCTGCCGACATAATGCGGCAGAGCGAGGAAAGAAACTAAACTTTATATAATGTCAGACACAACCATAAACTAAGCTATAAATTCAGTTAATTTTATGAACACTTGTTAGTTGTTCTTTTTTTTTTTTTACAAACTCTCATTTTTATTTTTATTTCAGTTAACAAAAACATTTCAATGCAATAAAGATGTGAACGTTTCAAATACAGTTTCCTTATGCTAAATGATTTCGAAATGCAATATTTCACTTCCCTAATATGTTGTTTGTAGGACTTGTGGATTTAAGAATAAGAAGTTGAAGATTTCTTTTTAAACCAAGTATATAATCAAGTACAAAATGGTAGAACTGCAGCGTAAAAATAATGAAAGCACGGGGGTACTACCTATTTCAGAAAAGATAACCAGTGTAGCTGGTAGAAATACTTAAGTCGTGCTGTATTAAATTCCATGATTTCTCTGTCAATGCCAAACTGCACAAGCTAGCCTGGGCTGTGTAGTAGCTCGTGAGCTAGCGGGCCACAAAGGAAACAAAAAGATTAATCATGTTTTTATGATTAATCATCATTAATCATGTTTTTATAGTCAAATACGCAGTAAACTCGGGTCAGCACAAAGTTTACGGAGCCAAACTGAAGTGCGTAAAAAAATCACAAACAGCATGAAGAGCAGCTTTTTTCCCCCCGGTCACCATAATTTCTTAAATCTGAATGCTAACCTAACTTAAACTCCTGACTGGGATTAAACAATTGTTCGGTTATGTTAAACTCACCACAAAAATACTTCTCGGACCCTTACTGTACTCTACGCAAACTTCCTCGGTTTGTTCAGTTTATCGAATAACAACTCTGTAATCCGACCGACGAACCCTACCTGCTTAAGACAACAACCCTGGCAAACACCGTTTGAACTTATATTTAGGTTAAGTTAAACTTTAAACTTTTGCAGTTTAATGAACAGGACGTACACTGCTATTCTGTATTTGACTTTGGTCAGAGTACACAAGCGGCAGAAACGAGAACACTGTTTGTTTTTCCTTTTAAATCCACCTCTACTCACCTGAAGTTATAGCTTGTCTATCAGGAGCGCAACTCTGTGATATCGGTAGTAAACTGAGAGTAAAAGCCGTAAAATGTTAAGATATGTCGGTAAAGGAGGAGGTCAATGATTAAATCACAAACTGTTGCAGATAAGCGATCAAAGCAGGCCCGGGGTAAAAACTTACATTTGGACCGCTTTCTCAACTTATCTGTCAGTCATTTAACCATCCTGTTAAGTTTCTTTTTTCAGGTACAGTAATAATATTCGTGGGTCAATTTGACCCGAGGAGTGTTAAATCATGCAGTAGTGTCAGAAACCAAAAAAACCTTCCAAAACATTTTTGTATCTGATTATTAACTCCAATACTAACCATTTCAATCAATATTTGTGCAATGATGTTTTTTTATTTCTCAGAAATTAAGGATCAATAACGACAATCTACACATTTACTCATTTGGACATAAAAAATTTAAATTACATTTTTTTTATGTCCACTGAAAAAAAAACCTAGACACAAAAAAACAATAATTTCCTTAAAATTGATCTTTGGTCAATTTCTTTATATTACACTTTTTTTTTTAATGGGTGATCTTTATAATTGAACTTGAGACACACATACTGTTCAGGGTCAAATTGACCCGTTGATTAAAATCAAGATAATTCAGTCATGCAGAGAGTATTTATGTTTTCCTCCACTTCTGCTGAGTGTCACTCAGTGTGGGTGGAGTTTGTCCACGGGAACAGAAAAGACTCCCGTCAAAAATTCTATGAACACCTGCTTTCTCGCAGTTTCCTAGTGAAGTAAAGAGAATAGTGAGAAAGTGTGTTGGCGTGCGTGGGGGTGTGCATGTATGTGTGTGATGAAATATGGTTCATAGCTGCAAGGAAACATATAGAATTGGACATTTTTTAATCTTATTTTGCACTTTAACTTGACTGCCAGGTCAAATTGACCTGAACAGTATCTATGTAAAAAGTAGACCTAGGGGGTGGTGCAAATGTGTAAAATGAATAAATTTTCAATTTTTTCAAAAGAAGATGGTTCCCCACCATCCTTCCAGTTTTTAATGATGCGTTGGACAGTTCTTAACCCAATTCTAGTAGTTTCTGCAATCTCCTTAGATGTTTTCTCTGCTTGATGCATGCCAATGATTTGACCCTTCTTAAACAGACTAACGTCTTTTCCACGACCACAGGATGTGTCTTTTGCCATGGTTGTTTAAGAAATGAGGAGTTACTCATTGCATCAGCTGGGGTTAAATAACTTGTTGCCAGCTGAAAGATAATCGCCTATGCAGTACTTATCCAATAGGAGGCTTGTACCTATTTGCTTAGTTAAATCCAGGTGGCGACTTTTTTTTTGGCCAGGCAGTGTATATATATATTCTGATGCATTTGACTTTCTGAAGTGACATACATTATTGCCTTCTTTCTTTTTATTCACCTAAAACAAATTATTTTGCTTGAAGGTGAAAGAAAATGTGTTTAATATCCAAATTTTTATGCAAATTTGTTTTAAAAGTCAGCGACAGCCAGGGACACAATAAGGCAGAAGGTGGGTTGTTGGATGCCTTTAGTTTTTCACAAAGCAAAAACAACCAACATGTTTCCCAGACAGCAGCAGACGGCGATGAGGACTTCCAACACGGTAGAAATGTCTTCTCCAGTGTTCATGGTGCTGACTGTCAGCAATAACTCTCAGGGTAAAAATGAGCGAATTCATGATGTTGTTCAGGCCATTTTTAAGCTTTGAGGAAGTTCTCAGCCTTTAGTTTTAGATATATAATTTGAAACTAAAGCGGTATATTTGGATTATTACCATATTGTGAAACAGATGAGGAGATACTTTACCACATATTTAATAAAGAACAACTTGATTCTTCCCTCCAAAGTGGCTCATGGGCACAAATAAAAATGGAAATTATTAGATATTTTTAAAAATTATTAATCATTTATTTATAGCAGGAACATCTTGAGACTCACAATCTCATTTAGGAAGATACCTCTATACATCATACAACAATAGCAGTGAAAACAGTAATAGTGAAATCCACTAAACAATTCTGAAAATCTATACCATATGCACCACCAAAGGAAAGATTCCCACTGATAACAAATTTGGACACATTTTTAAATCCCTTTATGAAACTTTTGATCTCCCCAAGTGTTTGGAGACCAGATTGGAGAGCTTCTGGCTCTGCTGAAGCAAAACCTGAGAAGGAGAATTATTTTTTTGCCAAGCTTATTATGCACTGATGGAACAATGAGCGTAATAAATTCCTGAGAGAGAAGGCTCATGTTTGTTTTATGCAGTATAATGTAACATGACAAGTATGAAAGAACCAGATGGAGGATGGATTCATAAGTGATGGTGTACCGAATGTAAAAGTCTAAGAGTGTGCAGAGAAAACCATTTAACTAAAAAATTTTAGGTGCAATGGTAACTGAAGGGTTTGCTACCTATGATAAATCTAAGCAGTCTATTATGAATGGAATCCCAAAATCTATGGAGCCAGGCTGCATAAAAATCACAAACAACATGAAGAGCAGTTTTTTCCCCTTCACCATAATTTCTTAAATCTGAATGCAAGTACGAGCTAACCTAAGTTAAACGCCTGTTTGGAATTTACACATTGTTTGATTTGTTAAACTCACCACAAAAATACTACTCAGACCCTTACTGTACTCTACGCAAACTTCCTCGGTTTGTTCAGTTTATCAAATAACAACTCTGTAATCAGGACCGACAAAACTTAGCTGCTTAAAAAGACAACAACCCTGGCAAACACCTGTTTGAACCTATATCTAGGTTCATAGTTAAACTTTAAACATTTAGCTAAATGAACAGGACATATACTGTCCGCTTATGTACTCTGACCAAAGTCTGTATTTGACTTTGGTATTTGACTAAGCAGCAGAAACGAGAAGGGAAATTGTTTTTCCTTTTAAATCCACCTCTACTCACCTGAAATTATAGCTTGAATGTCAGGAGTGTAACTCTGTGATATCGGATAGTAAACTGAGATTTAAAGATCTAAAATGTTAAAATATCTCAGTACAGGAGGAGGTCAATGAATAAATCACAGACTGCTGCACACTCACAGAAATGATTCATGGCAGAGTTAAGTTTTATGCATTTACATCTGTTTGGTTTTATTTAAAAACTCATATTGTATACATATATGCCTTTAAATTAATGCATTGAATGTAATTAGTTAATATATACTTACAAAGTTTAGATAATTAAAGTTGTTAAACAAACAAGATTCTGGTATTGAAATTTTATGTTTGGTTTTCGTTAAAATTATGAGTAGTGAAAAAAGGAATCAGACACAATGTCCTGCACCAGGAGGTGGCAGGCAGTAAAGTCTCTTTAAGTTGGCTGCCACCTGTCTTATGACGGTAAAACAAGAAGAGGATGCACTTTCCCCAGCACTCAGGTCCATGTGATGGATATGCGACTGTGGCCCTGTGGCTAGAGTAGTCGACTTGTGATCAGAAGGTTCGATTCCAGTTTCCTTCTGCCACATGTAGATGTGCCTCTGGGCAAGGCACATATCCCCAAATCCCTACTGATCTACGTATCAGTGTATAAATGTGTTCTAGAGGTAAAAAATGCTGGGAAAAAGTGCTATTTAAGTTCAGTCCATTTACCATCACAACTGACTGAGTGGAAAGACGTTGCATTAATATGATTAACCTGTTTTATCACATAAATGACACGTAAATCATAGAAACATATGCTATTTAATTTGCATAGGTAACTTGATTATTATGCAATTCAAACAATACACTTTATGTATTTGAAATAAATACACTCATTATTATTAATTTAATATAACTATACTTTAATAATACAAAATACATAAACCTAAGGATTATGCAATTAAAATAAATAGGATTATTATACTGATGAATATGAATCATGGTAAGTTTATTTGATAGGTTCGCATTAAAATTATCTATAAAAAGTAAATGGAAGTTTGTCATGTAATAAAATTACATGAATCTTAAAAGTTAGGGTTAATATATTTATGTTAAATGTGTATCTGTGAGTGCAGCTTGTAGAAGGCACTGGCACTGCTACCACAGGTGGATAAACGACCAACGTGGCCGCGGGGCAGAAGCTCCACATATCTACCAAGCACTTACAGAAATAAGTATTATTTATTCACACTGAATTTAGGACCAATAGAGTTAATGCTTTTAAATGTTTTTCCATTCTGTAGAAAGCAGAATGAAGCACATTGTTTTCACTAAGAGTGGAAATGCACAACAGAAAATAATTTTTGAGCCACATAGTGCAATAAATTCCAGTTAGTCAGGAAAGTTAAAAGATATCAAATTTACTTCCGTTCGTATAGAGCAGTGTTTCCTGACTGTCGCCGTCAAGGCACACTGCCTTGCGTGTTTGAGAAGTTTTCCTAATTTAAGACGCCTGATTCAGATGACTGCAGTTCAGCAAAAGCCTGTTATTCAGTCATCAACTGAGATCATGTGTGCTTGAGGAAGGAAAACAACAAAAACATGCAGGCCAGTGTGCCTCAAGTACTAGGGTTGGGAAACATTGATATAGAGAAAATATTTATTATTTTCTCATGCCCAAATGTTTTTTTTTTTCTTAATTTACCCTTGTGTTTTTAGAGCAGCAGGGCCACATAGATCAATAACCCTGAACCACTGGTGAACAGAGTCAATCTAGAGTTCACTGCTCCCAGCTAGAGCCATAGTGGTGGCATGTTTTTGGCTCATGTTGGTGGCAGAATATATGTATGTGTACATTTTCAGAGTATATTTTTATGTGCCAGCACTGACAGGATTTTATTAAGCTTTTATTTGACAGTGCAAATAATTACAGTGTTTAGCAGTTATTCAACCTGTAAGAATATAAATGACATTAGAAAAATGTTTTCAAAAATGGTAGATAAACAGAAAGATTTCTACTGAAGCTATTCAAGGCAGCAAAGCTCTCCACAACATCTGGATTTCTCTAACCCCAGTTGCAAATCCTGTGGCAAACATAAAGTTTAGTTCAATTGAGACCAGGTTGAAGTGATGTGTCAGAAAAATTTATATATTGAAAAATTGTGAAAACCTTAAAGAAACATTAGAGAAGTTTTTCTGGTAGAAGTGTCATTGACTTTGCAAACAGACCAAATGAGTATTTGATCAGCAAACACGAAGACCGGGAAGAGTAAAATCGGGCCTTTGTCACTGACAGAGGGGCGGTTGGAGGTAGCAGAACAATAATTGGTCAGTAGCAACTTTAAAAAGCAGACCTGAGTGGAGTGTGGGAAGAGCCTGTTGAAGATCCATAATGAAGACTCTTTGGGTTGCTGTTGTGCTGAGTTTTGTCTCAGTGGGTCAGCCTGCACCTCTGACCTGTAATAAACTGGCAAAGCCAGTTGAGAAACATCCAGATGTAAGTGAAATTCCTTTTTTCAAATGATTTACTTTTTCTGATAAATAAAAAAAAATACAGAGTAACACATTTTTCTTAAGAATTTAGAATGTTTTTCACAAACATATATGTTCTTCTGTTTAAGTTGCCTGGGAGGTGGCACTACATAGCTGTATCAACAGAGGTCTGCTTGCCAGCATTGCTAATTAACAGCATGTTTTGGCCAAGTCTTGCTGTAGACATTACTTATAAGAGCACGCCACACCACTATGCTGCTACGGTTAAGGCTAAAATGTGAGTAACCATTATTTTGTCTTGCATTTTTAAGTAAAATACTTAATTTATGCAATTTATGTTAAATGTTAAAATAAATCATCTCCAGGCATGGCTTCTGCGTGAATGAAACAGAAGATTTTTTTCAAAAAAACAACAAACTCTTTGAAGTCAACAGTGAAAGTAAGAAGCTGGTGTATCAGTTTCCAAACTCTGTCATATTAGCTATAGTGATATTTCAAATAACATAGAATAGAAAAAAAGACAAGCAAACATTAGTACATATCAGAAATGGTTGTATTTTCACATTAAACATAAGGTTTCCAATCACCTGATACCCTTTAAATTTTGTATGGTGATTCAGTATGTTTTATTTACTTTTATCCAACTTTAGATTTAAAATGATGAAGTTTAATTTAAAATCCATTACAATCCCTCACACTGTTTTCAACAGATTCTCCAGTTGGTGAGCCAGATGTCCTGCTGCAAACCAGCTGCTCTGACTGCATCGTCTTAAAGTCCAACGATACTTTGAGCACTGTTTCATTACTCAGTAAGGAAAACAAACTTATTTCACCTAAAATGTTAGAACTTTACATGTAAATTCTGTTGCACTAAATAACTTCACAAATTGGTGAGAACTTAGGTGAACCTCTTGCCCATGTTATGGGAGAAATCTGGTGACACATGATGGTTTGCTGATATAACTTGGTTTCTTGAGCAGGACTAGATCTCTGAAATTCAACAGTAGATGGTTCAGTAGTAAAATGTGTCCCATAATCCTAAATAAATAGGGCTCCAGTCTGAAGAATATTTAAATAATAAATTCTAAGCTTCAAATTCATAAATATGCCTAATTATAGGAATTTTAAGGTTATTTACTCTAATTGTTAAACTTAAAGATGGGATGTTATGCAAAATCTATTTTTTTTTTAGGTTTATATAATGTTATAATGTAAACACCATCAAACACATTCCCAGAGAGTTGCTTTCACTCATTTCTGTATGCTTGAGTCTGCTATGGCAGCCGTATGGAGAAACCAAGATGCCTCAGGAGAAAAATAGTTGTGATGAGGTTCTTAAAGAGACAGAGGCCCAGCGGTCACCTTAACTGAATATTTTCCATATTTGACTGGTATTTGTTTAAGACAATTCTTTTTCATTCGTCCTATTTTTTTTGCTCAAAGCACAAAAATATTCTTGATGAGCATGAATCAATTTTTGTCAGTTTCTTTTCCAATGTGTCACCACTTTGTGCTTGTTTTGCTACAATATTGTGTAAAATTGCAATTTTTTTTGACTGACAACTTTTCCAAAACAGGATACTGGTTAAACAGATTGCACTGTTTTTCTTTTATGCCACATTTTCACCAGGTAAGAGACCAAACGTCACTGAAGAGGAACTGAAGGAATTTGAGATGCAGGTCCAGTGTCTTGACTTTTCCAAACCACAGGTCTTAAATGCAGAACACGGTGAGACTCCTACACCAGGAACAACTATATGTATTGAAATAAATATAGCAATGTGTTTATTTCTGATCATTAATACTCCTTTTCTTTCCCAATTCAGACTATGAGAACTGCCAATATGTTAAGAAATTCACTGAAGATCAGGCTATCACCTTGTATAACCAAGTGTTTGATCGAGTGAAAAGTGCTCGCCAAAGCATACTCAAGTGCTTGGTTGATATGCTGATTTCTTAGATTCCTGTTACAATTACTTAGAGAAAAGCATTTGTATGCACATTAAGTGGCTGCAGACGATGACTTCAACTACAACATTTATTTAAATGTTTCCAGTTTGAATGCAAATAAAAGAAAATGGCAACATCTTGCTTTAGAAATGCAGTTGTAAATTATTAACAACTCTGCTCTTTCTCCAGTTCTTCTATGATGCTTGACTTGTTCTGCTTTCAGCAAAATCCTGATAATCTCGCTACATTACTGTGGAGTTTAGGTAGGGCAGGCTCATTTATTAGTATGGCACATTTCCTGCAACAGGGTAATTCAAAGTGCTTTATATGAATAAAAGGAGCATGAAAAAAAACAAGCAAAAACATTACATTGCAGTGGAAAAGCTTGGTAGCTGTTTTAAACGATCAACAGCAACAGCCATGATGGTTTTCAGGCCTTTTTTAAGCTTTGAGGAAGCTCTCAGCCTTTTAGTTTCAGATCTATAATTTGAAACTAAAGCAGTATATTTGGATTATTACCATATTCCAAAATACCATTGGCTTTTGCTAATGCTATTTCTTAAACTGTAAAAAAAACTGCAAATAAAAATCTAAATTATTAGATATTTCTATTATCATTTATTTTTACAGGAACATCTTGTGACTCATTATCTCATTTGGAAGAGACTTGTATAGATTAACAACAATAACATAACAATAATGATACAATCCACTTAACAATTCTGTTTTGTTCAATGTCATGGAATAAGGGGCCATAAGGCACAAACAAGTCCAGAACAACACAAAACTGAAATGTGGAGATTTTTACAGATCTGCTGTGAAACTGACTGCTACAGGATATTTTCCTGCCCAAAACCATTAGCATCAATGACAAGTCTGAAAAAAATAAAACAAAAAAAAAAGACTAAGCTATGGGTAAAAACAATATTTAACAATATTTAATTTGGGGGTTAATAAAGTATTGTTGAATTGAGTTAATTTGAGTTGAGTATCGACAGGGAAGCTGAGAGGAAGTTTTAAAACTTCCATAGACGAGATCAACATTACAGCTCATGTAACACGATGCTATGATCTGGACCCCTGCTTGTGGCAGAACCTGAGGTTTAGACTTCCATACACACTTGTTGCATTGATTTTGAACATTGAATGTTTAAAATCAATGAACATTCAATATTCTGGAACAGTCAATAGTTCCAGTATTTTGTACAGGTACTGTTAATTGTGTGTTCGCTTGATAAATGATAACTACAGAATGCAAAACAAGTGGTTAACTTTGACTCCTCCTCTTACACCTTTAAATACTCTGTGTCTGTAGTGCTATCTGGAATCAATCTTGCCAATTTTTTCCATTGGTGGTCGTGTTGTGTGGGTGATTTGCCAATATATTCTCACTTCCTCCAAAAAGGCTAAGCATCATGTTGTCCTCTTTAAAACTCATGACAGCTAAATACAAGACCTCTGATGTGTGGTACCGGTTGCATATGAACATGTTATTTGTCTTGTTTAAAGATTGTTGCTTTTATTCACAAAGTTTGATTTTCCATCTGCATTTAAGTCATTTATAATTGTCTCTTTAAACTTACAAAAAAGTCATGTTTGCAGCTAAATTAACGAGTATATCATTATGCAAAATTCCTGCATGTATTATAACACACAACTCAGAGTCACATTAGATCCTTCTATCTTCTGAAGATTATAAATTGTATATTGCTTTTCAGAAAAGTCCAGCATGTGTTACAAATCCTGCTGTCTCTCCACTCACTGTATAAATGCATCAGTGAAAGTATCAGTGAAAGTCGATCACCCCTTTCTACAAAAAACAAATCCCAACATCATTTCCATACTGTTGATGCAAATACACTGTCAGAAAGAAAGACAAACAAACAGTAGTTCCTTTTGAAAAACAAACATTTTATGAAAACATGACAATTAGGAAGAAATTAATACCATCATAGGTTGATTTATCAGCCTTGCTCTAAAAAATAGCAATGACTATTTAAATCTGACATTGTTTCCTTGTCCTGTTTCAAATAAATTGGAAATAGTCACAACTACGAGAAAAACCACCAAGCTATTTACACAACTTAGCAAAGATCACCCAATGCACAAAAATGAAGAAAATTAAAACATAAAGCAACAACAAAAGCTGCAGTTCATTATTAAACAACGATTCTATGCAACCTATACAGCTCTTTCAAGTCTTGACATAAAATCCATATTTCAGTGACATGCATCACAAAGCAAGACTGAAAAAGTTAGAACAGCGTTGTGTCGTTTTCACCACTTCTCATGTTACTGCTGGCGTTTTCTGTTGTCTGGCTCGACGGAGGGCCTTGATTTTCTGCTGAACGCAGAACAAACTGTCTCCAAATCTTCACATAAGCTGTCTTGATCTTTTTTATTTTAAATGCATACACTACAGGGTTGACAGCTGAATTAGCATGTGAAAGCAGAATGCCAACATAGAAAGCTATGTATGGTACAGTATCTGGTCCATGAAAGTAAACGACGATGTTCATAATGTGAATAGGGAGCCAGCAGACTACAAAAAGAGTCAAGACCAGAGACAGAGACGATGCAAGCTGTTTTTCTTTCCGCAGGTATGTGTGTGACTGATTTTGAGCACCGTTACCTGGTTTTTCTTTCAGTCTTCCATGAATGAAACAGAATATATAGCTGTACAAAACAATCATCACTAACAGAGGCGTCAGGTTGCAGAGAAAAAAACTAAAGTAAACCAAGTAGGACATGGGAATCACTCCTATGAACCGGCAAACAACTGTAGAATTAACAGAATCAGGAGGGTCTTTATGCCATCCAAACATTGGAGTAAAACTCAGTGGTATTGCAACAAGCCAGCATACAGCTGCCACAGAATAGGAATGTTTCCAGGTTACAGTCCGTTTGTATCTGTAAAGAAAGATATAAAGTGCCAGTCAGAATTTTACGCAAAGTCAAGGAAATTAAACTTATACTGATATATGACTTATCCAAAGTTTTTTTTCTTTAGTGAACTGGTGAAACAACATTAAGACTTTAATCCATTTAACTTTCTTTCTTGTGATGTCTCTTAAATGACTATGGTTAAAATTATATACAAATGTTTAACATAATCCTGGTTTTTATATTTACAAAGCTCTGGAAAATGTTAAGAGACTGCTGCACTGAACCCCAATGAAAACCTCAAGGTTTTTCAACCAAATGTTGATTTCTGAGATCTTTCTGAGTTAAAACATCAGTATTGTTGTTTCTAAATGAATATGAATTTGTTTTCTTTGCCTTATTTGAGGTCTGAAAGCACTGCATCTTTTTTGTCATTTTGACCATTTCTCATTTTCTGCAGATTTTTGCTTGAAATTTCAAAAACATGTTGTAAGTAGTTTATAAAATAAAAGAACTCCAATAAGTCTAAATCTGCACAATTAAAAGTAAGATAATCCTTACCTCAGAGGGATATAAACCCGCAGGAAACGATCAATAGCAATAGCCATCAGACACAAGATTGAAACTAATGTCAGGAGGATGAGTACACAGCTGATGAAGAGGCATGTGTGGAAAGAAGTCTCCAGAACTCCATCCACCAGCACAGCCATTGGTATGGCAACAAATCCCACCAGAAAGTCAGCCACAGCCAGAGACACAATAAGGCAGAAGGTGGGTTGTTGGATGCTTTTAGTTTTCCACAAAGCAAAAACAACCAACATGTTTCCCAGACAGCAGCAGACGGTGATGAGGACTTCCAACACGGTATAAATGACTTCTCCAGTGTTCATGGTGCTGACTGTCAGCAATAACTCTCAGGGTAAAAATGAGTGAATTCATGATGTTGTTCAGGCCGTTTTTAAGCTTTGAGGTCCATGATTCAAAACTGCAGTAGTATATTTAGACCATTCAGAAATAGCATTGGTTACTGCCCTGCTTTACAGAAACTGAAAGAGATTAGAGGAAAGAGGCACTTTTACCACATCCTTGATAAAGGTCTACATGACTCTATTATATATAATATATGTAATTATAAGTAATTATAAGTAATAATTATATTATAATTAAATTATAATATTTTCTATTATTCATAATTTATTTATACAGGAAAATCTCTTGAGACTCATGGTCTCATTAGGAAGACACCTGTTAAACACATCAACAACAATAACATGAAAACAATAACAGTACGATTCACTAAAACGAAAATCAACACCATATGCATGAAAGAAGGGCTTCCACTGATAAATATACACATAGTTTCAAATCCCTTTATCAAACTTTTAAATTCCCCAATTGTAACCAAAAACCTGAGAAGGAGAATTCTTTTTTGCCAAGCAAATTATGCACAGATGGAACAATGAATATAATAAATTCAGCTATAGTTAAATATAATTTAGGTGAACAAGTGTGGCATGTGTTCTTACATGCAGGGGTTATTTCTGGGTTCTCTTGTTGGTGGATCTAACATGTTGGTGGATAACATGTTAGTGCATAAACTAACATGTTAGAATATGCATCTTAGAATGCATGCATTGTTATGCACACATAGTTATGCTTACATGCATAACTATGTGTGCATACACATGCACACACCGTTATGCATGTGTGTAACTATGCATGTTACACACTAACATTCATAGTTAGTGTTAGTTCAAGACATGAGGTAATCTAATAAAGTTAGTAATTTAGACACTAGATTACCTGCCTGCAAGTGTGAGTGTATGCATGGTTGTTTGTTTTCATCAGTTTTCATTTGTTTCATAAGCTCTGACACGGCCAAACTCCAGACTAAACACCCGGACGTTGTTATTGTGTCTTGTCTTGTTTTGTCTCTATGCTGTAACTGCGAAGTAATTTCCCTGCTGGGATGAATAAAGTACTTCTATTCTATTCTATTCTATTGTTTTGTGTGTCTCTGTGTTGCTCCGTAACAGACTGGCAACCTGTTAAATGTTCTTGCTCAATAACAACTGGATATAGGCAATATAAGCAATGGATGAATGGAACTGTGAACACAAATCAATTCATTTTAACCCGATCAATCTTGTTTGAGAACAATTTCTTGTTAAGGATGAACTGTCAAATGACTGCTAAAACGCATGTGCTGGTAAGGGTAAAACCACAAGCTGCGAACTGCAAATAGAAACAAGTTGTGAAATGCATTTGCTGCTATTCAGACTTCCTCTTTTCCTCTGACTTATGTACATTGAAATATTATCAACCTCCACTCAGTGGCGGGCCGTGCATTTCACACCTAGGCCTTCAGTAGTGCTCCGTCTGAATCAATCCAACCCTCAATAACTATTTTATCTCTATAAAACTTCTACAGCTGCGACACACATAAAAAAAACATAAAAAATAACCTGATAAAATTGCAATATTATTTAGGAATATAGCAACATTTTACTCACCAAAAATCCTGATTATTTGTACGCAAAATCCATCCTCCTTTCTTTCCTCAAGAAGATTTCAATTACTCTGTTGTGCAGATTATCCGTGCGTTTCAGTTCCATGAAGAAGTCCTTTTCTATCGTCATCGAAGCTAATGCTGAAAGTCGAGCCCGCCCTGTCCTATTTCTGGCATAAGTTTTAGTTAGTAGACTGAAAGTGGCGGACAAATCCTTTTCCTGGTTGTGACAGGCTTGCTAGCTTCGGAGTTGCCCGACGTTGCTTAACAATGTCCAGCTTTTCTTGAAAAGTCCGTCTTGAAAATGTCTTTGACAGTAAATCTCCAACCAAATCCATTTCTTCTCCTCCTTCACCCATTGTGGGTTGACAAAACAGCTATTAAATCAACACAACAATATCTTTGCTTGTGCACCAGATGCAGTTTGCTAGCTCTGGCTAGTACACTCTTTGACTATCCAATCAGAGCGTGTGAATACGCTGACGTTTCCGTACGCCTGCTAGAGGGCCTTGGTGTCGCCAACTCAAAATCTGATTGGTTGAAGCAACAGTTTGATCGAGATTTATTTTATGCTACAGGGCTCGCAGAACTGATTGTGAAGGCCCCAGGCAGATTTCTTTGACCCTGGCAACAAATAGCGGCTGAAATGTGATTGGCTAAATGCTTAAATATGAAAATACACGTCAGGAAGCAGCGCAACCAGGGCTAGCAATGAAAGAAAGCGGACATACCATTTGGAATTATTTAATACGTATTCATGGACAAAATATAATTAACATCAGTCTGTGATTCAGATATTTTTAGGCCAGCAGAGAAGGCCTTGCAGGTCCTGATGGCCCACCACTGCCTCCACTACACTTAAGGGTGTTTGTGGAAATACGCCACAACAAGAAATCGAAATGGTTCAGTAATCTCATCAACAATGTGCAATTGCTTAAAATAAAGTGTCTAGTCTACCCAGTAACACACTAGCTGTGTTTCCATTTTAAATGTGTGCAAAACTTCATCAATAGTCCCCCAATGTAGGAAAAAAAACAAAAACACAATTTTGCAATGTGTGTTTCTATTGGAAGTGCTATTAAAAGCACACATGAATAAGTTTGTTCAAACAATAAATCATTAAAAAATACTTATTGTGTGGCAACATTCAGTTGTTAATCAAGTGACTTCTGTGATAAGGAAAAAATACATCCATTGAAATTTAGCAAAATAAACTCATTTTGATATTGGTTAACAATATCAAAACATCTCATCCTAACGCTAAAACTTTTCTTTGAAAAATGAGAATTTGCCGTGTTTCCATTAAGAAATTTTATTTTTGAAACATCAAATTTTGCAATTTATGGTCAATGTAAATTCAGCTACTGCTTGTAGCTTGTTAAAAGGGACTAACATGCACAGCTAGTGTTAGTTGAAGATGATTTGTTGCAAATACTTGTAATTTTTAATCTATTCTACATCTGAAGGCTAGAAAAAAACAAATGGTTGCTTGGTAATGCCACATTTGAAGGACAGTTAGACTTTGAATTGGTCTCACAATCCAGTCTGGCTGATAATGCAATGATGCACAGGTGAGATGACAGCCAAAGGCTGGGCCTCAGTCTCCATGGTGGAGCAGAAGCAATAAACCAAAAACAATACAATAAACCCCATAATCATTAGAATATGATGGTTATTGAAACAGTATTGTTCCTGAATCACAGGATGGAATAGTTGTTGAAACCTTAACTGATTTATGTTGTGCATGTAAATCCATCAAAAGAACTAGCAATAGTTAAAAATGTAGCTTATGTATATTATAACTAGGCCTGTCGCGATAAACGATAAATCAATTTATCCTACAATAAATTAAAACTATCGACGTCATTTTAATTATCGGCATTTTTCTCTTTCTGTTGATGACACCGAATGAAAAAAGGCTCAACTCCAGTGCTCTCCACTGACTCCTCCCTTCCTCATTTTACTTACTGTAATGCCCAGCACACACGAGCTGTCGGCCGATTGTCGGCCCATTTTCAAAACCTGACAGACCACATGTTACCCGACAGAAATCCTAGATATAACGGTTCGATCGGGTTCGGTCCTGCCGTGTGGTGTCCAACAATGGGCACAAAATAATGGCTACAAGTCCAGTGAACTAATTTTAAAACCAGGCATTAATCAATGCTTTACTACAATCTACCTGCAATGCATGTGGCTAGTGTCAGCGTAAAGTCCTGACTGAATGAAAATCATTATAATCTATTTACGTCACGTTAACAAAGAACAGCTGAAAAGTTACCGGGTTTATCAACTGCGGTAGCAATTTCGCTCCAACTCCTCCTCTTGTTATTTCTATATTCTTTGCATGTTGAATAAACATTAATGTTGTTTCCACATATCATCTCCAATGTCCGCTGGACTTCGTGTCAACTGTTTGGGATTCCCCTCCGTAATTTCCCCTCAGAAAGCACCGAGGAGAATCAGCGCTTTCTGATTGGCTGCCTGTCACATTCAACAGGATGCGTTACGATCTCAGTCGGGGAAAACCCTGATTTAGATCGGAGCGGCAACGACGATCTACCGTAACACACCACACAATCTTAGAAAGACCAACGATCTAAGATTGTTGTAAGGGGAAAAATAGGAGCAAAAAATCATGTAGTGTGAATTATTGCATCAGGTAGTCGATGTGCCCATCTTCTCTATTTACGTCTAATTATTACTGAAGGGCAACATAATATACAGACTTCATAATCTGCACTCTTTTGGTTGAATGCAGTATTTATTTCCACTTTGGCTTTATGTTGTTTAGTTTTTTTTTCAAGTGAGTTTTTTGTTAATGGAGACTGAAAATCCATTTTATTTTTGTTTTTGGTTGCTTTGTTTATTTTGTTTATCATTTCCAGTGTCAAGTGTTCTTTTGAAAATAAAGTGTATCTATCTTTGGCAGGAAATTGCATGCATTATTACGTCATTTCCATTAAATCAGTGTAAAAAGGTCTTCAAACAATATTATCGTTTATCGCAATAATTTTTGAGACAATTAATCGTTGAGCAAAATTTGCTATCGTGACAGGCCTAATTATAACAAAATGATTTCAAAGTGGCTGGGAAGTCTGGGCCTCCCTTCTGAAGCTGCTACCCCAGCGATCCGACCCCGGATAAAGCGGAAGAAAATGGATGAATGGATGTTATGGATTTCACAGTAATTAACTGAATTCACAATAAAAATATGTTTCTGTTAATTTTAGGTTTGTTGTGAGTTGAAGTATTCTAAAATTCTCACGAAGCATTGAGTTCAGATTTCTGTTAGCTCTCTTCATCCATTCATCATGGACACATTCTCAACCAAGCTGTTCCTTTTCACATTTTGTTCAGTTTTTGTTTACTAAAACTTTACTCTACTGCACTCTGAGCTCTGAGTGACTCTTTCCCTAACTTTGAAACTGTGCCAGTGCATCAGTGACCCAGTTTAACAAATAAGTAAACACAGGATTACTGGCAACTCTGTTTTGTCAATATTACCTGGATTTGATTTGGTGTGGAAAATGTTCTGCAAAGACATACTGCTTTTCCAACAGAAAATCTACTTTCACATTTTGGAAATTCTGAAACAGCTTGCATATTATTTGATTAAATGTTCAAAGTTATTTTAGTCAAAATCTTTGAAAAGTAAAAGAAAAAAAAGATGACCTACATGTTTATTTCTTCGACCCCTGTTGGAAAATATCACTACACAACAAAACACAAGACAGTCAGAGCAACTCTAAAGTAAATAATTTTTGGGAGACCAAAACATCATTCAGCTAAATTATGCAAGACAACACTTAGAAACAGCTTCAGGCTTTATGTGGAGAAACATCAACAATATGTCTGATAACACAGTCTGAGCAGCAGCAGAAATCAAGGTTAAAATTAGGCAAATAGACATTTTGTCTCTATGTAAGGGGGTCCAAAGACCACAGACCCACCTCTTTCCTAATCACTGTAATTTTGTTTTACGTAATTCATGCAAATCAGATTTTGTTTTAAATTATCACTGAATAAAAGCACTATTTAATCACAAACATGTAGAAGTTTTTCAACTCAAGTGCTACAAATTTTAGACCTATTCATTTTTTTTCTCAGCCTTTGGGTCACTGGGTTTTTACAATACAAAGGTTTGTTCATATATCTACATTCTTTCAAACAACAGTTTAAAATATTAATATTGTTGAATATTACAGAATAAAAGAGAGACTAAAACCTCTTTAGATGGCATTTAAAAGTCAAAAGCCACTTTAACTGATTTATAAAACAGTTGAAGTGATACCAAATCAGCAAATCTTCAGCTGAATAAATGAAAAAAGAAAATAAACGTTTAGCACAAAGTTCCAACATTGACCTGATTGATTGTTTTAGTATAATATGTAAAAATAATTATAGTTTAATTTTATTTTGTTTTTGATGCTGTAAGAAAACCGAAAAAAAATCTAATATCTGTTTTCTATTGCCATATTAATTGGCAATATACTGTGTCCAGAGTAGTGTTTACCTGCTGTGTTGTTTGTTGAGTAAACATTGACTGTGTTTGTTACTGGAAAGGGGTAGACAGATCTAGCAGAAAAACTATTGGTCAGCAGAATCAACATAAGAAGGATCAAGAAAGCAATCAGCAGGAAAACCATGAAGACTGCATGTGCTGCTGTCGTTCTGCTGAGTCTCTTCTCAGTTTCCCAGCCGGCGTCGCTGGCCTGTGAGGTGTTGGTGCGGCCGGTAGACCAACTTCAGGATGCAAGTGTCTTTCACCTTTTTACAGTTTATGCAGCTATTTAAATTTCCTGAAATCTTTTAAATACTGTATTTGTGTATTTATGACAAACTGTAAACAAACAAAATGACCTCTCTTTGTTTCTTCAGGTTCAAGGGACATGGTACTTTGTAGCTGTGGCTTCATCTTACTGTTGGGCAGTAACAGTGCTGAATACCTTAGGGTCTCCAAGTTTTCAACTTGATATTACCTCAACGAACAAATCACACATCTACGACATGAACTTAACAGTCAAGATGTAAATATTCTTATTTACTTTCAACAGTCATGAAATTAACCTACAGTCAGAGTATTTGTCTTTGTATTTCTATTTGACCTGATTAGCCAATGATTTTTTTAAGTAATTCAAACAGCTTCTTAAACTAAACACAACAATCTGTGTTCCCAGGTCCAGGAGACACAATCCCCAGTTTTATTTATTTTAACACCAATTCACAACAAATGTGTCGAGGCGCTTTCAAGAAAAAAACCCAAAAAGCTATTAAATCATACTTATATTCTAAATTATCCTACTTATCAAACAGTACAATAAGGTCAATTAACTGTTCAAAGTAGTGTAAAAAGTTTCTATCTATGGAAATCCAGCAAATTGCATCGAGTCAGACTTTCAGCATTGACTTCTCCTGGACCAGCATCCAGCAACAGCAGAAAATCACTTGTGTTGTTGACTTCACAGCAACCACTGAAACCGATCATGCATGTGGCGACAGCAGAGAGAAAAAAAAACCCTTTAACAGATAGAAACCTCCAACAGAACCTGGCTCCATACAAGAGGCCATCTTCCATGACCCAGTGAGGATTTGAGACTCCCATTCCACAGGCTTTTTTTTTATTCCATGTTGTTTCAATCCCATAAAAATATGTTCCACTAGTTAAAAAAAACAGCATTTTCCAGCTGGCTTATGTCTTATAGGTAATTTATTCAGTCTGACCCTTACTTCCCACTTTAGTTGTACCGTACAGGCATTTGATGAAAACGTGTGTTCTGAATTTTAAAAAGGCAACAAACAACATGTTTAAAGTCACAAATTAGACAATTTATTTGAACAGAAACCTGTTTGCAAAAATAACAGGGAGACCTTTCTAAAATTCATGTTGCTATTATCTTTTTTTTTTTTTTTGCTGGATTTCATTAGTACTAGCCTTTTGCCATCCTTATTTACCATTTCTTGATGTAATATGAATAACGCAAACAGTTTTGGTTTTTGAGTCTGAGGATTTATTTGTTCAGTTTGTTAGATATATAAATTCACAATAATAAAATTTAATGCAAAAAAAATGTTGTGACCCCACTTAAATGTCAGCAAACTGTGTCAGGTCAGAGTGACTATGTTTGTTTGGTGAAAAAGATCAATTTTTGTGTCTTGTTTCAAGATGTTTACAAAGCATTGTTTGCAGACATTAAGCACATGGAATTAGACTGCTCCATCTAATCTTAGACAATTAGATTCGTTTTCTAGATGTTTTCATCTGGCCAGGAGTTTCTTATGATTTTTTTTTATAAATGTTTTGCAGTGGTGAGGAATGTGCAAATAACACGGCAAAGAGTTTCTTGGAGATGGATGGGATATCTTTAGCCAATGGTAATGGTAGGTGTGATGAGCTGAAGTATTCTATTATATGTATGTACTGTATATGTATGTGTAAATGTTGCATAAGACAGAGAAAATGTTTTTTTCTTGACTTTTCAATAATTTGACCTGGATTAGCCAAAGGAATTTCACATGACCATATTCTGTGTTTAACAGATGCCAAAACCAATGAGAAAGGTTTGTTTCTTCGCACTAGCTGTGCTGACTGCCTCATTCTGAAAGATGACGACTCTCCTGCCAATCTCCTGCTTATGTTAAGTAAGTATCATATTGATTTTTAAACAGGTTAACATAACTAAGCAAATGCCAACTAAATTTGACTCTATCCAGCAGTCTGTGCCTGCTTCCTTTAACTAGCTACTGAGATATACTTTTTAATTAAATCAAGTGAACAAAATTCAAGCAAACCAATTTTCTCAGTCCGTCCAGTGGTGCGGCTCAAATCCAACAATTAGCAAATGTCATTACATGTCCTGTATTTACATTGTGTTCATTTTACACTCAGCATATCTAAACACAGATTTCATCTTCAATAGGCAGGAAACCAACTGTCACAGCTGCAGAACTGAAAGAGTTTGAGGCACAGGCAGACTGTCTTCAGCTCTACAAGCCACAAGTCCTAAACACCGATCATGGTGAGGTTTCATCCTTTCTATTGCTCACATTATTCATTGTAAGAATGATATATAAATGATATGGATTTATACCATATAAATGGCGAATTTGCGTCTGTATAACATACAACAGTCTCTGGAACGTATGTAATGACTTTTAATCTTTCATTCCTTCATTTTGCTTTTTGTACAGACTGCAGTTCCAGAAACACTACAATGGATTCTTCACAATTCGAGCGAGAATTTCCAGAAAGAATCAAAAACATGTTCTCAGGGATCTTCACATGTGTTACGGATAAAGTTTTGTACTATCCCCGTACTGTGCTCGGATGGGCTCAGAGCGCATGGGATAGTATCTGGTAAACCAGCACCTGTTATAAGAATTTTAAAAAAATAACAGAATCAATCACTCATATATACTTTCTTACATGTGAAAATAATGACAGAACTTGCTGCAATCCACACACTGTTTGAAATCTGTTTCTGGCATAAGATTTAGGATGTATCTTTCAAAATACCAAACATTAAAAAAATCAATTTTAGCAACTGATTTACTGTCCTTATCCTTCACAAACATGTTATAGTAATGTATAGCAAAATGATGATATGGCAGGAGGAGGTGGCTTTATGCTCTGCTTAATAAAAAACTTTTAAGCATCTTAACTCACATTTCAAAACTTGCACATATGCAAATGCTCATTTTGGTCATTTCACTGTAATTAACTGTAAATGTGTCAGTGAATATTTAAAGAGAGTTGTCCAAGCTTTTTTTATTTTGAAAAAACACATATAATCTCAGAGTTGACGAATTACCAAATATAAATCGAATATGCTAAGCTTTTAAAATGCTGTTGAGGAAAAATGATTATTTTTAGTGCTTAATATAGTTAATCTTACAGCATGTGTAAAAGGTATATTGAACATTCTTATTTTGAAGAAATTTCTTAATTTTGAACAGGTTTGTGTTAAGGATTTAAAACTAAACTATTGATGGGCAAGTATTCAAACTACAGTAACCAAATGCAGATCAAAAGGGATCTCTCAATGGGGCTCCTGCTGTGTTGTCAGAGAACAGGAGGCCATAAAATTAGCATCTCCTGCAAGGCACTATCACTTGAGCCTGGAGGAGAGAAGTCTGTTTGGCTCACAGAAGATCAAAAGTCTTCCAGAACCAACATCTGGGATTGTGTAAAACTGAATACAACATAGAATGTTGAAACCACTAACATTTAATTTCTAAGACATTTTTCTAAGTACTAATAGCATGTTTTTTAATGAAGATTGTATTATCTAATTTTAGATCTACTAATCTAGTAAATGATGAATGTATTCGAAAATTGTACTATCTGTGACTATATCAGAATCAAATGGAAATTGTTTGAATGAAAATGTTTTGTTTAGTATTAGAAAATTGCTCAGGATTTATGCTAAATGGGGTTTTGTGAAGATAACCTTTCTTTGAACCAAATTACTGGATTTAAGTTTCTCCTGAGAATTTATGTAAGGAGAGATAACGGGAGAGACTCCGGATTCCACAGGTATCTGTGAAATCTTATCTCATGTTTTTCTTTACCCAAAAGGACCGTAGAATCCAGGAGCCCAGGATGCAGCTGTTGGCTCTTTTGTTGATCCAGAGAGCAAATGGCCTTTGATCTTTGGCGTAAATTAGGGGGAGTTCTAAGTTTCTCTGAGTGTCCAAGGTAGCTTCCAGTTGGTCAACCAGAGGTACGCCTTAATTGAATATATTAAAAAGGAAAGACACACCTTCAGTATAAGAGTTTGTGCACAGGAGTAATACTTCAGACAGCTGCCACTATTTTGCTTTTTGCATCAGCTCTCTCCAAAGACGCGTCTTTGCCTTTTCTTTGTTTTTCTTTCTCTATTTTTCTTGTCTCAGGTAATGAATGTATATCTCTGTTCCTCTGCAGTTTTGTTGTTAATTCATACGTTGCTTTGTATGGGATTAAACTCTGTAATTCTGTGACGTCAACACGCATTGTTGTTTTCCTGAATGATCCAGCTGATCCAGAATGCTGCTGCTCGCGTTCTCACTAAAACCAGGAAGATAGAGCACATAACACCAGTTCTAAAGTCCCTCCACTGGCTCCCTGTAGCTCAAAGAATAGACTTTAAAATACTGTTGTTAGTTTATAAATCACTGAACGGCTTAGCACCACAATACATTAAAGATCTGCTTTTATTGTATCAACCTTCCAGACCTCTCAGGTCTTCCGGTTCTGGTCTGCTCTGCATCCCCAGAACCAGAACCAAACGAGAAGAAGCAGCTTTCAGCATCTATGCACCACGAATTTGGAACAAACTTCCAGAAAACTGTAAAACAGCTGAAACACTGACTTCTTTTAAATCTCAACTGAAAACCCACCTGTTTAGAATTGTATTTGAAATGTAATCAATTACAAATTTATTGATGTAACTTGACTTAATGATTGATTCTATATTGCATTGTGATTCTGTGTTTGTTATGATGTAAAGCACTTTGAAATGCCTTGCTGCTGAAATGTGCTATACAAATAAAATTTGATTGATTGATTGATTGATTGATTCCTGGTGGCCGCACGTCGCCCGCTGAGAGGACCTGGGAGTTTGAGGAAGAGAGAGAGCCAAACTTTTTTCCAAAGTTAATTTATAAATTATTCTTTCTTAACAATGCCAAAACCCAATAATTCAGCTGTGACTTTGAATAAATGTAATAAAAAATATTAAAATCAGGCTGCTGTTATGTGTTATTTATATAATTAGAAATTGATGTTTTTTTAAATGAAAAGTTGGTCATGTGAAATAATCTTGCCATTATAACTAATGGAATAAAGTTGGCCATTAATCTTTGTAGCGCAACAAATTTTGACACATTTTGCCCTACCAAACAGAAACAAAAACACAAGATAAACAACCCTATTAGTTTTTTACCTCTTCAAGGAAAGAGCTGTATTAACTACTCTATGATGGATTGCTGTCTTGGTCTTGCTGTCCCTTGGAAGATTAGGTAAAATCTAAAATAATTATTAAAAAACACACGATGTTTTAATGTGAATGATGGGTTACTTTCTTCAACCTAGCATTAAATAGTTTTTTATGCATCTTTATGTAAGTCTGCTTCACTTAAAACTGTACTTTTGTTTAAAGTACAGTTTAAAGTACTGTACTACAACTTAGGGAAGTTCAGACTACCATAAACACACCACAGCTGCTTTATTAGGACCACCTTGTACCTTAATATTACTGGCATAAATTCAACAAGTTGTCAGAAATATTCTTCAGTTATTTCCCCCCATCTTGACATGATACGGTCACAAATTTGTTAAAGATTGGCTCTATGCATATGAGGTTCATCACACATTGCACCACATCTCAAGGGCGCTCCATTAGATGAAATTATTTGTGTTATTACACAGTCCCTGTGTCATGAATGAGTAATTACTGTTCCATGGCATTGACCCCCTTATTATAAAATGCTTTGGGAGGGTAGTTCTGCAGCACATCAGATGCCCCTTGCACCCTAACCTTGATCCCTGCCTATGTGTGTACCTACCATACAAATAGATCTGAAGAAGGGGCTTTACTCTATGCCAGGGGTCTCAAACTCCAGTAATCGAGGGCCGCAGTCCTGCAACTTTTAGATGTGCCTCTGCTGCACCACACCTGAATAGAATAATTAGGTCATTAGCAAGGCTCTGGAGAACTGATCTACACAAGGAGGAGGTAATTAAGCCGTTTCATTCCAGTGTTTTGTATCTGTGGCACATCTAAAAACTGCAGGACAGCGACTGGAGGACTGGAGTTTGAGACCCCTGCTCTATGCACTTCAGATGGCTCTTACACACATAGTGAACAATATCCAGTCCATATAGATGTGTTATTCATTGGCTTCAGCTCTATTTCAGCTTCATCGACAACTATGACATACTGTAAAGAGAGAAAGCTGAGCAACGTCGCAAATAGTGTGACAATATAAAACTTTTTCCTAACTAGGGGGATTATTCTGGCCTTCAGAAAAATCAGTGGTGAGCTCCCCCTACTGATCATCCATGGGGTTGTTTTCAGTGAGTTAACAGCACAGTTCAGATGAAATCACCTGGTCACAACATTTGTCTCAGGCAAGGAGCCTTGCAGCACCTACGTTTCTTGCAAAAACTAAAAAAGCATTAGTATCTGGCTCAATTTATGACCATACTCTACAGAAGGACAAGAAAAAGATTCACAACAATCAACTTTCAGGGAGTCAAATGAATACCTTGAATGCACTATGCACTTTCTAAATTAATGTGCTGCACACATATTGCTGTTTGCAGGTTTTTAAATCAAAATTATGCTTCCTTATATATGTTAGCAGGTATATTCTTTGTTTTCAATGTTTGACTTTTAAAATTGTACTGCTTGTTGACTGAGCAATATGCAGGCATGTGATATGGTGTGCAGTGGAGGAGCTAGACTTTTAAAGTTGGGGGGGCAAGGAGGAGCCAGGGATATCTCAAGGGGGGCAAAAATGAGAATGTGGTTTCCTGCTGCTGTAGCACATCTACTTCAAAGTTCAATGAGTACCTCTGGTGTGTCTGTATTTATGCTAAGCCTTCGTCTCATTAGTCTCTTTTGGTTTCTGTTTATTCTTGTTCTTTTGCTCCTTGTATTTAGCTTAATTTTCTTGCTCTAGTTATTAGATCAGCATTTTTACCTTGGTTATAGGTCATTTCCTTGGTTTGTGTTTACTCCTCCTCTGTACACACTGATGTGATGATTATGACTCGAGACATTGTGCCGCTGTACTTAAGATGTTAATAAGTGTAATTGAACATTTAGTACATATGTTTGCGGTGCAAACATGCATATAATATTGGATGGGCTATGGAGGGCACACAAGCCCCATTTAGTTGTGTATCTTCTGCCTTGTAAGCATCATATGTTGACATTGATATAGTGTAGTGATAATTCCATTGTTTGTCAAACCAAGCATCCTACATTCAAAAATCAATAAGCTGCTGCTTGCACAGTGGTGATATGCAGGTAAAAGAAGTCCAATATTCAAAAACCTGAAGATTCTGTTTTACAGTTTATTCATCCAGCTTTACAAGCAGCAAACACAAATTAACCTTTCTATTGTTTCTTTCTTTTCTGGAAAAAAAACCCAACAACCATAGACCCACGCAGTGCACACTTGTCAATTCCTTGTACCATTTTCCCTATAGAAAATGGCCCCACTGCCTTACAAAGGCAAATAATAAAACAAACAAATAAGTGGAACAATTATTAACCTACAAATAAACCTCGTAAGTAAGCCAAAAATTATATATAATTTTAGTAATTAGAATTATATATGCTGTTTTAACAGAATAACAATATTTTATCTCTTACGCAAAATCTCCACTCTAACTACAAAACTGAAAAAGGTATAGTGCTCCTTTAATGCTGTGTCTCTTTACTAAGCTTTACACATAAGTTACTTACTCACAGATTTTCAAAACAATATGGCTTTTCTAGTTTTTGCAATAGCTCATAAAGAAATGTGCATTTCACAAATAAAGACACCAAAATAATGTGTATTGTGTGAGAACCGTTTCAAAAAGTGCAATAAAACAATAAGTTCAGAGTGAATTCGGTAATCCTTCAGCTGTTTCTCAGCTAGTTCTACTAGCTTAGCTAGTAGCTACAGCTAGTTGACTCTTGATTCAATAACCACTTCAATTCTTAAAGAATACCAATATATATGCATAAGAATACATTTTTACTGACCTGTGAGATAGAAAAATGAGACACACACGTTGAGCTTCTTTTAGCTTCGTGTTTATTCTTCTTCTGTGTGCTCAACCTTCTCTATGCCACCAATGCCACAGGCGCCCTCTAGTGGTCGTATGTGGCATCGCACTGAATAACTGAAATTACACTGAATAACTTACCACAAGAAAATAAGGATAGAAAAAGAAAATAATGTAGGGGTGCTTATTTTTATACTTAGTGTTATCATTTCCCTATAGCTTGTTTTTCATTCCTCTACTCTACACTTTTAATTATAAAATCTAGCTGAATACTATAAATATTTTCAAATGAAGAGGCAATAAAAAAGCTTTTTATTAGCTGGTTTTATTGCTGAGGATACACTCAATCTTGGTTAGGATCTTGGGTTGTTTTGATGTTTTCATTATATAATTCTAGTTTGATATTCTGTATTCCTTAGTTTGTTTATTTGATTTGATCAGTTGTTTCTGTTTTATTTTAGTTCAATTCTTCTTAGTTTTTGTAGTTATTTTTATTTCTTGTCTGTATTTATTCATTGTTATTTATTTGTTTATTGTTTATTTATGTTTCTTAGGTCTAAGTATTGAGTATTAGATTTATTTCCTCATCCCTTGTGTACTCCCTCCCTTGTGCCATTTTCTCTCTCTCCCCTCACACCTGCAACCCGTTAAGCTCATCAGCCCATCTTTTGTTCCTGCATTTACCCTCACAGTATTTAAACTCTTCTCTTGTTCACTCTTCTTGCTGGTCCTGTTATTTCCCCCCATTTTTTCCCTGTGGTCTCTGGTGGAAGTTTTCTTGGATTTATAGATTTTGTTCTGCTCTTTATCCTGTGATTTATTTATTGTTTTTGTGAGTTTCTTTGTTTTTCATTAAACAAAGAAAGCATGATGAAAACTTTCATCATGCTCCCAGCTGCTGTCTGCATTTTGGTCATCATGATCATTTTTTTTTTCAGTTTTCTTCGAGCCCAAAATAAATTAGTAAATTGTTTCTTTCCAATAGGAAAACATGCACAAACTCTGTTGAAGTTTTGGATCTTGAATGATTTAGATCAGGGGTGTCCAAAATGTGGCCCAGGGCCCGTTGTGGCTATTGAAATAATATTATTTGGCCCTTACCACAAGTCAATGATGTTGAAGAATTTGACCAACAAAACAGAAAACAATTGATGACCCCCAAAATTTAGAAATTGTCTGTGAAGCCCTGTTTATGTTTTGGAACTTTAATAATCTACAGATTTAATAAAGGCTTTGTTATTGTTGAGCAAGTAAAACGTAAAGAAATTTCATTTAACTCATTTTGAATTTTGTGTCAAAATGACATTAGTTAAAATTGGCCAGTTTGGACACCAGCTCATGACATTAGTGCTTTCCAAATCTAACATTTTATATGTTTACAATTTTTTTTTTTTTACCTTTTAATAATATAACCAAACATTTATTATAGCTAAATATTATAGGAAATATTTTTGCTGTGGCTCTTTCTGTCGAGGATCGGCTTTAGGACCCAGGTGAGCAGCAGCCTGCAGACACCGGTTGATGCGATGCTCCACTCGGTATTTCACGTCTAATAATCTCACAAAGAACCGCTTTTTCCCAAAGCACGTCAGTCAGCTGGAAACTCAGTGGCTGTCACAGAAAACCGTACAGTAAGACGCCAGAGGGCATTTTGAAGCTGTTTTTTTTTTTTTTTTGGTCGCCTCGCACCGGGGGGAAGACGAGCCTCGGTTTATCTCACAGGCGACAACCACCATGAGCCAGAGGTTCACCGTCTCCAAGAGCGGCGGCGACCGGCGCCCCTCTGACATCCAGGGGGAGGTGAACCAGCTGTTTGAGGGAGACGAACCCTCAGCCTGCGGTGCTGCTGCTGCGGCTGGAGAAGCCGCTCCTGCTGGTGCCGAGGATGTGGTGGTGGTGCTGAAAGGTAGGAGAAAACCTCTAAAAAAAACCCGAAAAAAAAAACAACTGACTTCATTCTTCTCAACGCTGCTTGTTAGCTGGTGGCTAGAACACTAGCAATCTTACCTCCCTCCACATTGTGTGTGTGAGTGTGTGACAGGAATCCGTAATAAGCTCCGAGGGCACCGTCTGGTCAACAACAGACAGAGTCTCCAAGGGGTGCAGATGTGCCCTCTATGAAACATCTGCATGAGCATTGGCTGTGATGAAACAAACTGGCTGTATTTAGCTTTTTCTGTTGTCTGATTATTGCAAATGAGTCTAGCAAACTACTGTTTTATGACATGCAGAGATAATTTTTGGCAATTGCATTTTTTGTGTTGGGACTTGCTCCCTCACCAACATTTTTGTAACTGCATGGTCTGAAATTTAATTTGAGAGAACTGCACTAATTAGCTTTTCACCTAATTGACAGAAACAGGACATTTTTTTGTTTCTATGTTATCTTGCATACAGAACAAGGATTGATTTTACCCTATTGTTATTGTTTCTTTGTTAAAGAGAATGTTGGTAATTATTTAGTTAATGCAGCACACACAAACCCCAGTTTTATTAACAGGGCTGGATTTGATTTGTACTGAATGAAATACTATCATTAACATTATTTTTACACACATCTTTACAGATTTTAGCAATTTTCCATCCCAGTCCTCTGAGCAGTTCCAGTCTGGACCTCTGTGCACCAGGGCCACAATCCTTTCACTAGCTGTCCTTAGTGAAATAACCAACGTCCTGCCAGTCATTGTGTGAATCGAAAGCAGCAGTGCAGAACAAATAGCCTCTGAAATTCCCAGTGGTTCCGGAACAAAAGCCCTTTGCCATTATTAATGATTAGCATTTAAAAAAGTGCAATCATTCGGGTCCAGTCAAGTAGAAATAAGGATTTCAGTTTCTTCATAGAGATCCATACATTTCATAGAATAGCTGACCTTTAAAAGGTTAATACATTAATGACTTTTCTTACTAATTGACAAAAGTCCCCCAAGATTTCTAGTGCTATTATTAAAGGTTTTAGTGTTTTAGCCCGAGTCATTCAGTCTCACAAAAGCTTTTATCGGTATTAATAAAATGCTATTAAGCTCATAACTTAATTTCCCCCCCTTAAACTTAGACCTGTCATATGTGAGTTGTGTTCTCAGTTGCTGCTTGTTACTTACTATATTTTATGTTTTAAGCAGTTATTTTTTTTCACATGAACCCATGTATACTTTAGAAAATTAACCAAAGGCTTTTTAAACCTTCTTAGGCTTTTAAAGGGGCAGTATTATGTAAAATTAACATTGTTATGTTATTCCATCATCAAAAACATAGCTGCAGTGTTGCCTTGATTCTGTCATTTGCTTGAGAAATTCTTTAATCTCCATGGCAACCATTCAACTGTGCAAAATGCTTGGTGGGACTGAGCCCTGCCTTTGAGGCACAACTCCTCCTTGGAGCTTCAGTTTAGCTACAGAGTGGCCTTCCCCTGCAGCTCACCATCTCAGCTCCCTCAGGCTAGCCAGAAGCTATTAGCAAACACCTGGTGGAACTGCGCATCTGCTGAGCTCATTGTAGGAGTTACTTCTCAGTGCAACTCTGGTAAAATAAATTGTTAAACAATTAATAACGCAGAAATGTTGTGATGACTTCCTGAAGATGGAGTTTCAGAGAGAGCCAGAGCATTTAAAGAGACAGAGGTCGAATTTCAAGGTGACGCATTACAATGTCAAATTTCTTTTGGGTCATATTTGGTCTGTATAGCATTTTTATGAACTTGATCATGCTATAAAATGGCACTATGTGCCCGGAAAATACATAATACTGCTCCTTTCTCATCTGAATTTTTTAAAACTAAATTTATAAATCCTTTGATAATATTTAAGAATTTCTGGTCAGAACGTTTTACAAACAGATTATAATTTCAGCCACCATCTATAATTTTGACTTGGATTAACTGTCTCTATGCAGTTCAGCTCTGCAACAAAATATCAGGTCCATCAGAGGGAGACTCGCGCATTTGCTTGCAGAGACGTCTTTAGTGATGTCATGACATCGCTTTACTGTGGCTGTCAAGTTGTGAAATAGCAAACTGAGTTATTTCTTTAGCAGAACCATGTTGGAACCAGTTCTTGAGCTGTAGCACTTGTAGTTACAGATCTGTTTGAAGAAAAAGTAAATTTTGTTACAGCAAGTCTACATTTATTGTTGCATTTCTTATTTACATATTTTGTTAGAGCAACCTTTCAGAGTAGCGCATAATGTTAATAATTCAGTCATTATTATGAATCTTTATTAGAAGCCATTTTTAACCTAATGGCAAAACATAATTATAGCGCAGAAAATAATGAAAGGTAATTGCCTCAAACGTCATGTTAAAAAGTTACCGTATTATAAGGTGACCATATCTTGATGCTTTTAACTTGTTAGTGCCGACTTCTTCCTGTGTACATATGGAAAATAACCTCAACAAACTTCAGTGTAGCTCTGCATTATTTGCCCTGCAGGTTTCATAATAGACATATTCATGTTTAGCAGAACGGTTTGTGTTGTTTTTCCATTTAAAAAGTAGCATTACATTTGAAATGTTGGCAGAAATAAGGTGCTAGCTCTTTAAGGTGATGTTTGATTTTAGATTCTCATAAATGTGTGCCAAGAACAGCAAGAAGATAATTTTTCAGTTCTCATGTGGCATAACTGATGAGTAATTGAAGTATTTTTATGTTTATAAGAGGTCATCCCTCTGTTATTTTTCTGCCCAGTGTATGTGTTTTCTAGTGATTTCTAGAGAATGGCTGATGGAAATTGATTTACTCTTTAAAACGCTCAGAAAGCTCTTTTGTGCATGCGTGCGTGAGTGTGTGTTTATGCAGCCTATTTAGGACCTTCTCTGACATATTGACTAATCTTCTGAAGACCTTATGGGGACCAAAGCGCTGTCCTGATGCTTTGCAGAAGCCAATAGCATATGAGGTACCATCATGCCTAGGCATTTCAGCTTTCTAAACTGCATTTTCTTCAGAATATTTTTTACAAACGATTTTACAAAAAAAATAAAAAATCAGCAAAAAGGTGAGGTTTCCGAATAATTTGTCCACAGAAAAATACACAATTGGTTAAATCTGTGAATACTGAACCATGAACCGGTGGGTCCACTGTACTGTGACAGACTACATTTGGTCAGTTGTTCGAAAGAGTTTTCTCACTCATTGATTGTTTTTTGTCTGATAATCACATACAATTTAGTATAAGTGACTTGAACTTGTTATTAAAATATCACACATGTTCCAAAAGAAAACAGCTATGCTAGAAATGCAACTTTACTTTCTTTCTTAAATCAGAAAAGCGTCTAATGTTGCATTGCACTGTGAAATGTGCTTACCAGAGTGAAGATTCTGTCCACTTTGAGACACACTGACAGACACATTGTGATTTACTGTTAATTTAAAAATTGCTCATGACTTTAGATTGTTTAGTCTAATAAATCCTGACTTCATGGTGACATCTGACTGGTGCTCGTTTTCTGCTAACATAACCTTGCTCACAAAGGCACCAACATGCTTGCAAATGTCATTCATTAGAGCTGCTGAGGGAGCGAATAAAATCTTTAGATTAATTGTCCATTTCTTTCCTTCAGCCGCATAATTGCCTTCATAATGCTTCCTCAGCATTTTTTACATGAAAATGTCCCAGTGTGATGAACAATCCTCTGGACAGAGAAATGGCAGCACTGGTCAGTAAGAGCAAATCTCCACCTTATGTTCAGACTCTGGGTTCTTTCTAGATGCATCTGTCTAATAAACTCAGTGACTAGTGGAGAAATAGTGCCTCTACATCCCCTTTGGTGGTTACCATGGTGATAAGTACATCTTTACTGAACTTGTCACAAATGGACTTGTGGAGAGGTGAAAGCACTTAAGACTGTGAAAGTGCCATTATGAAATCAGTCTCTTTGATTATATTTTTTTCTGCTTTGTGTGGGTAGAAGTTATTTTGAAAAGTTCGATGATAAAGGCTATTATGTATATCATTTACTTTCTGAATGAGTCGTTTTAGAAGAAATATCTTATGAGTTGGAATATTTGGCACGTTTACATGGTACATCAGCTGCTTCTCATTCTGCTGCTTTATTGCTGAATAAAGCAGTTATTCAGTAATTGTTGTGAGAATAAATCATAACAGATGTAGCATTTGTATAGATTTGCCTCAGATTGTCATGATGTGGTTTGTGAACGACCTCAGTGCAGAGACTTACTGTGGCAGAACTGAGTTTCTTTAATGGTCAACATAAAGGAAAACATGGCGGGGATTGCAGAAGAGCAGTTTGTAGGGTACAGACAGTGTAACAGAAGAATCCAGCAATAAATAATGAAAAAGTAGGAGCTTCGATTCTGCGGCAGAGATGGAAAATCAAACCAGAAGAACTAATCAGATGAGATGTTCAACAGCTGCTGCAGGAAGAAAGCAGGGGAATTGAGGGACACTAACCAACTCAAAGCTGAACTTCTCTTAAACAGAAGTACAAACGTTAAGGGAAAAAGCTTGAAACGTACATAAGAGAATAAACCAAAATGCATAGATGAAAAAACCCCAAGAAATAATGATAATATAAGAAAGCAATACCAATGGAATAAATTAATGTGGTGACACCTTTCCAAAAATGAGCACAGATAAATGAACTGAAAATGGCAAGACAGATTGGATATAAAAAAACAAGAAAATTATAAAAATATAAGCATAAATTAAAACAAAAAGCACCAGCACCTCCAGTCATTGTTTAGCCACACTTGGGAGTAATTTACTGTTATACAGTGCTGATTAATGATGATTGTACCTGAGGCAATATTTTCAGTTTCAGTGAGTTGCAGACTTGTGTCATTGATCAATTATCTGGTTGCATTTAAATATATATTGATTAAGATGATTAGTGTACAAGTAAATTGAAGAAAGTGTGTTGTACTATCTACTAAAATTACAGTAAACCAGACAACTGTACTCTCTTAAATGAAACAATGCTGTCAGAATTTAGACTACAACGTTCAGGTCAATAAATTGAGGCAATCAATTGTCCACTGTCACCACCTGGTGGCAGGAGGAGAGATTGTAGGATTGGTTTGACTATATGTTTCTATACAAGTAGATATCGAATATAATTGGTCCTGTTTGTATTGTAACATGCCCTAGGATGATTTACAATATGAGTTGGTACTGTTTAAAAACTGGATTACAAGACACTGTATTGAATTATGACTCCCAGTTTCTTCATTTAGCTCCCTAAAACAAACCTCTCCTTTTTTCTAGGCTTCTTGAACAGATTGTACACTATTACTTGGAAACATGATTGCAGTAATTTGTAATTAAGAACAATGGTTTAGCCTAGACCTCACTGTTTGGGTTTGTGAGCATAAAGGCCAACCTGGCTGAGGTTTAATCGTTTCCAGTGTTTTGTTTTGCTCCAGGCAAATGCTGTCCTGTAGAGGATGACACACTATGGGAACAAGGTCAAAGAACAACAACTGTATACTCAGGAGATGACCTAATGTATTTGGGTTGGAAATATGCATCTTAATAATGTTTCCTTAAGTCTAGAGTAAATGATGAAAGATAAAGTTCAACTATTTTTAGCTTTAGTAGTTTAAATACTCTGAAGCAGCATTTGCTTTGGACTTGCATCATTTGATCGTAAAATCTTGCTGCATTTTTACAAAGTGTAATATTTCCTAAATTTAACCAAAGTCTTTGTCCCCCACTGGGTGAAAACAATTGTTCTCATAAAAGAAACTTGGCTAACAACTCAGAGGATTGTTTGTGTGTCGACACAGTTTGATGGTTAACAGATATATTGCTACAAAAGCCCATTGTGTATAACTGGTGCTCTTGTTTCTTTTTCTATTGTAGGAGTCGGATGGGTGTTTCCATCATTTCCGACCTGATTAGAAATTTCTATTGAGTTTCTAATCACTTAAAAATTCTTTATTTTCATGAAAAGAACACTGCATACAACAATAACAAAGCCATAAAGCACTTAAAGAAAAAATATCTCGGGGTTGAGGACACACCATCTATGGTCTAAGAAAAAGATTACCCAAAGCCACTGCTTAGAGTATGAATTTATTATCAGTCTGATCTAAATTTACAAGTATTTACTGACAAGAAACATACCTAACAAACTGAACTAACAAAAACATGATTTACTTCTCCCAAGTTCATAGGGGTCTTGGAAAAAATAATAAATGAACTTCCGACTTCTTATCACTCAGCTAATTCAGGCATTATGAATTGTAAGACCCGAAAGACTTTTATCTCGACTCTACTTATGAAAATTTCCTCATCTTTCTGATTATCTAGCTAGCTTGTGAGAATCACAGTAAGATTCTGTGGCTTTGAATCTTACTGTAGGAAAACAAACAGTCCCACCTCGTTAGTAGAAGCATCTCTTTGGTCCTGCGGTCACACACTGCTAGCATGCTCCAGTGTCAACCGTTGTCTGTCTTTTGAGACTTAAAAAGTAGGTAAACGTTGTTTCAGCGTTATCGGTTTCACTTGCAGGTGTGAGCGCTGCTGACGCGGCTATCAGCACAGGGGCAAATGTTTTGGCAAAATTTTATCCACGTTAAAATGAAAATGCTGTCTCTTTTCCTCCAGAATGGCAGGAACAAAGCCAACTAACAATCACAAACATTTTTCTTTGTTTTTGCTTAAACAATCTGATGTCCTGCAGAAGACTGTACCTTCTGGGTTTGCAGAAGGTACAGTCTTGTTAGTCAGGGGTCTAAGCAAACGTCTTCTATTTCTGACCTCTTCTGATAGAATGCTAACCAGCAAAACTCTCAGTCTCCTGGAGGTCAATGTCAGGTCAGTAAGGGCAGCAAATCAGAAGCCAAAATATACTGTAAAAAATGTTGAAGTGTGTTAAAGTCCTCCAGTCACCTCATCCATGCTTATCAAACCAGAAGACATGAAAAACTCTCATAGCAAATCGATTCTGACATAAGGAATTAAAAAAACAATCTGTTCAGAATCACACTACTGTGATGACTTCTTGAAGGCGGAGTTTCAGAAAGAGCAAGAGTTTTAAAAGAGAGAAAGCCCAATGTCAAGGCTTTAATTTATGAAGTCAAATTTCTTCTAAGTTATATTTGATATATAATACAAGGTAAAACAGTTATTTGATTATGCTATAAAATGTCACTGTGTAACAAAGGGTTTTTGGTACATTTTGTCAAAAAAAGCCACATTTTGTTGACTATTGTAAACTTGTAAAAGCAATGAAATTGTAAAATGTCCAAGTGGGTGAATACCTTTTATAGGCACTGTAACTTTAGCTCCAATAAGCAGCAGATCATTTCTTCCTGAGTTGAGTAACTGGTTAGTAATGTACCTTGACATTACACGCCTTAGCTTCTGCAACATCACTCACTCTGTAATTGCTTTTTCTCTGTCCTCTGTCAGCAGAGAAATCATGTACTGCAGATCAATAAACCCATATGCTATTATTTCCTCAGGGTCTGAACGCTGTGTAGGTGCATGAAGAAATGTGGTGACATTGATCAGACAGCAGAGGGCAGCCACCTCATTGTTTGAATTGTGGATTAAGGGTTGCACAGTGAGGGTCTTGGTGTTAAACTGAAACTATACTTGTTAAAATGTAAAACTATTGACAAAACATAAAACGCTTGCATTCACCTTTAATTAAAATAGATTTTTATATTTCTCTTGCTTTCTCAAGACGTGTCAGATAAACCGAGAGGTGCAACCTAAGATTAATTGCTCTGCAGCAACCTAAACTTGTGCGTTTCTTTGTTGAGTCAACAGGGGGCAGTTGTGGTATTTAAAACAAGTCTGCCAGCAGTAGTGGATTCTCACCAAACTGAATCATGTGGGAGAAAAACCTGATATGAGAGAGGGATCAGGAACCCAATGAATTACACAACAGTACGTGTCGTGTGGATGACGGGAGGTGCTTGTTAAGCATATGGCAGGAGAGAGGGAAGGTGTGGGTGTGCTTTTGTTTGTCTGGAGGACGAAAGCAAAAGGAGCAGGATACTGAGAAAGAAAAAGAAAACGCAGAAAACCTTCCTTAGCCCGAAAATCCTTGTGATGTTATGTAACGGTGTCTGCAAACAGGGGGAGGTGTGTGTGTGTGTGTGAAAGAAAATGTGTGGTGGGGTATAATTGATGGAAAGAGACAAAATCTTCCTCACACACAGCCAGGCTGCAGGGCAAAGCTCAGTGACATTAACAAAGGAAGAATAGAGCGGATGAGAGAAAACATCAGCAGGAAGAGGTAGAGCATCGTCGTCCAGCGCTTCATCCGTCGCAGGTCCATGACTTTTTTCTTGAGCACTCTGGCCTGAAGAAAAAAGGCTGGAGTGAAGGAAAAAAAGGCCTGAAGAAAAAAAACTTTATACTTCGGTCATGTTTAGGTTCTCCCAACCACTCTTATTAATATTCCATACTATTATGTGTTTTAAATGATCATTCTTATGTTTCTTTATCCTATTATACTTTTGTAAAATTCAAACCAAAAGAAAGCAGAAACATCAGTTGAAAACAACAACAAAATAGAGAAGCCAAACAGTGGTTATATTGTAGTAAAAAAGTCAAAACCCAAAGAATAAACTGTCTCCTATGGATGTTTTATAAAAAGGATTTTTTTGTTTTCTATATGAATTTTTTTTGTTTTATAAAAAGGAATTTTTTGTTTTCTATATGAAAATTTCACGTTTGTTCACAAAATTACTAGAATGTGCAACGGATTTGCTGTAATCCTCAAATCATGCTAACACATGGTTGTTGTATTGATGTGATTGCCTCGTCAAAAGGCATATAAATACCTCCTTAGCATTGATCAAGATTATTTTTAAAATTATTATTTGATTGCATATTGCTCTGAACACTTTTATATTGCACCCTATTTGTAATCACTTTTCAGGTGACTTTTATGACATATGACTTCTGATGAGATGTAAACAACTAAAAGCTACCATTTTGTTGTCAGAGCCATGCAAATTATGAGTAAATCACAGAGAGCTAATTTAAATCACAGTTTCTCAAAGTCAAACCAAATTCCCTTTTGGCATTTGGCTACAAAACATCTATGATAATGTGTATCCAAAGGTTGGGTATGAAGTGACCAAACTACAAAATGTAACTGTTTATGTTGCCTTTTTATTTGCATTTTGGTTTGAATTGTACATGTCATCTGTCCCTGTTAGCAATTCGTTATTTTACTTATTCAACCTGTGGTATTGGCCTTCCCTGAGCTCAGCACCATCAGTTTCTGAGGGCAGCCAAGTCTCTGCTGACTGCTCTTCCTGCTGTTAACAGCTGATCCCAAACAGGATGGGCCACAAAACTTTGTTATGCGAGGAAAGTGGGACAGTAATTTCCTGCCATAGATGTGCTTATTTACGTTTCTGTTGATGTGAAATAAAGCGTTGACAGATGGAATGATCAATTTTAGAAGGTCAGTATTATTTAGGTGATGTTGGTTGCCCTAAAAAAAATACCTTCTTCATGATCTGAGATACTTGAGTTATTTTGTGTTTGTTTGTAGTACAGCCTTCATCATCTGAGGCGGCGCTGGCAGAGAGCAGAGGCCCTGAGATGCAGGTCATGGATCCCCATGGGGCTGGACTGGTATTCAGAAATTGTAGCAGGCCTTCTGCTCCCACTGGACTGCTGTTCTCTCTGTGCTCCATCAGAGCCTGCCTCCCTCCAGCTGGGAAGCACTTTGGGGCCGAGAGTTGTGCTGGAGCATAGGTTGAGTTTGGAAAAAGTGAACTATAAAATAACATTTCAGTTGTATAACAAACTAAAAAAGCTGTTTGCCCCTAGATTGGATTTTATGTTAGGAATTTTGTTAGTATTTTTAGCTGGCTAGCTACCAGGTTCGTTTGTATTGTATGGCAGTAGGCATGAGGGAGACAGATGTGAGAGGTTCATTGAAGCTGTTCCACAGTTTAAATGGTTCTGTCAGGCTGTTGCAGCTGGGTGGATGAAGAAACTTTCTATCAACACTACCAAACATGGCCCTCCTGTGGTGCAATGTCACACAGGTGACTGCAGTGCTGCCTTGATTTAAATGCCATTTTTGTAAGACTTCTTGTTTTGCATAAACTGTTATACAACCGAAAGCTTTTAAATCACTTGCACGGGGATAGTAGCTCACCTCACATTGTCACTCTACTTTTTCCCAAGGCCCATATTATGACAAACTGTAAAGTGGCAACCCTCAAGCTCATTCTATCCAGCAAGCAAGTTCATAAATTATTAATAAAACAAGTGCAATCTGATACAAGAACAATGTTTTTTATAGAAAAGATTATTAACAGCAATGCCTTTGCTAATTTGAATATGTTATCAGAAATTTCCATCCATCCATCCATCCATCTTCTTCCGCTTATCCGAGGTCGGGTCGCGGGGGTAGCAGCTTCAGAAGGGAGGCCCAGACTTCCCTCTCCCCAGCCACTTCTTCTAGCTCCTCCGGGGGAATCCCGAGGCGTTCCCAGGCCAGCCGAGAGACATAGTCCCTCCAGCGTGTCCTGGGTCTTCCCCGGGGCCTCCTCCCGGTGGGACGTGCCCGGAACACCTCACCAGGGAGGCGTCTAGGAGGCATCCTGACCAGATGCCCGAGCCACCTCAACTGGCTCCTCTCGATGTGAAGGAGCAGCGGCTCTACTCTGAGTCCCTCCCGGATGACTGAGCTTCTCACCCTATCTCTATCTATCAGAAATTTGACACTGAAAACTTGCCAATATGCGTGCTGGAGCAATGAAGGATGCAACAAGCACTGAAACTAGAGTTGTGCATTATATTTAATCCCAACCATCATTGTAATTTCAAGGTGCTGAATTAGGCCTGTCACTGTAGCAAATGTTGCTGGATGATAAATTGTCCTAGAAATTATTGTGATAAACAATAATATTGTTGTTTTCAAGTACGGTAATATAATGGTAATGGCTTAATGATATTATATTGCAGAAACACATTCCCAAAGATCAATAAACTTTAAATTGAAACATTTAACACTGTAACTGGAAGATATTTTAAATATTCAAAATAAATAAACAAAACAACAGAAACAACAAATAAAATTAATTATGAAGTCTCTGTAACCAATCAGGCTGAAGACTTTTATCATCCAGTTTTTGGTAAAAAGAGAGAAAGAAAAGAGAAAAACTATAAAAACTTCAAATGGAAATCAAGCTTGATTTAATTTATCATGCAAATAATTGATTTGATTACAGGACTATTTGCAATATCACATTTCAATGGAATATGTGGATGCTATCTTCGGTTGGCTAAATATGTCAAGTGCTTGATGATATTATATATTTCACCAGCTGGATGCTAAACAAAGAGAATGGTTGGAGTCATTGTGGAAAACTTGAGTTAATTGCAATCAGTATCATTATCACAATATTCAATATTTATTAAAACTGTACAGCTGTAACTGAAGGCCAGTTTACCTGAAAGTATAGCCTGCCCGGTTTACTTCCAGCTGGAAAGCTTCCTGTGAGCCTGTTTTGTAGTTCAAGCAGGACTACTGTATATACCAACATGGGAACCTGTGACATTGATTTCATAAACTGTACCGCCTCTCTGGGGTGCACCAGGACTCGACTTAGAGGCTGTGTGAAGCCCCATTTTCTGTGACTGCAAACTCCTATTATGAAGGATTTACATATTTATACACTAGTTTCAAAGAAATCACTTTGCTCCAACGATTTAAGCATTGTATGGACTTTGGAAACAGATCATGCAGAAAATGACTTGATATATTGTAACTGCCATTTTGAAATGGAAATATATTTGCTTCAACTGTAACTTAGTTATTTCAACAGATAAATAGACGATAAAGCCTGACAGTGGTGACACCATCTTAGTAGTCATCAGTGATGACAGTGACTTATGCATATTATGGTGAGCAGCAACTTTTTAGGATAGACTGAAAAATGTCAAGGAATATAACAACACATTTGACATCCATGGTAAAAATGTGGAAAAAGCCTAAAAGTACATTTGTCCTGTCATTGCAGAAGCATAATCCAACTGTGAAAGGTAAAGATGTTTTTCTTACCGTATGAATCATCCTCCACACTGTACATGGTCCCAAGATTTGTTTGCCTTGTTTGTCTCAGCTTGTCTTCTAATTATTGACTGACTATGCTTTGTCCAAGTTTATGTCAATAGCTATTTTGTTGTAGCCATTTCCAGACTTATGCATATCAAGAGATGGCTGCTTTATTTGAATGGCATTTTCTGTTTGTCTTTTCTATTTTGCAGAGCAGCTAATAGAAATGATTATTCTGTGTTGCATCATGTTTATACTACAAGGAAGCCGAAATACGTGAATTACTAAGTAGTTCTTGATACATCCAGATTCAGGTTCATAGAAGTACTACAATAGTTTAGCAATGTATTGTGGGAAACTAAAGATAAATGGCTTTAAAATAGTGACTCGATTGAGCTATAAAATGACACTATGTGCCTGGAAAATACATAATACCCCTCCTTTAAAGTTGGGATTACGTTTTCAATGCTTCTATAACCAAAGATGTCTTTATTAGCTATCAACCTACCAACACCACAGCGTAGCATATCATTAACATCTTAACATCATTAAGTAACAACATACTTCCTTCCATACTTAAAAGACACAAGAGCTTGTTTAGACGCTTTGGATTGCTGAACAAAGCTATGAGCTGGCGTTGCTGCAGTTGGTCAGGTCAAGGGTCATCAAGTTTATCTGCCCAAAGAATGACTACCTGAAAATAGTAAATGACCCGAATGTTAAATCGGACAGTTTCTTCCTCCCTGTTTCGGGAGGCATATTCCAAGTTAACAATGCCAGGATTTATCATGCTCAAATAGTGAAAGAGTGATTCGAGGGGCATGGAACATGAACCTGTTGCATAATCAAAGTCTAAGAATTATATTTTGAAAAATGTATGAAATATATAAACATCCTGCAGAAACTTGTAGAATTTTTTTATTTATCATCTACTCCTAAATCAGAAATTGTATGCTAAATATTTGACATTACTGCCATGTTTGCCTTTTCCTTCTTTGTCCATGCAGTTCTTCTCAAGAAATACAGAGTTTATTTAGAAATCTGACTGTTGTCTATTTTAGAGGTGAGGAGTAGGACCTGAATATGGTCTGACAATTTACTAATCCTCTCTGTTTCTGTTCTTTCTGTATTTGGTCTTATTTTCGCCGCCTTTTTTCTTGTCTATGTGACCTTCACTTTAACTGCCTGCCAAAGCTAAGTGCCTCTGGAGTTGCTGTAATGATGACTATTTGAAGAAGGCACATTATGGTCCCTTTGGTCCGCAGTCATTTGTTTTCTCATCATATGCAATTTATCCACCAGGTAAACTCCGGACATTACGCTGCCTACATGCTGCATCATCTATCTTTTTCACAAGCCCACCTGATGGGTATCCTGATGGATATTTACTGTCTATTCTCAGTCATTTTAAGCAGGATTTTCACAGATAGTCCTTTTTCATCAAGTCCTTTCTCTCCTTGTGTGATGTTCCAGAAGCCTGAAGCTTTTTTGCCTGTCTGATCCTCTGAATAGGTGCTAAATATAACTAGTGTGTAAATAGATGTTTGACTGGCCTGCTTTGATAATGGAGAGAATGATAGCTGGACTGGGATTTAAGAATTTGGACGTGTTCAGCTGAAGAGTGGACTGATGTTTGTTGGTTGTAGCAGCCAGGATCAAAACTATCCCAGTAAATAATGTGTGGTAAGGAGAAGTAAAACATTGATGTCTTGGATTTGAGCTTCACAGCACACTCTGTTTGTCGGCTGTGTGATCTAAAGCTAGATGAATCCCAAAAAAGACTTACTGAGACTCTATCTCTCTCTCTGCCTCAATATGTCATATTCTTGGTGTGTTGTTTCCACTCTTCAGTGATCCTTTTTGATTTCTTTCCTCCTCCTTGATTACGTCTTTTTGCCAGTGCCCTTTCTCTGTATTTTTGACTCCCTCTCTTTACTCTCCTCTATCTTTCTGTCTCTGCCCACCCCTTCAGTCTTACACCCTCTCTCCCCTTGGTTTTGGTGCATTGCAGTGGCTCCAACACCACATTGGAGACACAACTGCCTTGGCAAATGAGGTCTCCCTTTCTCCCTTGCATTCACTTACGCTCACACACCGACGTGCACACCCACACCTACATACACTTGCTACTTTCTTTTCCCTTAATTTATCCCCAATTTTCAGTCTCCTTCACTTTCTCATACTCTATCAAGGCTCATGGAGAGTGAGAGACAAAGCTTTTAGAATGAGCTATGCAGAAACCTCAACAATCTCTATTCAAATGAGCTGCACATAATTTTAAATAAAAGGCACGGTCCGTTGCCCTCATTCTTGCAAAGCAGATGGGCACATTTCTAGAGGCGCAAACTTTAGACACTATGAATCTCAAATTGTTGCAGGGGACCTTATTTACTGTGTTCATTATTGACTGCTATATGATTTCTGAGTAATGGAGACATTGCCTTTAGACAACTTTAAAGGCTGGGCTGCATTTGATGTCAGAAATCGTACCTGGGTACACTACCATAAGGCTTAAGGTCATATTTGAGGCATCAGTCTCTAAAGTTCAAGTAGAGAGTAAATTAATAGTTATTGAGGATTTGCATGTTCTCTATTTTAATTTAATGTTTTGTTTTCATTACTTTTAACAAAATTTCTTTGATCTATTATATTAAAGCATTTAAATGATGGTCTTTATGTGTCATTCTTTGGCAATGACATCACCGTGCTTTGTGAAAGTGTTCATGACCCTTGACCTTTTTCCTCGTTTATTCCCAGATTTAAAAAGTACTTTGTGCATTTGTATTCAGTTCTTTTTTTATTCAAATACCCCTCTAAAACCATCCGAGGTAACCAATTACCTACAGATGCCACATAATTAATACACTTGTGTATAATGTGACATCAGTACAGATGGTCTGTAAATGTCAGCTGCATTTGCACAGATGTTAGAGAGCATTAGTGAATAAAAGCATAAACACCAAGGAACACAGCAGACAGGTCAGGGAGAAAGTTTGAGAAGTTTAAGCAGAACGATTCCACTTTTTGAAAATGCAAAGAGAATGGCACAACTGCAGACCTGCCAAGATGTGGTTGTCCTTCTAAACTGAAACACCATCCAAGGTGAGCGCTGATCAGAGGAATGCTTGACAGGGTTGACTGGTTGAGTAAAATACAGGACATACATGTTAGACAAGTGCTTTCCGTCCTGATATTGTTTCTATCTGTACAATTTATAAGTATTTATAAATATAATCACAGTTTTATCAGGAGAACGCTAATAAATTTCTCTTGTAGGTTCCTTTTTTATGATGCATATACACTGGATTTGAGCAGAATTAATTTATTAGTTAATACTGACGAAGGTGAAGTTTAGCTAAACGAAACACATTTAAACTAATGCTGGAACAGTCCAATAATAAAATGTTGTTCTTTGTCTGTTATATAGAAGACACTAAAATCATGTTTTAATTGATTCAACAAATGTTAAAGGTAGCTAAAATTTAATAGCCCCTCTTAGAAGCAATTGCTCTGCGAGGGACTGAAATCTTTGTCTGTGGCAAATGTTATAATTCTGACCTAAATCAGGATGATTACACTTTTCTTTGCTGACATGGGTGTGAATATATTAAGTATGGAGATTAAGTTTTCCACCAATTGTTTCACTAGATGTCACAAAGAATCAAGCTTTAATTTTAGCTAGTATTACAGAAAGATTTACTTAACATTTACAATGACCTATAAGTGCACTAATGTTCTGAAAAATCCTCATTACAAAGGAGCTTAATGGTAAGCCAATCAATTAAATGTATTACTGCAAATAACAAGAATACAGTCATTTTTTGAAAGGACAAGGAAAGCACGCAGCATCTATTGAACGGGTTTCCCTGTTTGTTTCAGACTTTCTCAGAACAGTTGGCAGCACATTAGCCTATCCATGCCACAGAGGCATGCAGGATTGGATAAGGCAAGCCGAGTGTTAAGTGTTCCTTGTTATATTCTGAGCTATTTATGGCTTACTCTCCCAGTTGTGAAAACCCACCACAGAGGCTGCGATTTAGAATTCCATGCATGTGTTACATAATGCCTTTGTCTTTCATGCTTGAACTCCTCTCCAAGCACAGCCATAGTTTATTAATGAAAGGATTGCGTGATTGGGGGTTGGTTGTCTGTCTGTGTATGTGTCTATGTTTGTATTTATAACCATGGATAACGGTGCATACAGTACATGTGCATGTTTCCTTGTGGACAATGCATGTGCATCTGCAGCTCTGTATGTGTGCATTGCAGTGGACTGAGGATAAGATGCGTGACATTGAAGTCACAAACTATGACTGATGGCCAGGGTTTGTCTACACTGCAGAAACTTTTATGGACTACTATAGTTAGCACTGTGCAAGTCGGTACAGAAATTATGTTTGTGACGCAGAGAGAAAGCTTTACAATCTACAGGAATGTAGAAATTAAAAGACTACCATTAATGCTGGGAAAAAAAGTGAATTTGTGTTGACTGCAGTAAAGTATTCGGAGCAGAAGTGTAAAGTTTTAGCATGACCCACAGAATAAAAATCCAGTTGCCATTCGCTCTTGCTAAATTTCTGATTATTACCACATGCTCCTATATTTTCAACCAATCTTGCCCGCACTTACTACTTAATTGATGTACTCTATGATGTCCAATTAATGTTTTTGGTTTTTTTTGGAGTTGAACAAAAGCAGAATAAATAAAATATTTTAGAAAAAATCTCTGCATTAGTTTTTTGGCCCCAAGTAAACTGAGACCAAAAACTAAAAACAACTTCCGCAATAACAAAATAAATATTTAAATAAGAACATCTATAAAACAACATCACAAACACAGATGAAGTACCCTGAGAAACTTTTGAGAAAAAAAAAAAAGGTAAA